>NC_134705.1:168869253-169174753 GCF_043290135.1 Rhipicephalus microplus
GATTGTATCACAGTATCTACGCGGATGACATCACCCTCTGGGTTCCCGGCGGAGGTTGTGATGGTCACGTCGAGCGTACGCTCCAGGCAGGAGTAGACGAAGTTCAGGAGTACTTGCGAGGAACGGGCCTCGAATGCTCGGCAACCAAGTCGGAACTTCTAATCTACAAACCTACAAGTAGAGGTCGCAAAACCCCGCGCGACGAGGAAAGGGAGTGCTACAAAATAAACGTTCTATTGGCAGATGGCACTCCCATTCCACACGTAGACAAAATTAGAATTCTGGGGTTACACCTGCAGGCAAACGGCCATAATGGTGAGACGGTGCGAAGACTACGTCGTTCGGTAGACGACACGATCCGACTCCTACGTCGTATCACGAACAGACGTACTGGTATGCGCGAACACTGCGCGATCCGTCTAGTGCAGGCGTACGCAATAAGCCGTATAACATACGTTGCCCCCTACCTCAAATTGCTAGGCTCAGAAAAAAACAAGATCGAATGTATAATACGAAAAGCTTTCAAGAGAGCAATTGGAGTTCCACTGAATGCGAGCACTGAAAAGTTACTAGAACTTGGACTGCACAACTCACTCGAGCACTGAAAAGTTACTAGAACTTGGACTGCACAACTCACTCGACGAGTTAATTGAGGCCCATGTCGTTTCGCAAAACGAACGCTTGTCGGGGTCTAAGACGGGTCGACACATCCTCGAGTCACTTGGCATCCGGTACCACACTCAGCAGGGAGAAAAAGCGGATGTTCCTGCCTCGGTTCGCGACCGCCTAATTGTTCCGCCGCTTCCTAAGAATATGCACCCGACGCACCACGTCGGGCGCCGTAACCAGCGAGCTAGTGACCTTCAAAAGAAGTACGGCACTAGCGACGAAGTTGTGTACGTAGATGCCGCGAGATATGGGGACGGGAGACACGCACACGCCGCTGCGGTCGTTGACCGTGCGGGCAAATGCCTCGCGAGCGCCACGGTGACCACGGGACATACGGAGGCGGCCGAGGAAGCCGCGATAGCCCTAACAATTGCCACGGTGCCGAACGCTACGATCGTAATCAGCGACTCGCAGGCAGCAATCCGCGGCTTCGCGCGCGGCCGCGTCTCGCGGGAAGCGGCCCGCATCCTTAAGATGTGCGGTGATGGTGACTCAGCGTCGCGATCGCCACAACAAAATTTAACAGTCTTCCTCCTTTGGACTCGGCACACACTGATGTCCCGCTTCCGGGCAACGAGGCGGCCCACGCCGCGGCTCGAGGTCTCACTCGCCGAGCCGCGGCACATTCCGTGGCCGCCGCCTCCGCTCCCGAGAACGGGGCTTCTGATCTGCCGGATCGAGACACTTTGACAGACACGCAGCGACAACACAGACCACAATGGTCGTGGGGTGATCGTCTCATCACGTTCCGAGATATTACGCAACACTACAGACTGGAAAGGCGAAAGTTCCCGCCACCGCATGACAAATTAAACAGACACGATGCCGTAAGCTATCGCTTACTACAAACCCACTCTTACCCCAGCCCGGTCGTCTTACGCCACTGCTACCCGCACTTACACATTACCGATCTATGTAAAGCATGCGGGCACAGAGAAACGCTGCGCCACATGCTCTGGGAATGCGCCGATAACAATGGTCGAGAAACGGCCGCCGTTCGCGATGCGCCTATGGCGGCTGCCAATACCAGGCAACAGGAAGCCTCGAGCTCACTCGTTCCCGCCGCCGTCCCGTCTGCGGGAGCCGCGGGGGACCTTCTCCGTCGGCGACGCCGCCGCTGGGAGGCGGCGCTCAGAAGCTCGGAGCTCAACGCCCAGCTCTGGGCTGTCCGGCAGGCCGAAGATGCCGCCCGAGTTCAGGGACTCAGCGCCGCCATCTGAGGCCACCAAGACCAAGCTGCCGGCCAAGTTCTAATAAAGTTTCCTCTCTCTCTACGCTATATCTAAATGGTTAAAAAATTTTGAATTTGTTTGAATCTAGTCATGTCATATAATAAGGTGCGCCACAGTGGTCTATAGCGGCTAAGGTGCTCGACTGCTGACCCGCAGGTCACGGGATCAAATACCGGCTTCGGCGGCTGCATTTTCGATGGAGGCGAGAATGCTGTAGTCCCGTGTGCTCAGATTTGGGTGCATGTTAAAGAACCCCAGGTGGTCGAAATTTCCGCAGCCCTTCACTACGGCGTCTCTCATAATGATATGGTGGTTTTAGGACGGTAAACTACACATATCGATCAATCAACTAATCAATGGATCAATCAATCAATGTCATATAGTAAGAATAAGGCCTTGCGTAAAGGATGGCACTGTATACACGGCATCTGCCACTGGGATAGGTGCTGTCATCACTATGCACAGCGACCACACCCTATGAGTTGCACATGGGAGAAATACCGCATCGCACTCCATCACATACCCAACAGGCGTGGTGATAGGCTTGTAACCCCGCTGTGGCATCGGGTAAGTGGTACGCTTGACGCGTATACTGACGGAGTTCGCACGTTCGACACCATCCATTTATGAACGCTAGTGGCCCAATCGCTTTCGTGCGGCGCCTCTTCACCCCCACCTCCCCTTCCCCTCACCCCTTCAGCACACTTCCGTTCCACCACCGGAAGTCGTAACCGTATACGGAAGAGCTCAACTCTCGAGGGCTCTCGAAGCCCGCTGTTTCATGTCTCTGATACTCTGCCGCGAGGGCCTCTTCAGAACAACTGTTTCCTCTTGATCAGCCGTAAAGCTACATGAGCTCACGGGCATGTGATGTGGTCAGGAAATCGCTGTCCTTCCGGTTCGGCGACTTCCGGTTGTCGAGCGAGCGAAGAAGTGTGTTTTCTTTAGCACTGATTGTACGCATTCCGTCAATAATCGCTGGATTCTCCAAATTCGCTCGCAGCTGCAAAGAATGCCGGGATCTCTTACAGCTAGCTGCCTGGAGAGACCCTTCTGTTTGATTTACTGGATGTCTTTTTCATATTTAGTAAAGTAAGTCACACTGTCCATTAGATTTCCACCTTAAAATGCTCCCTCTATTGATGTTGGTATTCAATATTTCACTTCCGAAAGGAAAGTTCGTGCTTGTGTTAGAGTTTAGATAAACATATAATATGTGAAACTAGTTTACTCAATTATATTGTTAATTACTCGTAGAATGAAGTGTCGGCTACCAAATAATGTAGCAATAAAAATAAAGCCTGAACAAAAACGCTGTTGTAAATTTTCAGCATTTTGTGATTGGCTTCATCATTCCCACAATTTCAATTATCCTAGAAAAGACGAAAAGACTTCGTCAAGAGAACGGTCTACACCGACCCAAAATAATTTGAGAACAGCTCGCAAAAGGAACAGAGAAGAGGCTAAAAAATAAATCATGATAAAAAGTTATTGCGATAATACAGATTTCAGGCGGGAACTAGATATGTAATTTTGTACCTTTCTTAAACAATGCCTTTGTGTTTACAGCCTCGATAATGTTTTTTCATATACAAGTATTGCAGGCTCATATAGACGAAAACGAGATTTCCAAGCTCTGCATGTGTTCCAACAATGTGGTAATCGATGCTCATTGAAAGTTGTGCGGTTGCTGCGCCTGCGTGGATGCTGCGAACTGTTTGCTCTTGCTTCTGGGAATTACGATGATCAATCTGCTCATCTGGATTTTAGTGACCTGAATGACGCGTTATGCAAATTGTGCGCCATAACACTACGCCGTCCGCCCAAGAAGCATTACGCTTGGCGTGGCGTCGAAAGTGGGTGTTACGCCGCACTCCACTTATCGTATAATGCACTCTCGGTGAGCCGCGGTCAGCTATGTTTCCTTGAAGATTCGCGCAAGTGTTCGCGAAGGCGTACCTACATTGAATAAATAACAAACCTTTGCCCTATTGAGCTAGAGGAGTAAGCTTGTAGTGTGCTTGGCTTACGTATTGCTCTTCTCTATTTCGATCTGTCTTCCGTTGTTTATTTTTCAATGCGTAATGTTGCCTCCTAAATGTCTCCTTCCTATGTGGCGGGAATGGGAACTTCATCCACGGGCACGTCAGCACAGACATGACTTGCTACAGGCGGCAAGGAGGGTCACGAATTCATAACCATGCAGTTTTGAAAATCCTACTTGGTTTTTGTTGTTACTTGGGTTTAACGTCCCGGAACAACAATGTGATTATGAGAGACGCCACAGTGAAGGACGCCGGAAATTTCGACCACCTGGGGTTCATCAACCTGATCCTAAATAAATCTAAACACACCGACCTCAAGCTTCTTCAACTACATCGGAAATGTAGCCGCCACAAAATGTGGCTTGGTGAAATGACATTTGAGCCCATCTAGTGACAACTTACTGTAGTACTCGTTCCGGCATTGCACTTACGAATAATTTCATAGACTTACCATATCCCATTCTTTCTAGTGGTTACATTTTCCTTCTTCTATGTAAAGCAGGGCTATTGCTTCGAAATATCTTCTGCAGTTCACCGCGAGAGTTTGTTCGGTTGTTTTAATAAATAACCGGAAAAAAAAGCTAGTCTGGACGCTCCCACGGTCGTCTTTCGTCCAATTCGTAATATGCGTATGATCTGCGTTATTGGGGAAAAAAAGCTTACGGTTAGGACATAAATCGCCAATCATTGCCTCCTTGCGCAGAATAATGGCTCACCCTCAACGATGGTTTAGTGGCCAAGGCAGCACGGCTGATAACCCGAAGGTCGCAGGATCAAATTCTGGCCGGGGCAGGGATTAGAATTTTTTGATGAAGCTGAAAATGCGAATTTCCTCGCATTTTTGATGGGGCCGAAAATGCTTGCGGCCTGCGTGCCTAGATTTAGGTGCACATTAAGAAACCTCAAAAGTTCAATATTTCCGGAGTCCTCCACTACGGCGTCTCTCATAATCATATGGTGGTTCTGAGACGTCGAAATGGAGTGAAAATTATTCTTAGGTGTGTTTGAAAAAAGTGTTCAGCCATTTCGAGTACTTCGTACGGATCTGCGCAAGAGCAGTGAGCCGTCCCACTTGTTCGCATGATATACGTGTGCGCAGAACAAGTATCCGATGATTGAGAGTACGATGTACTTCACATTGAGAGAACAATGACTTGTCCCAATTTCAAGAGAGGCACGGTCAGCTTGTGAGCAGAAGCATTTGTTAGGTCTCTATCCACTATCCCACCCTTTTCCCCACCCCCGTACAGGGTAGCAAACGAGTTCTTTTGGTTAACCTCCCTGTCTCTTCCTTTTATTTATTGGTCTCTCTCTCTCTCTCTCTCTCTCTCTCTCTTAGTGTTTAGAAAAATAAGACACAGTAGGATTTGGCGTGTTGGTGTAACATGAGAAATAGTGCTTAACATAGCAAAATACAGGAGAGGGTAGAAGAGACGAGACGGAGTGCTGAACTACAAGAATTTTGTGGATGTTGCGTCTAAGTTCAGCGTACCCAAGCTACCAGCGAAGCGCACCATTCCAGCCTCGGAAGCAAAATTTCTTTAGCTGGACCACTTGAGCACCATGTACCGCGGCCATCTACAAGTGTACACCGACGGAACAGTGTGCACACAAGTGGACAGCTGCGCAGCGGCTTTCTGGATACCCTGCCTTGGCTGTCATGGTCGGGCCGCCTGGATGGCGTGGTTTCGTCTACAACGGTACAAAGCGCTGCAATCACGGCGGCTTTGAGAAAATCGCGATCCTTTTCTGCACGAGATGTTGTAGTGCTGACGGACTCCAAATTGACTCTACGAAGACTGCATCGTGGCCTACCCCAAGAAAAGTTCACCAGGCAATCTCTGGCACTAATTAAACACCTAATTGGCAAAAGTTTTATTATAAAGTTTCAGTGGATCCCACCCCACGTTGGTATTGAAGGTAATGAAAAGGCTGATGCCCTTGCATGCGAAGCACGGAAATCTGTTCCAAAAGAAAGAACACCCAAGACTTACCAGAACAACAAAGATGTGATACGCAATCATTTCAAGGCGATCTAAAAGTTTCCACACCAAGCATGTGTAATTCAAGGACTTTCGCGTGAACAAGCGACGCTGTTGTACCGCATAAGAACCGGCTGTGCATACACCCGGGCCTGGTCATTCAAGACTGGGAGATACGCTTCCCCGTTTTGTGCCTTTTGCGGTGACATCGGGGATACTGAACTATTCATTTGGCTTTGCCCACTGTGCAAAGAGCAGCGATGATCCGCACCTTGCAAAAAGGCTGTCATAGGCACAGGACAGTTGATGACGTCATTTTTTTTCTGAAGGACCCGCGGCTACTAGGAAGAACGTGCAACGAATTTTGTTGGTCTTCCTGTGACACACTGGGCTGTCTGACACGTGGTGACAACTTCCTAATTCAGGATATGCTCAGGCGGCACAATTGCCGGCCATGCAGGCCAGGCTAACCCCGCCTGCTGCAACACCACCACCACCACCACCACCACCACCACCACCACCACCCCCTACAAGAATTTACTTCTCGCAAAAGTCTTCGCTTCAATACAGTCACCAGTTGCACGAGTCACGCGCGAAACACTGTCATGCATGAGTACATCACACCGACAAGCTCTGTCTCGTCTCTTCTATCCCTCCTTATCGTTTGCGCTGTGAAGCACTGTTTAGAAAAAGTTGGTAACGATTTAGGGTACTAGGTAGTCTACTATGGGAGAGCATAAAGCCGTCCTGCACCGTGTCAATGTATGTTTAGAAAAAGTTGTTAACGATTTCGAGTACGAGGTACTGTTCTATGTGAGAGCATAAAGCCGTCCCGTGGGCCTCAAACCAGCCCGTACAAGGCTCACATTTGACTATAGGCACCGTTCAGTCGCGTTTTCCAGTCTGACTGCAGCGCCAAATACATGGCCAAGTGCTTAAAACGCAGCAACCTTGAGACAGTCTCGGTGGAAATTGAACGCGACGAGTGCGCCTCGTGCCCTGCATTTGTCAGCGGATTGTGCCCGGGATACATAGGGGACGCTGTGCACGCGTCTATTTTCTGCGTGCCCCTAACGGCGAAGGTCAATTACGTCGAGACGAGGCAGTGTAAGAGCTCTATGGCAGCTTTGTGTTTAGAAAAAGTGGTTAGCGATTTCAAGTATTTAGTACTCGACTATGGGAGAGCCTAAAGCCCTCCCGTCCGGAGGTCATGAAAATCAACGCACGACCACAAAGTGAATCCTTCCTGTGTTTAGAGAAATTTATTCTCACAGACAGTGAACATCAATTACAATCCAACAGAACATTGCGACAGAACACAACATCCACAGACACACCAAAAGTTGTTACAAAAAGATATGTGTACATATGTAAACGGAATACAACATACACAACTTACCTAACTAAACAGGAATTGTTACAAAAACAATGTCTACATATGCACAATACATGGTAAACGAAGAACACACAAATGAAATGTAGAGATCAATATGTCAGATATTTACATAGTATTTGCAAGGTATTTGTATGAGTACTAAACAAAGAATAACCTACCAATCCCAGGCAGGCCTGAAAACAAGCCTTACACGTCTCTCACAGATGAACACAAAACGGCAGGACCAGTGTCGAAGGAATTCCTCCTCACCCAGAAAGAAGAGTTCCTCCGACAACACAGATATTATATCTTTGTACAGTCGCTCCAAAATCGGGAAGAGAGCACGGCGACGACGACCTGCTGCAACAGCTTCACAACGGTTACGCCAAAGACAGTAGGCACCAGCAACAATGAGAAGGCAGGCAAAGCGGCCTCGAGAACAACGTCCAGAAGAAACACAGCGGTTTACTCCGAGGCCACGAAATCCTGCAGGCACAGCCCTCCAGAAAACACGAGCTACGACACATTGCCTTAACACTTGCTGATTTGTTTCCGGTAGGGAGCAGTTCGGACATGTTGATTACTGCACTATTCTTCACCTTTCTAGTCGGTCAAGGGTAAAAAGAACGCCCCACCCAAGCCGCCACATGAAGTCCCGGAGGTGGCCAGGTAGAAATGATGCCGTCAGCGTGCTCCAAGACACACGACTAGAGCGAGTGCGGCGTGCTGGAGGAACTAACGGGAGCAACAACGCGGCTGTTGTGTCAACGATAGAATTGTCTAACACATCTAAATCAGGGCAAGTCGACTGGATATGACGAAAAAACGCGACAGCTGTTGCATAAAACGAAGGAAGTGCTAATGATTGTGGGCCCTGATTAAGGCGCACATTAGGCAATAAATACCGAAGGTGAGTGCCTAGAAAAAAAATTGCCCGCAGCTTCCCTCGGGGGAACACTGAGGAGGATGCGGACCATATAATTGGTTAACGGGGTGTTAAAGTGCGACTTACTTGGGTCGATGGCTAAATTGGTTAACGTGGTTGTGAAATGGGGTGTTAAATTGCGACTTACTTGGGTCGATGGCTAAATTGGTTAACGTGGTTGTAGGAGGGGGTGTTAAATGAGTGAACACGTCCACGCGTATGCGAAAGGGCGGCGCTGGTCGAAGGGACGTCGATCATTGTGTTTGTGGATTCGTTGGAATTCATTTCACCGCGACCTTGGACGTCGACGCGCCGTACAAACCAACCGACGAGCGGCAACTGAGCGAGCGAGCGCCGACCTTGAGTATATATACAGCACGACGGCGCATGCACTGTCAGCTGTTGAATGTTCTCGAAGCGCGACGCCACATGCGCGTTCACTGGAGAATCAGGAGAATTGTAGATGTCGAACGCGGTGTGTAGAGGAGGAAGGGTGCACAGATGGTGGAGGAGTGAAGCGCGCGCGGTGTGTAGAGGAGGAAGGGATGCACAGATGGTGGAAGAGTGGGCGACGGCGCGACGGCGCATGCGCGCGCGTCAGCTGTCGAATGTTCGAGAAGCGGTGCGGACGGCGCACTACAAGGCGCGAGTATAAGATGCTCCGCATCTAATAATATGACAGAGTTCGCGCGGGGGATTCCTCTCCTTGTACGAGGCGCAACAGGAAGCGCAAAACCAGTAGCTGGCAGCGTATTGACACTGAATGAAAAGCAAAAGTTCCCTGGGAACGCTGCTGTCCTAACGCCGCACGAGAAACCAGCTCAGTGCCGCCAGACCAAAAGAAGGAACACAAGGCAGACTGCAATGACCTCACGATGCGTAAAGGCGGCTGTTCCACGTGAGAAAGGTACCAAATGCGACCGCAGAACACAGTCTGCGCAAGATACCTCCGCTCAAGAAGCGGGAAGTCGCATTCCCGGGCGTTCTCAATTTCTTGTTTTACTTCATCGAGGGCGTTTGACCAAACGGAGTTACAAATGCTGTAGTGGTTGTATAGAATTCCTAAAATGCGAAGAGACGCAGCCGGCTGAAGAAGAGATGTGGACATAAGTGTGGAATTAGGATAGCCGATGAACAAATACCGGGATTTAGAGAGGTTTAGCGCGGCACCTGAAATGTCCCCATACTGGGAGAATAAACGCAGGCTATGAGAAAGACTGTCTTCATCTGAAAGGTACAGGGTTATGTCGTCTGCAAAAGCTGTGACTTTTACGGTACTGCCGCCGGGAAGCGCAAGACCCCGGAAATGCGAATCTGCTTCTAGAGCGCACAAAAATGGCTCAAGACTGAGGACAAATAGAACAGGAGACAAGGGGCATCCTTGACGGACCCCACGTGTAATAGAAAAGGCAGCACTCTCCCAACCATCTAGAACTAGTGTGCTTTTTATACCAGAGTAGGTATGTCGAATTAATTCGACAAAAGTACCGGGAAAACCAAAGGCTGTGAGCACTTTAAAGATATACGTGTGCTCTAGTCGGTCAAATGCTTTCTCTTGGTCTAAAGACACAAGGAGACCACGCGCAGATCGCGACAGAGTATAGGCTATGATATCCCGGGTGGTAAAGGACAAACTGTGTATTTCCCGTCCAGGCATAGATGAAGCCTGGTGATGACCCACCAGGGTCTTCAACAGAGCCTTCAAACGTTGAACGATCACCGTCGCGAATATCTTATAGTCAACGTTAAGAAGCGTGATAGGTCTCCAATCTTCAGGATTAACAGAAGAAGCATCACCTTTTGGAATAAGCACAATGCGTCCATCTCGAAAACTTGATGGAAAGACACCATCCTCGAAACATCGCCGGATAACCGCGGTTAATGCAGTACCAAGCTCATTCCAAATTGATAAGTAAAATTCAACTGGAAAACCGTCTGGCCCAGGTGTTGTTCCCCGTTTCATAGATTGTAGTGCTGTCTTTACCTCTTCAACTGATGGAGGGACGTGCAGAGAATCAGGAGCTTGTCGAGGAACGCGAGGCAAACCTCTAAGCATAGGCGGTATTATATCACAGTTTGTCCGCATGGCCGAACATGACATCTCTTCAAAATGCGCCAGAAAGAGAGATCGATCACGCTTAGGAAGCGGCTGTGTAGGGGGTGTCTGCATGGTCGTAAAAACAGGTGATTGTGACTGCCCAAAACACGATTGCCTCGCATAGCGTAACACCTCGGGGTGGGCACAAGGGTTGTGCCTACAACGCCATGCAGCCGCCGCCAGAGACGAGGTGGCAATCAAACGCTGGAAGCGTTCACGTAATTCATGTTGCCAAGCTCGCATCAAGGGAGACGGCGTTTCAGCACGCAATGCGATGCGTAACTTCGCTGCAGTATCGGCCAGCTCCTCAGAAACGCGACGACGAAGGGAACGCCCTTCAACTGAGCAGTGCAGGCGCCACTGCGTTTTAAGTGCATCCCAGTCAAATGAATCAGACGCAGCGAGTGACACGCGTATTGCACGGGACAAATTTGAGCGAGAGCGCGCGTCCTGGAGGACGCGAACATCAAGACGCCATGGTTTCTCCGAAAAAGAAAATGGAATTTTTTGTTCTAATAGAATCGGACGATGGTCAGAGATGTACACAGGCGAAGGTGGGATGGGCGGAACACGTAAGTCGGAGAAACGTCTCTAAAGCATGTGGAATATAAGCCCGGTCGAGTCTGCTGGAGGAGTGCCCGCGGCGCCATGTCCAAACAAAAGTATTCCCGTGTATGACATTATGCGCATCCAGCAATGAAAAATGCTGGACAAGGCGTCACAGCTCACGTGAATTCCAAGCAGACCGACCCCAGCCAGGACCTTGTACATCGCATCGCGTATTTAGCACACAGTTGAAGTCTCCAGTTGGAATTACATGACGACCGTCTAGGAAAAAAAAACATCCAAATTTCGAAAAAAATCATGAGACTGTCCGGTTTGTGCAGGTGCATACACACATAGTATCCTCATTCGAAAAGAAAAGTAGGTACAATCTAGAGCAATAATTCTACCGACGCCGTCATAAACAACGTGGTGACCCCTCAATAAAGCCCAATTAAAGATAATGATGCCTACTCCCGTAAAACGAGTTGTAGCGAAAGAAAAATAGCAATCTAAGTTAAACTTTTGTTTAAAAGCCCTAACGTCGGATAGTGAACAAAAATTAGTTTCCTGCAGACATAAAGCATCACAATTTGCAGCACGGGCTACACTAATCACCTCGGCCTGCTTTACCGGACTGCAAAAACCTTTTACGTTTTAGGAAATAATATTCAATGCGGTAGCCATCGTAAACAATAAAGACAAATTTGGATACTAGACTTACAGTTCTGACAGACGCGGGAGCGGGTGCCCCGCAAGCAGCTCAATCACTTCTTACGACCAGGCGACCCACCGGAAGCGCGGGGCTTCCGGGGCCACATCGTAGTCCGCAGGGGACTTCTGTCTCTGCTGGGGGTCTCCGAGTCGCTGCTGGATATTCGGTGGCGCTTGGTGCCGAGGCTCTTGAGTGAAGATGGCACAAATTCGTCAAAACTGCCCCGACTGATCTCGCTTGGAGTGCTGTCGATGTCTATCTGCAGTGCCGTGTCGCTCCTAGTACTGCTCGTGTCCTCGTTGATGGAAACCTCGTCGCCTTGGGACAAAATCTCTTCAATGATAGGACTAACAGACGACTGGGCAGCGATGGGGTGAGCAACAGATATCACGTCAGCATCTGCGACGCGCTCGCCGAGTGGCGTCTCCTCTGGTGAGCGCTCGACTTGTGGTTCTGTGGGAACCGCCACTGGTCGCGGGCCGCTAGATGGATCATCCGCACCTTGAGGGGCTGCCTGGTCGGGGCTGGCTAGAGACGCTGTGGGCGTTTGGTGTGGCGTCTGGTGTGGCATTGTGATGCACCCAACTTCGTCGTGGCAAACATCCGGGCCTAGCGTCAATGATACGACGTCCTTATTCTTGCCTGATTGAAGTGGCAGGTAATTCTTGGAGGCCGCCTCGGAATACGACGGCCTGATGGTGCAGGCAACGGTGGCATGCGGGTCACCACAACGGCGACACGGCAGCGAGCAGCCCTTCCCGTCGTGGCCGTAAACGCCGCACCTTCCACAAAACGGAGCTGTGCAATTCATGCGGAAGTGCCCGCTGTCTCCACATCGACGGCACACTCGCTGGATCCCTTTATAGTCACAGGTTACTCGATGGCCCGCGACCTTGAGGTAGTTGGGCACCGGTGACAAAGCCTTCATTTCCATGCGGACGTATCGCGTCCCAGTGGTCACGGTTGGGCGCGATCCCATGAGTCCTCTGGTGATGTGCAGCACCTTCCCGTAGGAAGAGAGTGCTTGTGCGAGGACTTCGCTGGGTACGCGGCACGGCAGGAACAGGACGGTCACTTGGGTCACTTGGGGTCCCAGTGGTACGATGGCGACGCGCTCTCCTCGGATGATAAGGTGCGACGCGTCTACGATTTGGGCCAGTGCGGCCTCACTGTTGACGGTAACTTGGTAGTTCCGGCCTCCAAAGTGCTGAACGCAGTACACTTCTTCGATTCCTACTATTGAAGACGTCGCGTCAACGACGTCTTCGGGACTAGTCCCCTCGGGGACGACTACGTCGACGGCTAGCGCCTTCTTCGGGGGCTGGCTTGCCATGACGGGCGTCCGCCAGCCCAGGGACGCCCTGAGACGCTACCGACGACCACGCTACAAGGCAGCGTCTCCAATGTCTCCGAAGCTCCTTCAATAGTTTCAGCGAAAAAGCGTTAACCATCACTCAAGAAGCCCGGCCGTGAATCCTTCCTCCTTCCTCAGGGGGCGGTAACTGCAGCACTGATTGTGGTCGCGGCGTTTAGAAGTGGGATCATGTTTAATGAAGAGAAATGCGGCCCCTAAAGGTGCGCTGGTATCACGCATATTTGTATCCGCCTTCTTTCAATGACTGGTACGCTTTCAATTACTGGCGTGGAAACAATCAGCGGTTCAAAATGTGCCAATTCGATCTTCTTATCGAGGCCACATTTTATTTCACGTTGCCACATCTCATGGTTGTCTTCATATAAAGCAATAGGCATAAGTTTCCAGCCGATGAACCGTGGCGCAGCTATGCATGTGTTTGAAGGTGCGATTCCCGGTACGCAAGAAGGAAACAGGAGGGAACATTGCGTAATTGGAAAAGAAGATTAAGAGTAAGTAAGAGAGAGAAGTAAGGTAGAAAAAAAGGAAAAAGAAAACAAAGGAAGAGAGAAAGAATGAAAAAGAAACTAGCATTTCACGTAGGCACATGCTAACCTTTTTTTTGCTACCCCCCCCCCCCCCCCGCTTTTCATAAGTGAAGGGCTCTCGACTTTTTTTGTGTATATGTGTATGTGCGTGTTGTCGAATGAGAAGCGTTTGGACCAGAATATACGCATAGTAGGTATGCTACTTGGTTTTGACGTCCTGAAACAACCATATAATAATCAGACACGCCGCAGTGGAGCCTGCCGGAAATTTGGACCATCTGGGGTTCTTCACCGTGCTCCTAAATAAGCGCCCCAAGCATCTTAACCTTCATCAGAAATGCAGCGGCGGCAAAGTGTGCCTTGGTGAAATGACATTTCAGCCCTATAGGGACCAGTCACTGAGTACACCTTCCGGTGCCCCGCCACGGTGGTCTAGTGGCTAAGGTACTCGGCTGCTGACCCGCAGGGCGCGGGATGAAATCCCGGCTGTGGCGGCTGCATTTCCGATGGAGGCGGAAATGTTGTAGGCCCGTGTACTCAGATTTGGGTGCACGTTAAAGAACCTCAGGTGGTCGAAATTTCCGGAGCCCTCCACTACGGCGTCTTTCATAATCAAATAGTGGTTTTGGGACGTTAAACCCCACAAATCAGTACTCCTTCCGGCAATGCACTTGCGACTAATTTTTTTACTTGCCGTATTCCATTGTTTCTGGTGGTCGAGTCGAATTTCTTCCTTCTTTGTAAAACAGGAGTACAGCTCCGAAGTATCTTTTGCAGTTCACCGCGACAGTTTGTTCGGTAACTTTTTAATGCATAACCAAAGAAAAAAAAAAGCTATTCTGGACACTGCCACGTTCGTGCTTCGTCCAGCCGCTCCCAACTTATACTATTGCTCTTTATACGCACAAACAAGTTGGTGCCATTAGCCAAGAAGACAAGGCCAAAACATATTTTCCGGCAGGCCAACAACACAAATAGGACGATAATACAGACAGGAATGACCTTTTCGACTTCTACTTCCTCGGGGAGGAAAAACGAGAGGACGAAAAACTTTTCCTTTATTGATTAGGTGTCCTTCGAACTCCCCCGCCTTTGTTCTTTATTACTTCGGACCGCTATAGGCCGATAGCTTCGCCCACTACAAGATGAATCCAATTCAGTCCAACCTCGGGCCCTATTAAGTCACATGGATGTCCCTGCTATCGCCGGAAACCCTGTACAGGCCTTTGACTTTGCCACACGCATACACACGGGAAGAGGCGCATAGTATGGCACGCCTGTCGTTCGTTCTGGGCTGTTGCTTTCAGGGTGCCTTTAAGTATCGCACTTCCTTTTATGCACTTCTTTTCCGAGAAAGCGTGCTCTGTAAATCTCATCGCAGTGTCACTAAGGAAACGCTAGCCCATATCGACACGAGCCTTGGGCTCTTTTGTAGATGTTTCCGGTCTCCCGTTGCGGTGCTCCATAGGCGATGCACACAGCCATCCTGGCGATGCGTGCCGGCCGGCGGGATCATTGGCATATAGTGCGATACGCGGGAGTCGTTTTCGATTCCCTTGTGACGCAATTAGGCTCCTGTATCGTTCTCTGCACAGAACTGCAGGGGGAAGTGATGTAGTTTTTTTGTGTGTGTGTATGTGTGCGTGTGTGTGTGCGTGTGGGTGTGCCTGTGCGTGTGTGTGTGTGTGTGTGTGTGTGTGATTCGAGCATATATCTGTTTGAGAGCCATGGGCTTGCTGAGATGTCTGCTATTGTAGGAGTTACAGTTGTTACGACAGTTGGAAGAGGACAGCACTGAAACAAAAATTACTCCGTATCTGCATGTTTCCCTGCAAATGCCTTCGAAATACGATAGTCTTGCGTCTGGATGGAGTAAGTAAAACTTTTATTTTATTTGATGTTCTGCGCGAAAAGGTCGGTGAATGCAGTTCTGGAGGTGCTGCGTGACATGAGCGTAATCTCACAGTAACCTTGGAAAACGAAAGGTTCTGCGTGCGACGTGTGCGCGCAATCTCGGAGGCCATAATTTCTAGGATGTAAGGAGGCGCCTATGTGCCACAAATGTATCGTCTCAGCAAAGCGCAGTAAACGCTTGCCTTTTCGTTTGCCTCACACTAAAACGCTTGCCTCACATAACTGGCATTAAATCCCAATACTTTCATTGCCAATGAAGTTCATCATATCTGAAATCAGGGGCGCTTTTTGTAGTGCAGAAGCAAGTTTCCACCAGTTTCCATGGGGAAAAATTACGGCAGTCATATGAAATCCGAAGACTTAGTTCGTAGCTGAACCGGGTTTTAGGGAGCTTCTAAACTACCCAGAGGCCGAAATGTAGATGGGGCGTAGCAGTTGTGTACGAGTCTGCAGAGAACGCTGGGGGAAGTTTTACCCGTTTCTTCGTTTCACTCTCTGCTTCACTGCACTGCGTTAGTCGGCTTGTTGGAGTGCCCTTCCTCAGCGTCCAAAGGGAAAACGAATCTGCTCGCAGAAAACAGGCTATCTTTGGCCCAGTGACAACGTCTCTTGTACACAGTATAGCTGGCGTTGTTCCAGCTGCTCTCGGTGGAGGAAAACTACCAAGAGGAGCACGCGATCGTGGTGGTGGTGGTAGTAATTAGAAGATGATAAAAGGCACCTAATTTCTGCAACCCGGTCGGGAGCATGGCGCAGTGTCTGCGGGGAAGGGAAAAGGGAGAAAAGTGGAAAGAAGAGAAAAAGATTAAGTGAGCAGTGGCACGGTCGTCATCAGCACGAACAGCAGTCCGGAAGCAAGGCGATGACGATAGTTTTAGCGCGAGAACAAAACGACGATGCAGAGACAAGGAGGACACGAAAGACACTTCTTGTCTCTGTGTCGTCATTTTGTTCTCGCGCTATAACTATCGTCATGCCATACCAACTAGCCCAAGCTGCCACACTTCTACGGAAGCAAGGGTAGGGGTGGAAAAGAGCCCATCCTCAGCGGTAGCACGCGAGCGTCAGTCGGTGTTTTAGGGGCCCTTTAAAGACAAATACACCTGAATAGATCAAACAGTGTGTTTGATCTCCGGACCCTTGAAGCCCCCAGACCCTCGTGCGACGCCCCACGGCTCATTTTGCACTTCTTCTAGTGAGCGCTATGATGCCTGTTTTCAACCGTTCACGCAGCCTGTTACTCAAGAATCTGCCCGCCTGACCAATTTAGACGACGGGCGCCAGACAAGGGAAGTCGTTCAACACACCGAAAGAGCACACTGTAGTGAGCAACTTTGCGTGTCTATTTCTTCGAACTCTGCACGCTGGTCGGCTGCTGACCTCAAGGTTGCGCGTCCGATCACCGCCGAGGTGGTTGCGTTTCGGTAGAGGCCAAATGCTGAAGGCCCACGTACACTGTGATGTCAGGGCACGTTAAAGAGCACTTGGTGGTGTTCTTTAAGGTTATCACCATGTATACATCAACTATACCTCATGCCTCTCTCATTGTGTCACGCCTCATAGTCATATTACTATGTTTAACCAACAGTTTTACTATAAAACTTGTAAACCTTATGTTCTCTCATTATGTTACCTCACTATTTACCTAATGATTCATCTGGAAGAACAATGTAACCTTGATTTTTCTCTATAAAATTAAGAAGAAACACGATACTTATAACAAGGTTCTTTTAACCATGTGTACAGCCGCGGCCACGTCTGTGTAGAGCACGCGAGCAACCAGTTTCCGCTCTGCGGGGGCGAAACCCCGAGGCAGTCTCGGGCTCGGAAGTGGTATCAGGAGCATGCGTGGCCTGGTTGTCAGGCTGACCATGTCAGAGCCCGATACTGCCTCAGTGTTTCGCCCCGCAGAGCAGAAACCGGCTGCTTGCGTGCTCTACACAGATGTGGCCACGGCTGTACACATCATTGTGTGGCGTTGGTTATTTGCTCCCAGCTTCACTGACAAAAAAAGCATGTGCAGTTCCGACGGACAGTATGACATGCTATACTATAAGCAAATGCGGCAAATGTGTTAGAAGGGACCCGCGAACTACGCTGTCCTTCAGATCTTCTCTCAACGCTTTCAGGGTTTGGAAAAGGTCATAATGAATTACTTATGCTAATCTCTTCCTTATCACAGCTTGCGGGCAAAGGCGTTTTTGTTAACCACATACGCTGGACCATCACACAGAGTGCATTGCAGCGCTCGCCGCTCGCTTTATCTTCATTCCATAATCTGCATACTAATGGCTACTGGAAAGGGCTTCATGCTTTTACTCATTTTTTTTCATCCGCATGCTGAGCTCATTAGCTGAATAGGCAGCGGCTTCATAAAATGTGTGCCTTAATTATTGTCCACCTCAAATGGTCAGTCTGAGTAAGGCTTCTGTGATGCTAAATAGGAAGCGCACAATCAATCACATCGCCGACCATTCACAGGATGCCTTATTAAACATTCTCGACGCCGTTAATGAACCTGTAATGCTGCCTTGATTGAAATAAGTGATAGTAGTATCTCCTGCGGTGTATATTATCAGGTTTCTCAGAACCTTTAAGGCTGGCGTGGTTTCTTTAGGGCGCACGCAAAACTATCTGAGAAACAATGAATGGTCATCAGTCTGCGATGGAAATGGCACTTTGTTACAATGGAATGGATGCAAAAAATTCAAAACTACCTGACGACAGGCAAGTAGATAGATGAACGATAGCGTAATCAGCATATGAAAGAGACCTGTACTGCGAGCAAAACGAGACTTCACACTCAAGAACATTATGCAACTTCATCACCATTGTACCGAAAGTGCCCGAACACAGATCGTTTGCAATCACCATTAATGTACTGCAAAAAAGCGTACTTTGTTAGGCAACAAAATGAAGCTTCACCCGTAGCGGAGGCCAAAAAGGTAATGTACGGAATTTTGGGCACGTGGTAAAGCTTCACGTCGACCGAGCCAAAAAAATTCAAACGATGTCATACAAAGAAGCTTTCACATATTTAGCCCATTCATAGTAGTGTGTCAAGACGCACAAGGGTCCAAGAACACACGAACAGGCAAGGATATTGATAAAGTTACAGTGAAGGCAGCTTCGAACTAGTGTTGCCAAGCGTCAAGGAAGTTCGGAGTGGGGCAACCACCTTTGTTTCCTTCGGCTTTCTCTTTTAAAGACGATGGTCTTTCTTGGGAACCTTCGGCGCAAAAATTTTGGTCTGTCTGTCTGTCTGTCTGTCTGTCCACTCTTACCGGCATCGGGTACTTGAAATGGCCGACCCCATCCGCAGCGACCACCAATGTTGCTCAAGGTTGAGCGTTCATGCTTGTGCAATTGTCAATTAAAAAGCAATTATTGCGCGTGTCTGCGGCACCAAAACAACACTCATATATTCTGCTTATGCATATCTTACTATAAAACGCATACATAAGTAATTCTAAGGACCGTAGCGCTTATCACGCTGTGCTTACCATGCAACGCTTTCACGAAACGGGGAGTGTTTCCAACGCTTTGCTAAGACGAGATGATGGTGGCACCTACCCGTCGCCTCGCGTTCTACACCTTATCCCCTCTGAGACGGGCACGCACGGCCACGCGCTTTGCTTTCCAAAAGAAACTGCCAGATGGCGCTCATGTCTCACGTGTGACGTGGCTTCATGCGCTCGTTCGCCTCCGCTGCACACTCGAGGCACTCTGACGCAGCGCCTCCGGAATACCATTCACCGATTTCCTTGCGCAGAACATAAAATAAATGTTTAGTTCACTCTCTCTACACGCAAGACTATCGTCTTTTGACGACATTTGCAGATTACATGCACATACGTGGCCAATTTTTTCTCCTCCTTTCTTTCATATTCTATTTTCCAGTGTAAGAGTGCTTTTTCTTTCGTTTATTTCTATCAAGTTCTATCTTTCATTCTTTTTTCAGCTTCTTTCACTTTCTCTCTACTTCTCACTCTCTTGCTGCTTTTTACTTTGCATGAATGGTTTTCTTGCCCTGCGTTGCACCCAGAGACGGCAACAGCATACTCTCACGGTCCACGAGAGGCTGACACGCTAAAGCGCTCCGCACTTAAAACAAACTTGCATAGACCATCGTATACGGTGGTCTATGTGAAGTGTATATTGATTTTTGGAAACCGTTTCTTCACACAATTATAATAAGTGTTTTAATATACCCAGGTGTGAGATTATTTTTGTATTAGTATGAATTGTTCATGTTTTTAATGTATATGCATGTTGTGTACCTGTAATCATTCCCGCACTACTATACCAGATGTATGTAGAGGTCACCAGGGCCATTGTGAAGTCATTCCTATGACTTTTACACTTCGCGACCTTCCAGTTTTTTCTGGTGAATGAACAATTAAATTTCAACTATGAATCTTAAAAAAAGTGAGTAAAAAGCATGTAATCACGAACAAGGAGTTAGTAACAGCTGCTGGTAATAACTTTCTTGTGCCATTACTAACTTTCTACCACCTTTTTACAACATACGTTACCAGACGCTAAAGGTTCTCACACTTCCTACCTTTTCGTACCTTTAGTAACTTTTTGCCATGAGTGTGCGGCTTTCACTCTCACGTCAGCCAGTTTATCGATCGGCATTTTAGAGAGCGAGCATATTTTTTTCCCAAGCGTGCTACGGTTAGAACTGTGCATTACGGTTATAACAAGTGCGTTACGGTTAGAAAATAGAACTAGCAGAGCTTTCGAAGTTGATTAATAGGCGTAAGGCATGCGAAGTAAGAAGGTATGACATGGAGAGAATCGAACACGCTCTGAAAAACGGAGGAAGCGTCAAAGCAGTGAAGAGGGAACTTGGGATAGGCAAAAATCGGATGTATGCACTAAGGGACAAAGACGGCAAAATAGCTACCAGTATGGATAGGATAGTTAAAATAGCGGAGAAGTTTTACAGAGATCTGTATAGTAGCCGGGACAACCACGACTTTAATACTATAAGAACTAGCAGTGACCCAGATGACGCCCCACCAGTAATGATAGAAGAAGTCAGAAAAGCTTTGTAGAGCATGCAAAGAGGCAAAGCTGCTGGTGAGGATCAGTTAACATCAGATCTGCTGAAAGATGCAGGACAGATTGTGTTAGAAAAACTAGCCACCCTGTTTACGAGGTGTCTCCTGATGGGAAGAGTACCAGAGTCCTGTAAGAACGCTAACATCATCTTAATACATAAGAAAGGAGATGACAAGGACTTGAAGAATTACAGGCCGATCAGCTTGCTCTCTGTAGTATACAAGCTCTTTACAAAGGTAATTGCTAACAGAGTAAAGAAAACATTAGAATTCAATCAACCAAAGGAACAAGCAGGATTTCGAACAGGCTACTCAACAATCGACCACATTCATACTATCAATCAGGTAATAGAGAAATGCTCAGAATGTAACCAACCACTATACATAGCCTTCATAGATTACGAGAAGGCGTTTGATTCAGTAGAAATATCAGCCGTCATGCAGACACTGCGGAATCAGGGCGTAGATGAAGTATATATAAACATTCTGGAAGAAATATACAGGGCATCAACTGCTACCATAGTGCTTCATAAGAAAGCAACAGAATACCAATCAAGAAGGGTGTAAGGCAGAGGGACACAATCTCCCCAATGCTATTTACCGCGTGCTTACAGGAGGTTTTCAGAAGCCTAGAATGGGAACAGTTAGGGATAAGAGTTAATGGAGAGTACCTTAGTAACCTGTGCTTCGCCGATGACTTTGCATTGCTGAGTAACTCAGGGGGCGAATCGCAACTCATGATTATGGATTTAGACAAGGAGAGCAGAAAGGTGGGTCTTAAAATGAATCTGCAGAAAACGAAAGTAATGTGCAACAACCTCAGAAAAGAGCCTGGCTTCCAGATAGGTAATAGTGCACTTCAAGTTGTAAAAGACTATGTCTACTTAGGACAGGTAATACCCGTAGAGCTGAACCACGAGATTGAAGTAACTAGAACAATAAGAATGGGGTGGAGTGCATTTGGCAAGCACTCTCCAATTATGACAGGTAGATTGCCACTATTCCTCAAGAGGAAGGTATATAACAGCTGTATCTTGCCGGTACTTAGCTACGGAGCAGAAACCTGGAGACTTGCAAAGAGAGTTCAGCTTAAATTAAGGACGACGCAGCGAGCAATGGAAAGAAAAATGGTAGGTGTAACCTTAAGAGACAAGAAAAGAGCGGAGTGGATTAGGGGACAAACAGGAGTTAAGGATATCATAGTTGAAATAAAGAAGAGGAAATGGACATGGGCCGGGCATGTAGCGCGTAGACAGGATAACCGCTGGTCATAAAGGGTAACTAACTGGATTCCCAGAGAAGGGAAGCTGCAGGTTAGGGGGAGACAGAAGATAGGTGGGCAGATGAGATTAAGAAGTTTGCGGGTATAAATTGGCAGCCGCAAGCACAGGACCGGGATAACTGGCGGAACATGGGAGAGGCCTTTGTCCTGCAGTGGACGTAGTCAGGCTGATGATGATGATAATGATAAGCTTGCTGACAAAAGGTATTCTAGCATTAGTGTTGTATAAATCAGATTTGTCTGTGTAAGTGCGACAAAAGTAATAAGCAAACAGAATTAATCGACGCTCTCATATTATTACTGACACAAACGTGATAGCACTAAACATTTTGTTTTGCGAAAATAGCAGGATCGGCGCAGTTAATTATGTATGAATTAAGAGCGTTGTTTTTGAGCGAAAAATTGAGTAAGATGCAAATAAGGAACGAATGAAGAAATCATTAGTTAGAGCAGAAATCGAAATCAGGACTTCTATAAGGCTAGCAGGTTTTGGAACAGTCACGCGCGTACTTCAGTCTGTATACGAAAATTAAAAAAAAAATGTTAGGATGGTCCTTAGTGCATGCAATACTTCTGGCAGCAATAGTTCTGGACACGTCTCGTCAATTCCGGCCTCCGTCTGGTCTTTCTAGACTCGTGACAACGGTGCTTAGCCAACTATGGATTGGTGTCACCTTCATCAAAGCTTTCGTCTTCAGAATCGATATGTAAAACAGTGCTACTTGTGGTTATTGCGGCAGCGTTGAAACTATAGAGTACGTTCTCTGTCACTGCCTTCGTTACAGCGTGCCAAGACGGCAACTACCTGCTGCGTTAGCTCGCCTTGACGACAGACCTTTGTCTGAACAATCAGTGCTTGAAAGGCGACATGATTTGTGTGCGCACAGAAGATCAGTGAAAGTTTTACTGAAGTGCGACAACATTTTGAACTTTTTGCGGGGCAGTGGCCTATTGTATAGACTATAGCACTCCAGCACCCAGCCCCCTTTTTTTGCACGCGTCTATTTCCCTCTTCGCTTTCTTTCCCATCTTTCTTCCCCATTCCCACTTCCCCTAGTGCAGGGTAGCAAACCGGATGCTCCATTCTCTGGTTAACCTCCCTGCCTTTCTCTCATTTTATTCTCTCTCTCTCTCTGGCAGCAATATGGTTTGCACGACATTCATGGCCGATTATATTCTGTCAACAAGCTCAACAGAGCAGAAAAGGGTAACGCACTTGGAAAACGAAAAAATGCTCGCACTCTGAAATGCCTATTGTTGCACTGCCTGACATGAGCGAGAAAGCCGAATGTTCGGAACTACGGGGTACAACAACAGTATACGCACATTAGAAACACCCCTATCCGAGCCACTGAATGGAAAAATGGAAAATTTGGAACAGGCCCGCCGGAGTAGCCCACAAGAAGTTTGTTTTCCTGCCAGTCTTTCTGCCCCAGAACGTGCACGCACCGGATAAATACTGAGAGGGCGGCAACGTTGATCCCAGTGTAAACAAAGAGCGTGCCACAGACGTAAATTTCACGAACTCCTTTTCTCGGTGTTCGCAGTGAATATCCAGTCTTGTGTATTCCGTTATTTCGTTGCCACTGAGAAAGCGACACGCCCCACCACTCAACATTAACTTGAAACGAACAAAAACCAATATGGAAACAGTCCGGAAGCATTTGATGTCGCACTGATCCCCTTGGAAGCCACAAGGAAAAACATCCCTTATTTCAGGCAAACAACTGAAAATTGATCTTGTCCCACTGGGAATATTTGTGGTTTGGCCACTCCAGAGAACTCGCCCGCGCGTGTCAGTGCTTTCCGTGACGAGAAAGTGGGAACATAAGAGTCAATATACATCCAGTGTGGCTTGAAGCCGGCGTATTTGTCTATCTGTCACTCCGTGACTGTTTTGGACACATCGACGTGCGCCAGAAGTGAGTGCTCTGTCGTGTCTTTTTAAAGCCATGTCGGCGGTTTCGTGTAGGTCGTAACTTTCCCCATTGTTTACTCGTGAAATGGTTGTTGCCACAATCCCTGCATGCATATGGCAGGTGCATCAATATTTTGGGCTAACCAACGAATGAAACGTGACGGTGAAGTGGAGGTAAACATTGCGCGTTTCCTCACTTTGGGAAACTAACTAACGGCTTTCTATTGAAAATAACGAAACAAATTTTTGTATGAAGGAGCCTGCTTTTGAAACTGCGCTTGCTACCAACTCGCCGACTTGCATTATGTAGAAAAGTTTTTCGAGCTACGATTCTCCCGCACTACGAAGTGGTTATTATTTACTGATTTAGGTGCTAGCAACTAGTGACATCTTTTTTTCAAAGGGCAAACCGGAATTCAACTCCTGTCAACTGGAAGTCAAGCGATGTCTCAAATGGGACGAAAGCGTAATCAATTTTTTAAATTGTGTACAAAACAGGTAATCATTCCAATGAAGATTCGCATATAAGATAGATATGATATACCAGTATAGGTCAAGATAACGATTAAGAAAGAATTAGTAATACTATAAAAATGATTGAGTTCGAGCAGTCGGTTTTTTTTTGTGTGTGTGAGCAACTAGGACTTCTGAAGCCTCTGGCGGGACATGTCTTAACCACACTTTTTTGGTATATACTCGGGGTCTGTGATCCTCCATGTTGGTCACGATGGCGTGGCATCTGGGTTGGCTTCATTTCCACGAAGAGGAAGGTGCACTTCAACACGTCGAGAGAGCTTCCCCCTGCACTGATCAGCAGCTACCCCCCCCCCCCCTCTTCTGTTAACTCCGCTGTGCCGCTTGACCTGTCGCTAAACTAAAGCGTAACCCGCCATTTGCTGTCTTCATCGGCACTGTCTAAAACACGACAAGCGTGATACCATTCGTCCCCTCAGCGATCCTCGCAAGCAAGCCAACTTCTTTTACAATAGACAAGCATTCGAGGGAACCATTTTATGCGTGAGCACGAGGGGGGCAGGAAAAGACACCTCCCCCCCTCCTCCTAAGTCACCTAGGAGGACGCAGAGTCTGCCTCCTACATTGAAACAATGCGGGAGGGCGCTGCGATAAACTGTTGCCTGTCCGATTTTCTCTGAAGCCTGCGCATGTTATTGGTGAGGACCGTAGGAAACAGGACGTCAAGGGATTCTTTGATATGGTGTTACCGAGCTTGATCCACGCGTGACCTTATGTCAGCTTGAGTGAAAGCCGTACGTTGAAGGGAGATGACATCCACAGATAGCGGCGTATGAGGCGCATGTTGTGCCATATCGATTTTTTCCCTTAACATCTTTGTACTACACAGCAGTATCGGAGGAGCCCCGCCGTGGTGGTCTAGTGGCTAAGGTACTCGGCTGCTGACCCGCAGGGCGTGGGTTCGAATCCCGGCTGCAGCGGCTGCATTTCCGATGGAGGCGGAAATGTTGTAGGCCCGTGTGCTCAGATTTGGGTGCACGTTAAAGAACCCCAGGTGGTCTAAATTTCCGGAGCCCTCCACTACGGCGTCTCTCATAATCATATAGTGGTTTTGGGACGTTAAACCCCACATATCAATCAATCAATCAGCAGTATCGGAGGAAAATTTTTGTAAGGTATCGTCACAAGTCTCGTCAATTGCAGCTTTCTATGGATGACGATTGAGACATGTACATCCACTGCTGCATACCTATACGTGCTAATAGCACGGTAGTCCGGCACAACAATGTGTAAGGAATGCGATCTCGGAGGGGCAGTGATTTATCAACTACTCGCGTTATTTTTATATTCGTACGCGTGTCAGAAAAAAAGTGGCAGTGAAAAAGAGATTTGCCTTTCATGTTGAGGGAGGTGCGCATTCAAATATAGGCGAATGCAATGTCAAATGCGTCTTAAAATATTGACCTTGTTGCGAAGAAGTGGAGGTATATGTCACCTCAGCTACTCCATTTCCGTCTGTAGTTTCTTGCTTTTTTTGCTTCTTCTGAATTGCCATTCACTCATTCCGCAGCTGCCGAAGCATTTCTCGTCGTCGACGCGACAGTTGTTCGCACCGCAAAATTCACATGTTCGACCAACTCCGACATGCGTGTCAAGCGAACGGAGTACATATATCTCGGTTGCAATTGTCGCAAGGTTCTGACAATTCAAATATCTGTAACTCACCACTGACGCCCTGTGCTCGGGCGCCGCACGAACGGCGTTATGTCCATAAAGCCTTTCCTGAAGGGAAGTTGACCGGCTGACCGTTGGACGCACGCCCAAGTTGTCATCTACGCAAGATTGCGTCGACCGCCGGACGTGGGTCAGCTGCGGCCTGCGTGCAGTAGCGAAGTCCGTTATTGTGCTGTCACATTTCATTCTTTCACCGCTTCTTATGATCAACAGTACGCGTTCGCACAAGAAATAAAGCAAAAATGGTGGAAACAACACCTAATGGAAAGCCGCATCGGAGCACTACGCACACGGAGTCTATGCAGGTTACTTCAATCAGACACGCCGCATAGACGTTGTCCGTGAAATCAGTCACGTGACGTGGCATGGCGCACGTCATAAGCCTTTGGAATGAGACAGACGACAGACGAAACCAACAAAGACTAACGACCCTACAGGTTGTACATGCTTCGGTGTTCATGGTGAGGCGTCGTTAGCGTGAACGTTCGGTTGCGTAGTTTCTCTTGCCAGGCATGCACAGCGTTCTTCTTGCAACACGTAGTGACACGGTCCAGTGGCTTATCGTACGCTGGGCGATCGCTAAAGTGTCGGTGTGAGTTGTTCCAACAACGCCTTCCGGCAGCGTGCAAGCCCAACCGCCTAATGGGATTTTAGAGTTGGGTATTTCATGACCCCTTTTAGAACGTCTGAGTTCAGTTTCGGTTGAGCAGGGATGACGCCTTTGTGTACACAATATGGAACGTCTGTTTCACGAGAACAATTCATGTATACTTTGACTTCCGTGATTTCATGTTTTGTTTGCTCTGCCTTTTTTTTTCCTTCCGTGTGTCCGGTGCTTGCTGGATGAACCATGCTCAGAACAAAAGAGGACGGCTGGTTGCCACTATTTAGGAATTTCGGAGTTATCATCCTAAACTGAGCGAAAACTTCCTAACGGTTTTCAGCACGCAGCTGCATTACTTACTCAAAACGCGCACACATTCAAAAGCAGAAATAAAAGCTAAGCGAAACGGACGCAAATGCATCATATATGACGAACGTTACGCTGAGAGAGTGGACCTAAATAGATACGTCCCAATACGCGATGAGAACGCAACGCACTTGCTGTGGACTCATTCAGGCCTAAATTAAAGCCCTGTTCACCACATTCGTTCACCAGCCCTCAGGCGCCAACCACTCAATTTTAAACTTTAAACTTTATTATTTCTACTAGCACAAACTGGAAACGTCCTCTGGGGCCAAACGCTGTTGTCAACAGCTTGACTGAGCGCGGAAGGTGTTTTACATTACAGCGCGAGAATAAAGACATTTCAGTACAAAAGAAATTTGACACTCAGATGCATGAGTAGAGGATGATGAACATTCGAGGATACACATATTTCCATAAAAAGTAAAGGACTCAAGCAAAATATAAACAGTTCATATAAATCGTTATACATGAATATGTCGTATACATGCTTACGTGTTAGTGAAATACATCTTCAATTCCTTACGAGATAATTTAGCAACGTGAACATAAGTATTTCAAATTTTCAGTAAATTGTGTTTGAGGGATTGCAGCTTATATTCAGTGCGCCA
Organism: Rhipicephalus microplus; assembly: GCF_043290135.1. NCBI lineage: Eukaryota > Metazoa > Arthropoda > Arachnida > Ixodida > Ixodidae > Rhipicephalus > Rhipicephalus microplus. Next base: position 168,896,709 of record NC_134705.1, read on the forward strand.
ACGCGGTACAAATCAAGGATCAGGGTTTCTTAGATGCACAGGTACACCGGGGTGTTTCAAGGTTGCTAAGAATATAAAAAAATCACTATATTCTGTTTTTGAAAAATAAAATTTTGGATCAATTTTCAGTTCTCCATCTTTAAAACGCTCGAGATAGGTGCACTGTAAGGTACGCAAAGATTAATTTTTTTGGATCACTACAGCTTGTTATCACACTTGCTTTTTGTCTCTGTCCTCTTATAGATGGTACAAGTGATCCACTGTAGCTCACATACAAATCACCTATCTCCTTTTCGCCCCACTTTGTCTGAGATTTTCTTCTGGAAGGTCTGTTGAATGTATCTTTGAGAGAACATTGCAGCCGAAGGTGATCAAGGAACTCTTGGAGTTTCTAAGAAAAACACATTTGTACAAATATCTGTGACAACGATATCTCGTACCACACGAGCGTGATGGACAAGTAACTGAAGGCATGTTTATGCTATGTTATGTGTTATCTTTCTCTTTCCCCTGTTTTCCCCACTTCCTTCAAACACCTCTTTCACAATCCCAGGGTAGTAAGCCGGCTTTCCTGGTCTGGTTATGCCTCCTTGTCTTTCCTTTTCTAGCATTTGTTCTTGCGGAAGCCATATCGAAAACTTTCCAGGCGTCTGAACCACGGCTTCTCATTGATTGAAGTGAACATACTTTTTCTGCATCTACAAAGCAGTTACGCGTAGAGGACGTCGGCAGCTCATGTCAGAAAACAGACTGATGATGATGATGATGATGAAAACTTTATTTTTGGTCCAGAAAAGACGTAAACTGGTGCAGTGGCTTCTGATTGCACCAGTTCTTTCTGTTGTACTAGTACGTGTTCATGAAGTTCGTGATCCAGGTTCTCTTCATTGCATGCAGTTTACGGTAAGAACAAATTACAGGTGGCACACTGTCCATGCAACACTTTATGTGACGGCTACTAAGGTTTGGGTGGGTGGGCAGTGTGTTGGCAACCTGCCGTGGAAGGGGGGGGGGGATTGCTTTGGGGCTGCGATAAAGGAAGGTGGGCTTGCTGCTCGCAATCGTTCCAGCACGCCCCTCACCCCGTCGGCTTCATTGTGTCCTCATCGGAGCAGTTGGCGTGCAAATTCGCATTGCAGAGCGTAGGGGGAAATACAAGCGTGGCTTGGCGGGGGGGGGGGGGGGGAGGGGACCACGTGCCCCTTTTCTGCCCCGCCTCCCCTACCCCGAACGACGTGCACGGGCAGGCCTGTCGCCGTTGAGCGTGTGATCAGAGTGCACGCCGGACCACCGGTCCTCCTCCGTAGCATGCTCTAGCGGCGAACGTCCGTCCAGTCTCTAAAAAGACGGCGTTTGCTAACGTGGGCGGACGGGTTATTATTGAGGCGCGGAATGCGGGTATGGTTATCGGCGACTTGTTCGCTTTCGGGGAGCCTGCCAAAGAAACCAGAAGCATGATGGGAGTGCGTGGTTGTCCAGTGACCGAGCCAACGGTGAACATTCGGTGAAGAAAAAAAAAGGTTCGGGGAGGGTCAAGACCAGAAGCATGGTGGGAGCCCTAGAGAAAGGAGGGGACAGAAACTCAGCCCGACCGGACAGAGAAGCTCGGTCCGTGTATCTGATGTTTTCCTGTGGTTAACGGTGTTTCTTTTTTTCTATGGAGCCCGAGTGGCCTTTCACGCAGTTCCACGGGAGCTGGTTGCTTTCTGTGATGCGACACACACATGCACATGCCACTTCGCTGTCGATGCGCGTTACCACGCTTCGTGCTCTTAAAAGAAAACCTAGCATACTTAAACTCTTTTGCTACCAAAGTAGAGGATATTAGACGTCTTTTTGTGTAAAACCCAGCCCCCTTTTCAGGAACGAAGCACCTTAACGTGGTGTCCGTATGTCATGGCTACGTTATACGGTGCAACACTCGAGTAACGTATGATAATATGAGATGAAACGCAAAAGAAGTTCACCAATAAAGAGATTGAAGAAATCGACAAAAAGGCAGAGAGGTCAACCAGAGTTGTAGCATCTGATTTGCTACCCTGCACTACAGGGATGAGGCATGGGTCAGAACGATGATAAGGAAAGTGAAGAAAGAAGTAGACTCGTGAAAAAAGATAAAAAAAAAGCGGGGGTGCTATGCGCTTTTACATGGTGGTGCCTACACATTGATTAGCATTAAACTAATATCAATAACGATTGTGGCAGAATAATATAAAACATCAGCTACAAGCATAGAGCCTTTATACTAGTCGGCGACTTCAACGTAGACATTATGGACCTTAGGACCTAGCTTTGTACCGACTTTTTGTCACTTTATGCTACTCAATTCCCATTATAAGAGGCGACGCTCAGATAACGCGTGGTTACTCACCCATAAGATACCCAAAGCTTCTCCCCGTTGTCATGATTGACTTAGGGAACAAGTGTGAATTTTCTAAATTTTTTATGTAGCGAAACATGGTAAAAAAAAAACTCCCACAAGCTTTCGAGGGGTGACAACAATACGGCTCGCAATGGCCGCGTTGATATCAGACGAAATAATATGCAATGCAGGAGCTCTGAATTACATCGAAATACAATTGTACAGAAGAAGACCTTGAGGCTCCTTCCTTTTATTCACTCTCCGGTGCTTCATTTTGAGAACTGGATTACAAATACATTTACATTTGATCAAACCACCTGTCATGCTGCTTTCTGCCGCTCAACTTGGGAAATACAGGAGCGCCAGAACAATGCACCAGGTCTCTCCATATGTGCAACCTCTCGCAGCATGTAGGTGCATCTCACACGAAATAGCGTGTTTGTTCTTCAATAGCACGCTAACATGTCGCGCTGTTCTCAACTACTGCCACTGGAATAACGAATGTAAAGCCAAATGCGATCACGGCATTGCGGCGCAACGAATTAGTCCCTATACGTTTGAGCACCAGCAGCCTCCATCGACCAGTGCCTATTCTACGTTGCGAACAGTCGCTTATCGCTGTTGCCCAACAAAAGCGATATACTACCTATACGCTTGCTTTGATGGCTGTATACTTACAACCACGCGTGAGTGAGTATAGTGGTCCACCCAGCACACTTGGAGTGTGGTTGAAAAACTCCACTGTCGAGTTAGCCGGCTTGATGGCAATCGTGCAGAGATCTAGCCCTTCATACATCTCTACTCAGTTCGTGAAGTAGTCAACGCATAGAGAGAAGCTATCGAGCGGCGTCTGTATAGAGTGCCACGTTTAGAGAGCCATGAGTTAGGCGCCTGGAGTGTCACTGCCGCTACGTGTGGGATACACTCCGCACGTGGTGGGAGCGACCCTCCACAGCAACTGTTTCCTCTTCAGTTGGCCCTCATGAGGCTTGTATTCGTGGTTTAACAGAAGGCTTCAAAAAAGCTGCAGTGCACTCAGTAGGTCTTGAGTGCTTGTGTTAAGAGCCCGAATGCGAAGGCTTTTGCGTGGTCCACAGCAACGAATATCATAGGTGTCGTTAGTAGTGGAGTAAGGATTGTGTCACCAAGTTGAGTGGCATTGAAACTGACCGTTCCTCTACTTTATGATCATGTACAACCTTATGAAGTCGCTATGTATAGAATTTAGACTGGTATAAAATTTCAGGTATCTAAATAAAAACGATGTCTTAGAGAACGCATTTTGAAAAAAAATTGACACTGACCTGGAACAGCAGAAGACTTTTTCATCTACATAGCCTAAACTGCTGTATAATGCATCACAGCAGGAGCTAGGCCCAGGAACAGCAAGCTGTTATATTCCAACCCCTGCCGTGCCCTAAAGCTCAACCTGAATAATAACCTAACAAAGTCTAGTTATTGCTTGAAGGCACGTAAAAATAGACGAAAACCAGCGACAGAGCAAAAAGCCAAACGGAAAGAAACAGTAGAATTAGCATCTTTACGTGCATGAACTACTGTGACAATACTGCGAGATCAATGTAGTGAGCATGAGTCACTCTTCAGAGGGTTATACATGTTTTTTTCATGTCTTTTTTGTCTTAGCGCAATGACACGCTGCACACCTCCCGTTTATGTTTGCGCAATCGGATGACACCCGTGCCTATCAACAACATGCGGGGAGCGTCGAAGCTTTCTGGGAAGTGAAAGCCTGTCATGTGTCTCGCTGACGTCACAGATAAAATGGTCACGTCTGCCGGTAAAAATGTACTGCTCCCAAGGGTGTCAGTTAGGTGATTACAAAAATAAAAAATCGCGAATGACATGGGGTAAAACGACCGTAAGCACAACACCGGGGTGCCGATTGGAAGCTTCGGCAAATATCGGGAGTGAACAGAATGACCCAAAAACCAGGTCCCTGACAGAACGCCATTGCAACTCGGGGCTACAGTCAACCTAACACATCGGCTCTTCGCCCTTGCCTGATGACAGATAACACCGATATATTCTTGACAAACAAAGCACGACAAGCAGGCATTACAGAGTGTACTCACTATTATCAACCTAAGATATTATGTAGAAGAAACATAGAAAACCAATAGACGATAAAGCGTAATAAGTATTATATCTACACCAAGGAACTATCAGACTACAACAAATATAGTGATTGTAAAGTGGTAGAAATAGGGACCGTGCCCCGCCGCGTCGGTATAGTGTCTAAGGTACTCGGGCGCTGACCTGCATTGATATATGGGGTTTAACGTCCCAAAACCCCTACATGATTATGAGAGACGCCATAGTGGAGGGCTCCGGAAATTTCGACCACCTGGGGTTCTTAATCGTGCACCCACATCTGAGCACACGGGCCTACAACATTTCCGCCTCCATCGAAAATTTAGCCGTCGATGCCGGGATACGAACCCGCGACCTGCGGGTCACCATCCGAGTACCTTAGCCACTAGACAACCGGGGTGGGTTGGCGCTGACCTGCAGGTCGCGGGATTGAATCCCGGCTGTGGCGATGAGTTTTTGATGGAGGAGAAAAAGCTGTAGGCCCGTGTGCTCAGATTTGGGCACACGGTAGAGAACCCCAGGTGGTCGCAATTTCCGGAGCCCTACACTACGGCGTCTCTCATAATCATATGGTTGTTTCGGGTCGTTAAACCCCACATATCAATCAAATCAATCAGAGATGGGGAATGTGAGTGTAAAGAGCTGGCCGTATTAAAGCAAAAAAATATTATAAAGGTATTAGAACTGAATTACACTACATAATAAGGCACAGAAATCCAGAAATCAGAGCTCTAGAAGAGACGTTGCCAATCGAGAACATCTGCATCAAAAAGCTATCTTGAATGGATGCACAAGGAAACCTGCATGCGAGTATTCTTTAAAGTGCATGCAACAACAAACACGCCTTACCACTGCGATAAATTGCATGATTACGAAACCTCACACATAGTAGACTTGTGGCTCAAATGAAAATGAAAAAGAATAGGGAAATGAATCCTGGTGGCGTATCTTTATACAGACCACAGAATCCTTCTCTCGAGACCACTGATGCCCGATAATTGAGCCTTTCCAGTTGGGCGGAGAAACGGGCAACTCTGGACCACCACTTGTCGAGAGAAGGGACATCAACAGAAGTCACGCCTTACAGCGGTGACACACCCATGTCACTTGTGGTCAGTCCGCTGTGATGAAACTAAATATGGAGCTGTCCCACGGATAGGTGCCCACCCATTCCGGCTAGGATACGACAGCTTAGCCACTGAGTTCTGCTTTTCTTTTTTTTGTTCAAGTGGCTTAGACTACACGTTATTGACGTGTTGGAGGCAAACTGCAGTTCTATTTGTTTTTTTTTTTTATTTTCCCAGGGGCCTTGGTGAAAGATGAGTCGCCCTGTTCATGTGTTTCCGCGACTGGGCGTGTTCTTCCCTCCCGAGGGATGAGCTATGCTCAAAAGGGAGTTTATTAGAGCTGTGTTCACCGTGACGTGGCCGCTGTCCACCCACTCAGCGTTCTGGTGTTTTTTCTATCAGCCGCAACAGGACGTCAAGTATCCATCTTATTTAGACATCATTAGGGAGATATAGGCAGCAAAAAAGTAATCAATTGTGCTCAAGTTCTTGTTATACGCCTCAACATATTTTTTAAATTAATTCAGCCTAAATTGAGGACGACGCAGCGAGCAATGGAAATAAAAATGGTAGGTGTAACCTTAAGAGACAAGAAGAGAGCAGAGTAGATTAGGGAACAAAGAGGGGTTAAGGATATCATAGTTGAAATCAAGAGGAGGAAATGGAATGGGCCGGGCATATAGCACGTAGACAGGATAACCACTGGTCATTAAGGGTAACTAACTGGATTCCCAGAGAAGGCACGCTAGTTAGGGGGAGACAGAAGGTTAGGTGGGCTGATGAGATTAAGAAGTTTGCGGGTATAAATTGGCAGCGGCAAGCGGAGGACCGAGTTAACTGGCGGAACATGGGAGAGGCCTTTGTCCTTGTTGTGACCGGCGCCAGAGCGGAAGAGGGAGCGGCGCTCCTTTAATCTTCAAACAAGTAACCGAACGACCGGCTGCCTACTGTTAGGACCGGCGCCAGGTCTGACCATGGATCGGCGTTCCTTTTGATGTTCCTTTTTAGTCGCCAAACGGGTTGGCGGCCTGTGTCCGCCATGTATTGTTCCCCCCTGGCCGGAGGGTGCGGCGTCTTGCCGCCACGACACCGTGAGCAGTTCGGGAGACCACAAGTGCCGCTTCTTCTTTGGAAGATGACGGCGGCGGCGGCGGCCGGAAATCGTCCCGCTAATTGAACGAGTCGTTCGGCGACCATTTGAAGCTTGTTTACGGCGGCCCTTTCGATGGATGCAGTCATCAACTTCAGACCCCTCGCCCAGCGACACCCCTTGACGAGGAGGAGCCACGTTCGTGCCACATGGCCGTGCAGTGACCACGCTTCAATTTTGAACGTTCACGTGGACCGTGCGTGCTCGTCACCCTCGCGGGTAATGTGTGATCCGTGGTTGGACGGTGCCCTCTGTACGCGGTCCCCGATCTAGGGATCTGGGGAGGACAGACCCTTTATAATGAGCCCCCACGGCTCATTCGTGTGTGTTTTTTTCGAGAGCAGAACCGAGCAGAACCATGTAGAACCAAGCACCATGTAGCGCTATGTTAGGAGACATGTAGAGGCCTGCCACGTTTGAGAGCTCACCGTGTAGGGAGTTCGCAATGTACATATTGTAAATAAACCCTCTTCAAGTCTCTCTTCCTCCTGCCTCGACAACTTCATCCCGGACCTCCGGTGTCTGGAAACCCCGGTCGCAACAACTGGTTGGCAGCGGTGGGATACGAGTCTGCGACGGAGAGCGACATGTACCGGAGGCCAGCCGAAAGCCCTGGAACTCGGCGGGATCGAAGCAGCGTACCACCACCGCACGTAATGGGGTGAGTGCCTGGCTTTGTGCTTGAGATATATCGGGTCTTTTAGCCTAAATTCGTTAAAAGATGGATATAACCAACAACTGCCTGGCCACTGTGGTTGTTATCTCAGCACAAGGCAGCACTGGATGATTATCTGAGCAAGTACGCTAAAGCAGGAAAGCTTAGATGATTCAATAGGAACAAGGGGTAATGTTTCAAAATTTCTAAGGGTACGTTGCGGGTTAAATTTTAGGATGTTGTAAAAAGCAGGAGTGAAAAATTAACAAGAAAAAGTAGAGAGGGATGTTGGCCACGTAGTGCTACTTGGGTGCTTAAGCTTGTGGTCTCCGCTGTGAGATTTGCCAGGCTTCAATTTCTCTAGACCCAGAATTGAAGCGCTGGTGGGTTTGTGTTTTGTCACAGCTGAGCCAAAGCAAAGTAGTCGCCATGGATCTTACGAGATTGACGAGAGAGAACCTGCTGAACCTGTGTTGGGATCTGGAGCTAGATTTTAATGATGATATGCCTGCTTCTAAACTCCGCGAAGTGATTCTCGAAAGCAATAGTGACAATGAGGAAATCGAGCACTTCGGGAATATGTACTTATTGGACCAGGAGGAGGAAGTACAAAGGGCGCAAAGAAAGGAAAGATGGCGCCAGGAGGAATTGGAAGCTGAGCGCAGGCATGAAGAACATATAAAAAGGATGCAGGAATTAGATGAAGAGATAGAAAGGCTTAATTGTAAATTGGTGGCATTGCAGCAGAGTGGTCAATCTGTAGATGTAGCGCACGAACGGTGCGATGTAGCGGCGGTGCCGTTTAAGACCGAAGCGAAGGCTACAGGTCAGACATCTGTAGATGAAGTGCACGAACGGTGCGACGTAGCGGCGGTGCCGATTAAGGCCGAAGAGAGGGCTACAGGTCAGAAATTTGCAGATGTACCGCACGAACGGTGCGTTTCAGCAGCGGTGCCGTTTAGGGCCGAAGAGAGTGCTGCGGGTCTGATATCTGTAGATATAGCGGCGGTGCCGTTTGAGGCCAAAGAGAAGGCTAGTGCCTGTAAGGGAATGGAACAGGTTTTAACCCATTCTGAGGGAAAAGAGCTCGCGGTCACAGCAGGGTGTGAGGGTTCCGTGGTGGGGGAAACGAAGTTAAGATTAACAGAGTGTTCCATCGAACCTTGCAGCCCTGTAGACCATGTTGATGAGCGTCAGAGGCGGACGAAAGGCTCCAGGTTTGGCACCAAGGAATGTGCCAAACGGAGAAAGCGTCCGAAAAACAGAAGCGCGGCAAGGCTCGCGATCAGCGCGGCGCGTTTGACGAGGACCTTCAAACGGCGTGGCGGATTTGCGAGAAAAGGCCCGTTGTCTTCTCTGACTGGCTTAAATCGCAGGCGTCTGAGCGGCCGGAGAGTAAGGAACAGAAGTGCGCAATCTACGCGGCCGCGGTCTTACGATGAACTGATAGGCAATCATCAGGACTGGGCGCGCGAGATGGCGGAGGAGCATATCGGTGATGAAGAACGTCGGAGTAGGACGAAAGGCTCCCAGGTCCGCACAAAGAAGCGTGCACAGGGGAGAAAGCGTCCGAAGGGCAACAATAAGGCAAAGCTCGAGATGAGCACAACGCGTTTGAGTAAGGGTTACAAACGGCGTGGTAAAATCGCGAGAAAAGTGCCGTTGTCATCTCTGACGGGTCTGTATCGTGTGCGTCCGAACCGCCGGAAAAGAAAAGCGCATCGTACGCGGCAGTGTTTGAAGGAGAGATTGCTAGGCAATTATCCAGACAGTCCGCGCGAAAAATCAGATGAGCATGTGGGTGCTGGTGAGCATCAGAGATGGGCGAAAGGCTCCGTAGACGGCACCAAGAGACGTGCAAAACGGAGAAAGCGCCGTAAAAACAGGCAGGCAGAAATCGCGACGCGTTTGAGGAATGTATTCAAATGGCGGAGCGAAATTTCAAGAAAGTTGCCGTATCGCAAGCGTCCAAGCGGCCAGAGAACAAAGAAAAGAGAAGCGCATGGTGTGCGTAAGTGGTCGAAGGGCAAGAGACCCTTCCGTTGTTCTCGCGGTGCATTGGACGGGGTGCGGGGCAAAAGAGTCGGTGGTTTTCGAGGGGCAGGAAGCGACAGCAAGTCGGCTTCGAGGAACGTCGCGGGGTTCGGTAGCAGGGCGATTGACGCGTGTTGTAGACCCCGTTTCTCGAGAAAATCGTTCCGGGCGCGACCACCGCGAGTTCGACTCAGAGTTGTTGCGAACAGCTGTTAGCCTCTCGGAAAGCGTCGACTCGGGACTGTTGAAAGGAACATTTTGTTTGTTTTTGTGATTTTGTAAATAACTCGTTTGTACCTTGTTTTCGTTAGCGCTCTATCATTTTGGTAGCCTATATACGTTGTATAGATCTATTGGAAGGATAGTGACACGCATTAGAGCGTACAGAATTAGGCGTTTGTCATCGGCACCGGAGTTGGTTTGTATGCGTCCGAGCCGCCGGACAAAACGAAAAAAAAAAAAAAGCACGTTGGGTAGAAAGGCAGACCCTTTCGTCGCTCTATCGACGGCATGTTTGATGGACTGCGGGAGTGCGAGGTACTCAGCGAGAGTAAGAACGCAGGTTGTCAGCGCAGAGCTTTGCGGGGGTCGGAGGCGAAGCGAATGGGTTTTGCCATTGTTCCATTTCCCGTTCGCCTAGAAAGACCCACAGGACGCGACACCGCGCGTTAGTCCCAAAAAGGAGTAGACATCCGTGAGCTTTTGACGATGGTCATTAGTGGATTTATTTTGTTTTGAAATTTGCTTTTGACTGTTTAAGTTGTTTTGGATTTTAATGTGTTTTTTAAGAATCTCGTCTACCAAATAGTGTTTAGGTAACACAATTTTGGTTTTGTTCATTTCTTGGGCGTTGTACGTTTAGCTAAGGTAAGCGTTGTGCGATTGCATAAACGACACGCATAGGAGCCTGCGTCATGGTAGATACGTGTAAATGAGCAGGAGCAACGTTATGAACTAATTATGACTGAGCGTAGAGACGCAAAGTTATTGCTTGCGAGATTTTTCAGGATTCATGCGAAACTTTTTTTTGTTGTTCATTTAATGTTTTGTTCGCATGTGTCCGGTGTGTAAGAAAAGCTAGCTCGTGAGTTTATATGTATGCTTTGTGAAAGTGGCAACAGCAAGGGAACGATTAGGTGGTATCTCATCCAGGCAGGAGCACTGTGATGTGCGTTTGCGGATATATAATAAAGATGTTCCTAATGCAGGTGCAGCACGGCAGTTATGCTTTCGTCTTCTCAAAAGGAATTGACGACTGGCTTTGGCGGCACTAAATTTCGGGAACTAAAAGATAGCGTGAAGTAAAATGCTTTATTTTATAAGTATGATACCTGGTGGGTTACGGCGGATTGCTCACGCAAGCACTCGGGTATGCCACGGTGAGCGCATCACTTGACAGTTAGTTTTCTTGAAAGCAGTTTGATGGGAAGATTATTATCGGATCGGGATTAGGAGTTTTGGTGAAACCTCAGAGAAACGTCCCGATTGCTGCTTTGTGTTTGGTAATACCGCTTAAGTAAGGTTGCTTTTGGATAATTTGTCGGACTCGACGTGTCTCAGTGCGGGCAGGGTGCTCTCCCGTGCCTGTGGTGGTGTGTATGAATGCTTTTCCCAGAGGGGAGCCACAAGGAGCGAGAGGGAAAGAGTCCTTGGCTGAGCGTCATCAGCAGTGGCCTGGAGGACAGCACTACACAGCGACACTTCGGGCAACCTGTGCAGCTGGTCACCCTCAGGTCGCTTCTCCCGCCGGCGGACGAGCTGTTGTGACCGGCGCCAGAGCGGAAGAGGGAGCGGCGCTCCTTTAATCTTCAAACAAGTAACCGAACGACCGGCTGCCTACTGTTAGGACCGGCGCCAGGTCTGACCATGGATCGGCGTTCCTTTTGATGTTCCTTTTTAGTCGCCAAACGGGTTGGCGGCCTGTGTCCGCCATGTATTGTTCCCCCCTGGCCGGAGGGTGCGGCGTCTTGCCGCCACGACACCGTGAGCAGTTCGGGAGACCACAAGTGCCGCTTCTTCTTTGGAAGATGACGGCGGCGGCGGCGGCCGGAAATCGTCCCGCTAATTGAACGAGTCGTTCGGCGACCATTTGAAGCTTGTTTACGGCGGCCCTTTCGATGGATGCAGTCATCAACTTCAGACCCCTCGCCCAGCGACACCCCTTGACGAGGAGGAGCCACGTTCGTGCCACATGGCCGTGCAGTGACCACGCTTCAATTTTGAACGTTCACGTGGACCGTGCGTGCTCGTCACCCTCGCGGGTAATGTGTGATCCGTGGTTGGACGGTGCCCTCTGTACGCGGTCCCCGATCTAGGGATCTGGGGAGGACAGACCCTTTATAATGAGCCCCCACGGCTCATTCGTGTGTGTTTTTTTCGAGAGCAGAACCGAGCAGAACCATGTAGAACCAAGCACCATGTAGCGCTATGTTAGGAGACATGTAGAGGCCTGCCACGTTTGAGAGCTCACCGTGTAGGGAGTTCGCAATGTACATATTGTAAATAAACCCTCTTCAAGTCTCTCTTCCTCCTGCCTCGACAACTTCATCCCGGACCTCCGGTGTCTGGAAACCCCGGTCGCAACATCCTGCAGTGAACGTGGTCAGGCTGGTGGTTATGATGATGATGATGATGATGATGATGATGATGAGATTTTTAAAAAATTTTCTCACTCATGCCTCTGTGCAGGCGTTAGTATGTGTGCGTGTTGTACGTTACCTTGTAAGCCTTCCCCGTTATGCATCATTGTGATTAGTATTTACGAGGTTATGTTTCTTAATCACTGTATTCATTTGAGTCGCGGAACTAAAAGCCACTAAATGCCAACTTCACGTTTACTGCTTTGGATTTGGGTGCTGCTTTGGACCCAGCTGATTGTAAACAGTGAATTGAAAGTGATCGCCAATTGTATGGAATTTCTCTGCCTCTGGCTTTTTTTTTTATTTTGCTTCACGCACGATCAGCCCAGTTGAATCAAATATGTTAAACAACAGCAACACAAATACGACAATGCAAAAGCAACATGAAGTGTTTCAACTTCATTCATTTCCTTCTTTTACCCATGTGTCTATATTTTTCTACTTCTTTCTTTCTCAAGTTTTTTTTTCGATGGCACCATCCGGTACGTGAACATCGGTTAGCATAAGTTTTCTGACAACTTAGATAGATACCCTCATGAATGCTGGCCACTGACACGCCTACCATATAAGTTTCTTTGTTGTAGGAGTTGAAACTTTCGGCGAACTTATCGTTAATGAATATGCAAGGACACTAATCTCTGCCTGGTCTCTTATATCCCAATGTACGCTAAGCGGAGCACTTGAAAGGCTCGCACAATTTGATCACTTTTTTTTTGATATCGTAATCTTTTCTGGGATGTAGACTTCGGTATTGCTGAGCACATTTACCGTTACTCCGCCCTTCCCGGAGAACACGAGAGCTACTCCATCACGAAACTTCCCGACCGACGAAAAAGCTCGTCTCCTGTCTCTCGTATAATTACCGAAGAATCCGCGGTTCTTCCGTATACCAGGAGAGGTCCGTTGACGAGGTTTTAATTACTACCGTAGAAACGTTGAAGCTTTGGAAGTGTGGGCGCTCTGAGAGTGCAACATATTAGTTCTTCCTTCTTTAGAAGCCTACAATGTAGTTTATATGTGTAAAAAAGAAAAGAAACAATAGGGGCGGCTGCTCACAATACAGTTATGCGATGGCTGTGGAAGTGGTGGGGCTGGTGGCGTCGTCTTCATAATGTCCTTCATCCTCACGCACGCGCTCTTTTCGGAATCTGTGATATACTATGTTATACTATAATGTGTTATACTACAGTATGATATATTGTAGTATACTAAACTATGCAGTGCTATACCCTTAACCTTTCGTTTCGCTCCTCCTCACCTTCAACTCTGTTTTCAGCTCTCTTGATTTATACTCTTATACGTGATTCTATGATATAATACATTATCTTTTTTTTCTTGCTATACTTTATCTCTACTTTTTATCTTTTTACTAACTATACTCGCTCTCGCTTTTTCTATTGCTTTTTGTGTTTATTTTCTTCCATCTCTTTTTTTTTTTGATCTGATCTGCCTTGCGATCTTACGTTCTCCTCCACGTGTGTTTTCCTACTCTCGAAATTCAGTCTGTTGCTCTTGGCACAAAAGTATGACAGCGTATCATGTAGCACCATAATCAGAATTCGCATATTTCATGGCAGCTACCAGCTGGCTGTATCTATCTTTTCTGTGTGTATCGTGTATACACATCCATCAAACAAATAAATTATTTTTTAATATATATATATATATATATATATATATATATATATACATATATATATATATATATATATAGTGTGTGTGTGTGTGTGTTCAGTGAGAAAGTTCAGTGGGTCTGGTACGTATAAGAAAACAAGCTGGTACACGTACGAGAAAGCAAGCAGTTTCATTATATATTTACGTTTCTGCCGTGGCACGGCCTTCGTCAGAGAATATATATATATATATATATATATATATATATATATATATATATATAAATATATATATATATATATATATAAATATATATATATATATATATATATATATATATATATATATATATATATATATATATATATATATATATATATATATATATATATATATATATATATATATATATGGTACATAAATAAAACCAGCAGCCCTGTAATCATTGAACATGCTTTGGTATTCAAGAAGTAAGATAAAAGATGTCCCGTGCATTTATCTCCTTTTCCTCGTACAAGATTTTGTCGTTCATGGCACATTAACCAAGGAGAAACACCGTTTTAGCACCTCACACAAAAGGTGTACTAGCCAAGATGAAACAACTGGCCCCAACGGCTTAATAAATTATTTTTAATAGGTTTCATTGTAGCGCACGTAAACAACAGGAAGAAATGAGGGCACATGCAGACAGACAGAGCGCTAGTCCACCCCCCCACCCCTCTTGATTTAACTGCCTGTCTTCTTGATTTCTCTTTTTCGTCTTTAGCGTAATCTAAATGAACCAGTCATCGTCGACCTATAGTGCCCGGCACCCTGTGCGTCGCTTTGAAACTTACTGAAGATGAACTACCAACAAACCCGCATCACAACTCTCGTGAACTATGTTTTTCATTGCTCGTCAAGAGACACTAACTAGTGTTTACCGCCCGTATGTTCCTTTCTCTGGTTCTAGTTAACCAGTTATGAGCCATCGAATTTGCCCAATGTCTGCGACGCATATGAGATAGAAGTTTGCGCATATTGCACGGACAAGTTGTCGTTTAGCCTAAACATATACAGCTACGCTGCAAAAGACTAGAGTGATTGATTCGAATAGCAGGCGGGGCATTCATAGGACAAAGTTCGGACTTCCGATTTCGAAGCGCGAATCTACGGGCAAGAGGCAAAACGGTAGCACCCCCCCCCCCCCCCCCCCGTTGATTTAACTGCCTCCCTTCTTGATTACTCTTTTTCTTCGTCAGCGTACTACATGAACCGTTCATCGTCGACCTAGTGCCCGGCACCCTGTGCGTCGCTTTGAAACGTGCAGCCCTCGACTAGTGCATGCGACACCGACAAATGAAACCTTCAAACGTTTAAAATGCACATAGGCGTGCGGGTGCTTCACGTTCACTTTCATTTTACACTGTACTCGCGTTGAATGGCTCAGTGAGCCCCAAGGTTACCGACGCAAAGAACACGGCACGCGACCGAATTGCTAAGTTTCAAACGTTTTAAAAAGGGAGATTAAGTGTCTAGTTGACACGCCCCGAAAGCACAGACACAATGTTCGGGCGTGTCGATGAACATAGATATCGCCGACGTCGAGTC
The DNA here is from genome assembly GCF_043290135.1 of Rhipicephalus microplus. NCBI lineage: Eukaryota > Metazoa > Arthropoda > Arachnida > Ixodida > Ixodidae > Rhipicephalus > Rhipicephalus microplus. The sequence goes on from NC_134705.1 coordinate 168,911,932, forward strand.
CCTCATTGTGTAGTCTCTCAAAATGCACAAGCTGCACACGTATACTCTTGTTTTTGATCTTCTGGCAGTCCACTCGAACGAACGCGTGCCCGTCCAAAACGTGAAACTACGCGTTGACTTCTTTCTCTCTGCTCAAATGAGTCCTGAGTGATCGCTTCGCTTGCTGCAGCACGTCAGTACGGATCGAGTTTCCTCCGCACTGATTGATCGCTGCACGCGGGTGCAAGCCTTGTCGAAAAATTCGATCACCCTCCGCCTTTGCAAACGCCTTCCGGTGTGCAGGCGGCATTTAAAAGTTCTAAAAGCGTGCGTTATTCAAGTTTTTGTGTGTGCTGTTGACCAGAGTGTCCCTTGCTAACGGGACGCTGCATGTTCGGATGTGTTTCCATTACTTCAACTGCGTTTCGCCGATGTGCAGGACTGCATTGAAAAAGCTGTTCGATTTCACAGGTCTGAGAGTGTGAAAGTCGGGGAGGTGACTCATGATTGGCTGACGTGTCCTCGTTTTGCTTGCTTGTTGACCCGGCCGCTGACCTAGTGTGAGAATCCCTGTCGAACATAAATGTGGGCCCACTGTTTCGACAAAGGAACTTGTTTTTTATACAACTTCCCGAAGAGGTCAACAAGACGGTCTTTTCAAGCAGTATCTTCCCTTAACTGTGCACTGTGTGTTTTTGTTGCTACGCGTGCTTGTAGTCGTAACCTAAATTTGTTGCTTGCATATATATGGTGTGCATGACTGGGTGATTTTACTAATTCCTATAGCAGCACCATACTGATGCAGGATTATTATTGCAGATATTTATAGAAAGGTCGCATCCTCTTATCATATGCATCTAGCTTAACCCTAAGAAACTCAGACAAGCAAAAATTTTGACAAATGGTGATTGAGCGCCCTATTGTTTCTTCCGCTGTTGCTCTATTTGCTTTTTTCTTACTCGGCATTTTTACTGTTCTCGTACACATGCAGCATCGACAGGAACATCGACTTGAAAACATCGTGCCCATTTCAGACCTTAAATCATTCATCCACTTTTGGCGTATTAAAGTGCACGCCGTAATACCAATGATAAACTGCGCATTCAGTTTCGAGATGTAGTGACGACAAACATGTTGGCCAAGCACAGCCAACTATTTGCACCATAAACCAAACAATTACGAGTGAAATGCCAGTCAGAAAGAAGCTTTAAGCTCTGACCGCATGCATTTCTGAAAGTCGCTTTGCATATACACACCATGCCTTATACATATATGGCCCCATAAAAAAAGATCCCCTTGTAATCGAGGATGCTCGCTGCCCGACTCTGAACCGAGATGACTTGCGCTCCGTTAGTCTTCAAAGAGGACATTAGGATGTCGAATAAAGTGAACTGAGTAGACAAAGGAATGCTTGTAGGACTTTGAAGAAATTCTTGCCATGGGATGAAGCGTACGCTGCCTGCACACGAGAGTGCATGGCAAGAAGCCCCGAGGGATCACAGATTGTTTCAGCGCACTGGACCGCACGGTGGCCGCCAGTGAGCCTGCTTAGTTTGAACTGAAATCAACTCCGGTTCGTCTTGATCTGTTTCGTAATATGTAAGTTCTGTAGCTACACAGGTATATTAACAGTGGAAAGGGGGGTTGGTTATGACGTACTTTGTGAAGTATAGTACTCCTACTGAGCACTTCCAAAGGATAAGCTGTCTGTGTCTGTTGAGTTCATAGAGTATTAAGATCGAATGAACTAGTCTTATGAACGCATTATGAACCATATTTCTCCGTAGCCATAAACGTCTGCCATAAGGGCTTGCTAATGTCTCAGCTTGAACGTGTGACCACAAAACCAAAAACAAAACATACAGACAAAAGACGTCCTACGAATGTGCAGTTTATACAATTTCACTTTTTATAAAGCACAAGTTCAGGCCGACGTCACTCACTGACGTTTATTGCCGCTGAGGTAGCTTTTGTGGAAACGCGCCATTATTACAATCTGTACGCTCATCTAATACTTTTTGCTACACGTGTTCCCGTAGCCGCTTATAAGTGTCTGTCTGTCCCAATAAATTTTCAATTGTTAGTGTGTGCTGTGTCCAGCTGTTTTCCTTTTGTACTTCAATTTTTCGCGCACCACAGTTACGATGAATTACCAACTCGCGCAACAGTCTGTGCTTTCCACTCACTTAGCTCACTCACTCACTCACTCACTCACTCACTCAAATCACTAAACTGTGAAATGCCACTTGCGTGACTTCAATACGAAATACGGCCAGCATAACTAATTTTTTTTGCCGGTACATATCAAACTCCTAGTATCATCCTCGACTGCGCCTACCAGTCGCTATTTACTTTTAGTTCTGATAATCAAGCAGACTCCCAAGAACAGTCGCCCAGGAGCGCTCTTTCATTTTGAATGTTATGAAACGGAGAACCTCCGATCAAGTTTTTCGCTTAATGGTAAGCACGAAACATAAATTTTGCAGACGTTTTTGTAAAAATTGAACCACATACGTACTGGAGAATCCAATGCGAACAACAAAAAAGCACGAACAATTTACTTATTGTTTTCTCTCAAACGCCAATTTTTATTTGCGCGTGCTCTATCTTGTGGACGGCCACTTTATATTTTTTAATGCATCAAAGTTGTTATACCACATGGCATTCTACCGAGCCGTTTCTTTTCGTGCCATGCTTTATTATGCGTGCACAAAGTATACGTGCTTTGTGTATTCCACAATATTGAGACGCATGAAAACTGTAAATAACGCACAAAAACAAAATTGCAACAAAGAATTAAAGAACCACTTTTGACTTGCCGCCGCTAGCCGTGTCGTTTTGAAAAATCCCGAAATCGGGAACTGGAAACAGTATTCGAAGCGAGGGCAGCAGAATCTGCAATTGGTGCAGCGTCTCCCCACGTGACGCGTTGTTGCATCGAGCTGCGATATATTCACATTAACCCGGGGAGAGAAATGTTCACGTTTCAACTCGGCGACTCGAATCAACCTCGCACGAAGCGAAAAACAACTTGCCCCCTTTCCGATTTTACAAAATTCGTTTCAGCTCGTTGCCGCAAAACGTCGCGTTGTTTGCTGTCTTTGTACTTGATGCAGCACAGACTGAGCTAAATTGCGTATGAATAATCAAACTTACGATGTCTCGTAAAGTATCGCGGAGGCAGCCTTGATAATAATCTTGGTAGTGTAGCTTATGAATTGAGGAGAAAATAACGTTGTCTACTTGAATCGCTCGTGCTGTTCCGTAAGCAGATGGTAGACGGTCAGCGGTTCCCCTCAAAATTTCGAGATAGGCTATAACAAAGAATATGTCCCCACGTGCGTCTAAATTTGCATATCTGACAGGTTCGTGCCAATCTTTGCCTGCTCTACGTAGGGTACAGCCCGGTGAAGATGGCGTCGCTCAGACGAGATGAAAAAAACTAACAATAGAGAACCAGAATCAGCTGAGAACGCTGGAAGCTTGTTGAAAGATTGTAATTCTCAAGCAAACAACATATGAGTATGATGGCTCTAGCTTTCAATGTATGACGTACAAAACGAATCTCCCTGTATTCTCCAAGTGCGAGTGACGCAATTTAGCTGGTGGCGAAAGCTTCAGAAACTTCCTGGTGTCTTTCAAATTCTCAGAACAACGCTTCAGCGTAACACTTTCGAGGCGTGCCTGACTGTTAGATTATCGTCTTTCAGGTGGTTCCGGCAGCAACAGATCTCCTGGCATACGCTGTCACACTTCACACCCCACCGTTCAGGTTCACAAGAAGTACTTGACTTAGCTTATAGGGATGTACGACTGGAATAAGAACTATTTCGCACTTGTGGAATAGTGCAAAAGAATGAAAGTTGCACAAGCCAAACGGTAGTTCGGTTCCACACAATCGTGTAGAGAGTTTTATAACAGGAAAACAGTGGCTACCCGAATCTCATTGACGATACGTATTTGATTTTTGGCGTCGTGAGCAAAACGTCCTCGTTTTCTTGCGTTAAACGGTTATCTCTGTATCTCTATTTCTACATAAACGATGAGTGGTATACAGTACTCAACGATTGAAACGCGACATCTTTTTACATCTTTTTAAAAAGCGCTTTCATCTTTCCGTAGCGCCGGTATAATGTGAACAAACGCTCATCATTATGACCAGGAACGAGCCCTCTTCTTCCTTTCCATCCTCTTCATTTTCTGCTTCCCTGCAAAAACGCAACTTTAATGAGTCAGAGGGGAACAAAGAAAAAGAAGGAGATAAAGAGAAAGTGATAAATTCCTCGCAAAAAAAGAGAAATATTGGTGATGAGGCAGGATTTGAACCCGAGTATGCACAATCCCAAGGCGGGCGTCATAAGTTCTCATAACCACTTAGTTGCCCAGGCTCGTTTGAACAGCATAGCGTAGTCCTGTGTAGTATAGCGAAATGTTGGGAAACAGAAGGGATGATAAGCAGCTGGGGAAAGAGGAAGGAAGAGAGTAAAGCATGGCACAAAAAGAAAGTACCGGAGAAAAATAGAAGGAAAGAGGGGAAAAATAAGAAGAGAAGGTAACAGAAAGAAAGAGGTAGGCAAGAAATAGAAAATAAGTTTGAAACAGCAAGAAATACCAAGAAATAGGTGAAGATAAGGAAAAAAATAAACTCAGAAATAAAGCAGAAAAAGCAGAGATGAAAAAAAAAGAAATACTGGAAGAAATAAAGCAAAAAATACATTAAAACAAAGACAGCCTCACTCCGTACTTGCTTCAAGGTGGGCACCACTGCACTAGAAATCTGTAGTGATGTTTTGTTAATGTAGGACTGCTACAAATAATTGCTCCTGATAACTGCAAATCTGGCAATTAAAGGCAAGCTTGCTTTGATGTCGGTAAAGATTACACCAATATGACAGTAAAATTTACACCGATATGACATAAGAATTACACCGATATGAACATGAACTGTACTCTTTTAAAATGAAAGTACCCTAAACTTTCTCGCTTCAATCCGTGAGTATGCCGTACATAGCCAAACTATTCGCTAGTGAACAAGCCAACCATAATACGGAACACGAACTCTTCTGGTTAAGATCCCGGCTCATATATAGCACGGTGCTAGTTCTCTAGAACGAAGCAACTTTTTGTCCCGCCCACATTTGAGGCTTGGTGCTCACTCAGACGGCAAAGGGAAAGCAACATCCTCATTAGCAACAAGGAGTGGAAGAAGATGGATTGGGCCTATGAACAAAACGGCTTGGGACTCAATACAATATGCTGGAATTGACTCCAGCGGCAGCACCGGAGGTTCTTTCAGTGACGTCCGGGTCCGATGAATGACGCTTGCACGACAGGATCGGCTCACTTCCTACTGCAGATATCTTACTTCCTATCTTTGTGTCAGAAAGCTGGCTCACACAGACGGGAAAGATGAAGTTCAGACGCACGGGCTTTTGTTGGAGTGCTCCATTAAGTTCGAAGACTTTACGCCAAGCTTGAGACTGCCCCCTCAATCTCCAAAAGGGATGTAAGTAACGCTAGAAGGAGACAATGAAACAACGGCATCTCCCGATGCTGTAACGTATTGGCATCTTGGAAGTTTTTTCTCGTAATGGCGTTTTGTAGAACTCACGAGTCATCTTTTTTTTTTCTTTCTGTTTCTAAAGTGTTGAGTCGCAGCATGGCTCATGTTCTATGAGCACTCGTCATAAAGAAAGCTTTTGTCTCGTTTTCACCAATAATTTGAAGCATTTTTCTCAATATTCGCACAGGATTATTCACAGCGCGCCTGCATACCGTTCAAATCATCAAGGCTGATTTCACGAATAATATCGACGCTTTATTGCAGTTGAATGTGTGGACTAGGAAGGTGAAAATGCCTGTCTGCATCAAGAAGATGCTGGCATAGTGGTAGAGCAAAGTTAAGTAAATTAGCAAAGGTTGCCCTACGTCACTGGTCCTATATATAGCTTTGTAAGGAACCCTCACAACACTTTTACAGCGAAAGCTGTTATGAGATGGCAACACGGGCCACACACGGCGCTGAAGTTCTCCGTCGTCGCATGAACGCTCTCAGAGGTGTCCTTGACCTCCATCGCACGAAATAAGAAAAACGACTTAAATAAAGAACTCCAAGGACACAATGTGATTCAAACCCGGGTCCCCTGCGTCCCAGCCCAGTATTCTGCCGTCAAGCCACGCCGGTGATTGGGGCTCGTTCGCAAATTCTCCTTAGGCAGGCTTGATGTCGGGAAAGTAATCGCGTTAATATCAGTATAACGCGTTTTAGAAGAGCAAAATAAGCAACCCGGCATTACACAATGTCAATTGCGTAACGATAGGGTCATCCAATGCTCAACCGCAGTGCAAAAGCTCGTTCTGCATCACCTAATAATTGTGGCAGCAACCCACTTCAGGTGTAACTTTTCATCGCTGTCGGCCACTGCATGAAACACAAAATTCACACAAAATACGTCACAAGTGTTTAGCGGATACTACGCTTCTGTGAAGAATGACAAAGGATGGCTTGTTGAATGCAGGCCTACAACAAATAAATGGTTATGTATGTGGTTGTGGGTACCCAGCAAGTGTATTTTAGCATTTACCGAAAGAGTGCTGAGAAAAGGCTGTGAAAGGCCGATCTTTCAGCATTCGCTGTTACATTGCTACGCGTTCTGCGCAGGCCGAGCGGTATTTTTCGTCAAGAATCTCTTTTTTTATTTATTTTTTTCCTTTGCATTCATTCGATCACCGGTCAGTGTTCAATATACACGCAGGCCGGGTGGTATTTTTCGTCAAGAATCTCTATTTTTCTTTTTCTTCGTTCCATTCGTTCGATCACTGGTCAATCCCACGAAGGAAGAAGTCTGCGCACCTGTAATGGGAGTGAAGCAGAAGGGGAAGAAGAGGACGGCGTTGAAGATAGCGCCTACCGGTTCATCTCGAATTAATTAAAGTGAAGTTGCCACGGCTGAGGTCGACACTATGACCTCTGGCTCAGCCACGGAGCAGCATAGCCACTGTATCCCCTGCGGCAACAAATGCATAAACCCTCCCTTGGCATTAACGGAGTAGGTATATACATCTGTGCATTGTTTTGCTTCATATGCTGTGCTCTATTTGGTAAGTTCACTGGGGCATGAGGAACCATCACTTTTTTTTTCATTCACGGATCGTGATAGTAATATTTTGTCGAATCATTAAGAGAACAAAATTCTGAGGTCCAGTAATACCAGAGGCAACGGCTTTAAACTGCAGGCTCGTACAACCAAGAATGTGTAAAAAGAAAGAAATAGAAAAAGAACTAGCAAGATCACTTGTACATCACCTCCACGTCATTTATTGAGGAGCAAGAGTATATACTGCAAAATAAAGAAGGACAAGTGCAAAGAACTGTGACAAATGCAATCGCACGCGAGCCGTGCCAACTGCAAATATTCTTCTAAAGCATCAGCCATCTATTTCACGACCCGGCAGAGCCGTGTAATGTTCCGGACCATCGTAAAAAGACTCCAATTGTTTGAACAGCGCTCACAGCGAGGGGGAACCATGGAAGACGTCCAAAAGTGCACACTAGCCCACCAACCATTCAGCAGCATTGTCAAAGGTGAGTGCAAATAACCTCACCCGTTTCATGGTCGCAATTGTCGTCCCCGCATTGGCTGAGAAATGATGTCGAGAAGATCGAATTACGACACGCAATTGCTTCATAGAGACGCGGCGAAGTCCTAGAGAATAATAAAAACAAAGGCGAAATAAGGGAGGCGCGAGAATGAGTGCATTCACAGCTCAATTGAACAAATAGGATTAGTGCCAACTCGATTGCTGGATGGTTTGTGGAATGCAGACCAATCGAAGAAGAAGTGAAAGCGACGAACAAGACTAGCAGGAGGTACCAAAATATGATGATTGTGCTTCACTAGACTGGGTGAAGCTTGTAATAGAATAATATTTTCCCAAAATATCTCATAAAAATGGTCGAATGTTTATATAATATACCGATATCATCCTAATTATTTTCCTATTCGCGCTTCGGCTCTGATGTCATACTGTCGTGTGTTCCTGAAGACGTACAGTAATGTTCGGAGAGCATTCAGATCTGTCACATCACGTCTCTTTAAGTGTTCTTAGGTGCCGATGACTCTGGAGGAATGTTTTGAATTACCTGCTCTATAGACGAGAGCTGCAGTAGTATTGCCTTCTGTCGGGGAAAAATATTACTGCACATGCAATCAAAGCATGGAACGATATGAAATTTCTGCATTTGGTTATCATTATGCTAATCGCTATTAAATCGCTGCATCATTGTCAGCGAAATTTATTGCACATAATTACTACTGCAGCTCTCGGATATTGAGCAAGTAATTCAAAACATTCCTCCACAGTCATCGGCACCTAAGAAAACTTAGATAGGTGTGACGTGAAAGATCTGAATGCTCTTCGAACAATACTGTACGTCTTCACACTAGAGTATGACATCAGAGCCGAAGTGAGAATAGGAAAATATGTGGGATGACATCGCTAATATATAAAAACCTTCGACCATTTTATTGAAATATTTTGGGGAAATATTATTCTATTGCATCACCCATTCTCGTATAGCATAGTCATCAGCTGAATAAAGGAAATATTAAGCCCTTGACTACAGAACATTTCGCCAGACACTATTCTGCCCTATATTAAACAAGCATGAAGTCCTGAAAGCGAGCGTTTGGGTGGTTAGTTGTCTCTACGCCAAAAGGTGTAAGCCCAAAGCTTCACACTTTCATTTGGCAGCTGTTTCTTTTGTAGTCAAAGTTTGTAATAAGTGCAATAAGCTCCCCACCCGAACGGTCATTTTACTTTTGAAGTGCGGTTACATTGAACGCTACCTTGTCGGAATAGAGTGTCAGATATTGTTGGGCGTTGTAAAAAGCGGTGCGTTACAAAAATACATCTCAGCTCGAGAAATTAAAACAGAAACATGATAGACATTCGGTGGCACAATAGTGCGATATCATAACCTTTGTTTTTGACGTGTAGCGCTATCATCCACCAGAACTTAGCTTCAGAACTAATTCGTTATTAGAAAGGCGCGAAGGAAGAATGATGAAAGCATTTAATAGTACACACATTCGCTCCAAGGTAATTTGATGCCAGTAGCCTGCCTGTCCTTTATTCCACCAGAAGAAAAAAATGTAAACGCCATGACGGCAACTCAGACCATCAGTAGAGTGCATTCACTTTACTATTCTGGTACGTAGTACTTCTGATTGGTACCACCACCGTTTCATTAGTGCTTATTTATGTGCAACAGATTTCGCTCACAGTGATGCGCCGATTTAATAGAAATTGCCGTAATAACAAAATATCGAAATTATATATCATTCTAGGCGTTCATTGTGCTGTAATATTTTTCCTCGACAGAAGGCAGTTAAAACAATAGAGACTTTACAATCCAGTATAATTATATTCTGCGTGCTTGAAACAAAAGAAACCCCCATAATTAGCACCAGTACTGTGGGAATCGGCGATCATTAATTCGGAAAAGATAATTACAGTACCATAAGAAGTTCTTCTACCACGTTGCCTCTTGTGTTTCAGGCAGCACATCGCAGGGAGAACATAATATGAAGAACAAGAAAAGCCAACATACTTAAAAAAAACAAGAAAAATCACTTTTAAAAGTTTCAGCTATATATGGCGAAGAAAATAACAAGAACAAACAAGCGTGCGAAAAGGGGAATAGGAGAGAAGAAAGTGGCGCAAGGTGCACACGTTTGAACGAGATAATACATGAAAAAGAAAATAATAAAGGCAGAATAAACAGACTGCCGAGCTATGGCGTAGTTCTAAGTACAAAAATAAGGCTTAATCTATAAAAAAGCCTTTGCGCAAAAAAAAAATCATGGTTTTGTTTCAGCTAGCAGGGGAAATGACTGCAATAACATGATCATGCGTGCTACAAGAGTACAAGATACAAAGCCATCGGACACGCCACCATGGCCATCGATATCACAATAGTGTGAGAGTTTCAGAGTAAGCAGCACAGAGCAATTTCCACGCAATGTGGTCAATTTCAAAGAAAGAAGGAAAGAAAGAAAGAAAAAAAAGAAAAAAAGGAAAAAGGAACAAAGAAACAAAGAAAGAAAGAAAGAAAGAAAGAAGGAAAGAAAGAAAGAAAAATAACTTATGGGAACGGTGGAAATGCGTTTCTGGGTTCATTGGGCGCAGACGGCACATTTTCCACGGATCTGACAGCGGATGACGACACCCCGGAACGGCTGGCGGCAGGATGACCATTCGGTGTTTGCAGTGTCATACTAGACAGACCAAGCCTCATACGGAAGATGGCGCTCGTATAAGAGCCTGAAATCGAGACAACAATTTATGGCTAAACGGAATTGGAGCGCTGTGGCCGACGGCATCAATTGCATTCTCTCATTTTTCACTTGCATTTCCTTTTGTTACGTTTACATAATTTAAGCCCTACGAAATCCATCTAGTTCAAATGCTAAAAAAAAAGAAAGTTCTTCCACTCCGTACTTTTGAGGTTGCCCTCTCCACATAACGAGGCACTTCTGATGGCAATAAGGATTTAGGGAAAGCCTACCTTTTGTGATATGGGATCATTTGATACGAGGGTTTACAAGTTTGATGGGTACCAAATATTGCAAGGTTCTAGAACACTCTGGGGGAAAAATGGTCGGTGTGGGATCATTGAAAAAGTTACCGTTTTCGCAATAGTGCGAAGAGACAATAGCTTACGATAGTGTAAGTTGCGGTAATCACAACATATTGTCGCACACACACGTGTACGTACGTACGTACGTACGTACGTATGTATGTATGTATGTATGTATGTATGTATGTATGTATGTATGTATGTATGTATGTATGTATGTATGTATGTATGTATGTATGTATGTATGTATGTATGTATGTATGTATGTATGTATGTATGATGAATGTATGTATGATGAATGTATGTATGATGTATGTATGATGAATGTATGTATGAATGTATGTATGTATGTATGTATGAATGTATGTATGTATGCATGTATGTATGTATGTATGTATGTATGTATGTATGTATGTATGTATGTATGTATGTATGTATGTATGTATGTATGTATGTATGTATGTATGTATGTATGTATGTATGCGTACGTGCGCGCATGTTTTCGCCTAAATCTGCTATCCTTTCTAAGTGGCGGAAACTTACAGCAGGGAGAGCGTTTTTTACCCGCTCAGTCAGCAGCGCCTCACTGAGGACAGAAATACAAGCTTCGCCGACGGCCGGAAACTTGCGAGGAGATGAATAGGCCTATCAGTGTTGCGTGGTGACGCGATCGCGCTTAAAGCGTACGTCGCTTCTTAACGTGCTGCGTAGGCCACTCCTAATGCGAGTTAATGAGGCGATGAATACATCCTGTACCACTCTGCCATTGTCCGTTCTGCATCGCATAAAGGGGTGAAAATGTGACTCTTGGCTGATCTTCGGAAAGAACCCTTTATTACGCAAGCTTTCACTGAGAAACAAAAAAATAAGCGCGACAGTTACACTTGATTAGTTGCTATAGACGCACAGGTTGTTCAGCTTTTGTGCTGTCGCAAACGCCCGGAGAAAAAACAACAACACAGAGAAAAATCTGTAAGAGGAAGGAGAGAAAAGTTCACTTAGCCCGATGAGGCTCCGTGTCGGCTCTTTGACGCGGTAGAATCGGAGGGACTCTTCCTCTAAGTGAATCAAAAGGCAATAAGTGATCACTCCTGAAGAATCAAGGGGGCGGGGGAGGGCAGTGTCTTTCTTTTATGCACTAACTGAAAGCTCTAAAGCACAAGAAAATATAGTAATAAAAAAATGAAGCAATGAGTTCTTGCGTGTAATGTGTGAGGCTGTTGCAGTGAAAGGACAAAAAAAAAAACTCCTGTAGAAATTGCTTTTTAAGTGCCGTTCATGAGAAGCACTTAACCAGTTTTTAGACATCAATTTGTGCGTGTAATATCATCAGACACTTTAAAACTAGCTTGTCAGTCCAGTTTAGGCTGAGATTTCTTATCTAAAGCGGCCCGGTAACACTCGTTGAGTATGGCCGGAAAACGCATCCGATTGGTTGTTGAGGTTCCGGCCACCATGTGAGAGAGATATGACTACGCGCCACGTTGCTTCAAATTCACACTTATTTTTGAAAATCATTAAGAAATCGCCATCACTCATCTCGACGAACGATGTCATAAACCCGAGTGATAGGCGGTTATTGACGAATGTGAGTATCGCGAGTCGCATAGTTACGGTGGCCGCTGCGAGATGGCACGAAACGTAATTGTTTGAACATTGTTACACTTTGTTCATCATCACATAAGTAAAGAAACACAGACGAAACATCAAACTATATGTAGAGTTTTGTACATGGTCACTTACTATCATTCTACAAAGAGAAAATACTTTTAGGTGCGTTTGAAAAAGTATTAGTATCTCTTCTCTAAGCGGTATGTTATGGTCACCTGAGAAATTTTTTTCTTTTATATTTCTCAATACCGTAAAAAGCTGTTCATGGTGGCGCTCACGACTCAGACCGCAAAAATAAACATCAGTAAACAAACAACTGCAAGAAATGTACGAAGGAACGGCCGCTTTACGGAGTTCAGAATGACCATCAGAGGTTTACAGATACGGAAATCGACGGCAACGTTCGGGGGGATTATACAGTAGTCTGTTTGGTATTTTGTGTTCTTTCTTTTACAGAACAACTGTTTACTACATGGTTCTTTGTTAGTGAATCACCGATAACCCTCACCATATTCACATATATGTGCGACTTTGCCGCCTTCAAGGTAACTATCATAAACACAAAATAACTAGTGCCACATAACTTGGGTAAATACCACGGCTCATTTCCGGTAATCTATAAATAAAAAGGGCTACAATTAGCCCAACACAAGGCAGCCAAAAAGGGGCGCCAAGCAAAGCACCCTGAGTGCGTACAACGAGAGAATTCTGGGGCACGGGAAATGCACCGGTGCCTGCGAGAACTACTCGAAGCGATGTAATGGCAGCCCGCTGCTTTATGACAGATGCGAACGCTTGGTTGATGAGTGAGTTCCTCTCTCGAGCCCGGGCAACCGTGTCGCATCGGTGACTGTCTGCAGTTAAGCTCTGGCCTCTCCTCGCTGAGAATCAACGTAAAGAAAACGTAGCATCGCATAGTTAAGACCTCGTACTTCACGTTTTCCTCAAGTTTATGTACTGTCTACATGAGTTATAAACCCACAAAAATGATAACAGGGCGAAATATAAGAACGAGACTGGTTCGTGATTACTGGCCCGATTCGTTCATCACGCGCAATAAAGTTTTATAAAAGTGATAAGGAAAACTCGAACAAAGGGTAAGGTTGGTTTTGTGACTATGGGCTTTATCCTAGTAATGACCTATAGTCGTTAGCTACCTGATATGTGGGGGTTTAACGTCTCAAAACCACCATATGTTTATGAGAGACGCTGTATATAGTGGAGGGCTCCGAAAATTTCAACCACCTGGGGTTCTTTAACGTGCACCCAAATCTGAGCATACGGGCCTACAACATTTCCGCCTCCATCGGAAATGCAGCCGCCGCAGCCGGAATTCGATCCCGCAACCTGCAGGTCAGCAGCCGAGTACCTTAGGCACTAGACCACCGCGGTGGGGTGCTCGTTAACGACCTAAGAATAAATATAAGCTATACCACCTAGAGAAAATTTGCTGAGGTGCCTGTGTGTTTGTGAAGGTGGTTGACGCTTTACAGCATCTCGTGTACTCAACTGCGAGATAGCAGTAAGCCCTCCCTAAATACCATGTAAGTCGCATGAAGGCGCATACTGTCTAGAAAAGGTTTGTTTACACTGTGTACAAAAAATGGATAACATTCTAATAATAAAAGACACATAAGTATTGTCGCGTCTATGCGCCACGATAACTATCACTATGTTCTTGTAAGCACACCATTACTCCATTATACATGTCAGATGTGGTATGCAAGCACGAAGCAATTCAATAGGATATCATGATACAATGAAAACAATGATAAATCATTGGGAAAAAAAGGCACCTACATATTATCAAAGGGCCAACTCGAATAAATGCGCCACAGGGTGGCGGGGGTATCGCATGAATGTTGCGTAATTGGGTGTGGTTTTGAAACTTTTAGTGGTAATTTGTCTTTATTATGCTTTTTATTGAATGAACGATAAGCGCTGCTTTCAACAAGTGGCAAGATGCTGAGGTGTGATCCAGTGCCTACATATGTGGGTGGCCAGTGAATGGTTGTGCAGCACGAGCAGTCAGTTTTGACTATCACTCGCTGCATGCGTCGGCCTTGCGAGGCGAAAAAAGGGGGCGGGGGGGGGGGGGGACGTTGGCACCAGACGCAGGCATGCGCAGACGGGTCGCCGGCACCTGACGTTTGAGTAGGTGCGACTATACATTGCTCAAAAAAATATCACAGCATATCCGCGGAGTGCCTGATGATGACTGGGGCGAAGCTTCCATCCCTTCGACCGCTCGTAGGTTCATTCATCCGTACGTGCGTCCGTTTGTGCATCCGTCTGTCCGTGCACCAATCTATGCGTCCGTCCTTGCGTCCGTCCGTCTATTCATGCGTGCGTCCGTCCTGCATTTGCCTGTCTATCCGCCCATCCATCCGTTTGTGTGACCGTCCGTGCATCCATTCATCCGTACGTGCGTCCGTTTGTGCATCCGTCTGTCCATACATCCATCCATGCATCCGTGCCTGCGTCCGTCCTGCGTCTGTATGCCTGTCCATCCATGTATCCGTCCGTCCATCTATACATGGCGACAACTTTTTGTGGCAGCACAGCCAAAGCTACGCGGACGGAGCTTCTGCACATGTGTTACTACGCCGAGTAGTCCGTTTTCGCGTGATTTCGGTTTCGGACTCACAAGCGCTTCCAACATGTATTTTTTCGCACGACCACCCTGCAATAAATCTTACATTTCTTTGGGAGGAAATGTATCAAATGTTGATTTTCTATGAAAAAGAACACGATAGTTCTTTAAAAGGTTTGGATTTATTTCAGAAAAAAATTAGCAGCATGTCTACGGAGTGAATTATGAAGAGTAGGGCGAAGCATTCGTCCGTCCATTCGTTCTTGCTTCGGTCCGTTCATTCAACCGTCTGTGTGACCGTCCATGCATCCATCCGCCCGCCTGTGCGTGCGTCTGTTCGTGTGTCCGTCCCTGCGTTCATCCGTGCATCCACCCCTGCGCCCATTCAGGCATCAATCCATGCATCTATCTGTGTGTCCGTTCGTCCACCTATTCAGCACTCCAAGTACCACCATCTCGAATCTTTTCATAATATATTCCCCATATCGAAGCACCGTCATCCAGCGGACATTTCAAGGACTAAAGGAGAGGTGGAACACGCACACTTTCTTACGGCTTGCGCTTCTAGTCTTTTCCCACCTTTACCCACCTCGAGTTCAATCTTGGTATATACTAGTTCATTGTATTCATGGCACTGCGGTTCAACGCTCGCTAAACCTTTCTAAATTTAAGGAGGTTACATTCAGCGATATAACGTAGCAACTATTTTCTTGTCAGATAGTGCTGAATGTACATGCCAATGGCTCGTAATGGCGATCGCAGCGTGCGCATTAACTAAAAGCCGAATGCTCCTGTCTCTTATTCCGTATTAGCAGCCATTGTCATGTACATTGAGCACTATTTTTCAATTCTTCAAACACGCACAGAAGAAATATCTCACCGGCACCACCTTGGAGATCAAAATGTTATACTTGTTACATACTACAACGGCAACGAGGGACGAACGGGAGCCGCTATAAAAAGTTTCGCCCCTCAAAAGGGTAAAAAGGGTACTGGGCGATCGGACCGCCAGCACATCATAAGCGTGGCATGTAGTCCTGTTGTTACATGACACGCATCTCATGATTACCATGCTTGCTTCAGTAGCATACCTTCGTCATCCTTTCACGTACTGTAATCCCAAATTCGATATATGTGACTCTAGCAAAATGGCAGCGAGCGCATCAGGAGCATTGCATGTAGTCATCTTGTTACATGACACGCATGTCACAATTTTCATGTTAAGGTCTGTCGCTTGTGTTCGCCATGCAGTCATGTCATACCATACCAGTTTCGCAACATGCCATGTGAACGAAACCACTACAAGAGCTGCAGGATCATGAAACGTAAGTCATGACATTCATCACATGCATGTAATAATTTTCATGTTATGACCAGTCAAATATATTCTTCATACAAATATGTTATGCCATGCCAAGTTTGGTATCGATACCGTTATCCGAACGGTCAGGAGAGCTAAATGTTGAAGCGGCTAGATAGATAGATAGATAGATAGATAGATAGATAGATAGATAGATAGATAGATAGATAGATAGATAGATAGATAGATAGATAGATAGATAGATAGATAGATAGATAGATAGATAGATAGATAGATAGATAGATAGATAGATAGATAGATAGATAGATAGATAGATAGATAGATAGATAGATAGATAGATAGATAGATAGATAGATAGAGAGATAGATAGATAGATACGCTCAAAGTAACCGAAGTTCGCTAAGAAATGCTTCGTATTTAAAACGCGAAACCCAAAAACTATTTCCTAAATTAAGGTACATATTTGGTCAGCATCACTGTTTTCTTGTCTTAAGAGACGCAAGAAGTTTCTGGAGACGCTCACACGTTTTTCTTTTAGGGGACGCGGAGGTAACGATGGGCAGCAGAAATCTTTGCGCCGACCTGTCATGAACGGGTGTCTGACGTTCATATATCCAAGTGGACGAAACGCTATCGACACTTGGCTAAAAACGCAGTTTTTGCAATGTCAACAGGGAATATACATGAACGCGTCTGTTACACAGGCAAAGCGCAAGGAACGACTCCGTTTGCAGACGCCGACGGGAGTGGTGTTACAGTACGCGATCTTCAGCTTTATCGTATCAACAATATAAGGCAGCCCAAACACCGACCACGTATGCAACACAATAGAGAAAAACATGGTCATTGGTTTTACGTAGAGTTTCCAATCGCAATTTTTCTTTCAAGCAGCTGGTGGTGTGTGTGAAGAACATTTACTTATGGAGAGTTTGGCGGCCCATAAGGGCCATTTACACGGGGAAAGTCATTATTCCGGGACCCCGCTGGACAAGGCCGCTACCTGCACCCATTGGACTAGAGCTCTTGAGCCTCCAGCCCTGAGAAATTGAGTAGGGCTGCCTCCCATGACTCTCTAGTGGGGGGAAGGGTTAAAGCGAAGGGAAAGATTCATCTGACGTGCGCACACCATGTGAAAGCTATCAGAAACTTCCCCACGGTGAGCGCACCACCCATTGACTTTCTGGTCAAAATGCTTTACTTTTGCAGGACACAACAAGGTGTTGGTCTGCAGGCGCCTTAGGGTTTGTTCATCAGCCTAACTCAGGCCTTTAGCAGGCACCGGGAAAAGCGGATGTCGTTCGCAATAATACAACAGAATTTCTTAGAATCGCAGTAGTGGTTGGCTTGTCTTTGAGCCGGAAATGCCTGGGTGAGGTGCCCGGTAGTTAAGCGCGAGGGTGGCCGCATCTGTAGCCTCGTTTCCTCTAAGGACCCTGTGGCTCGGAGTCCAAACAATACGTTTGGGTGAGGGGTCTGAATCTCCAACGGATCGCTTTAAGATATCGTTGGCTAAAGGTGACACCTCGCCCACCAGAGAATTTTCACAGGCTCTGCGTGAATCTGTAAACATTACTCTAGACTTCGTGTGCGAGGTGGCAAGCGCTATTGCTACCTACTCAGCGCTCACGGAATTCGAAGCCCAATAGGAGAGACCGTCAACGCCTTGGTCTTGGCGAACTACGGCAGTCGTGTGGAATTTACTGGGCGACGGGCCCGCCACATCAACGTAGTATACACCCGGCTTAGATTTGTATTGCTGCTCGAGGGCGAGAGTGCGCGCCCCTCATCTGCCTTCGTGTGTCTGCGAGTGCAGGTTTCAAGGAAGGGGAGGAACCCAGAGCTTTGGTGCCACAGCTCAAGAAGTTTGCAAATATCCCCCAGAATGCAGTCATGTTTTAATCGATATGTGGGGTTTAACGTCACAAAACCACTATACATTATTCCCACTGGCCGAACGTCACATCGGACTCGGGGCACATGAACCAAGTGGGCCGCCCCCGTTCTCATACTGCTACTTTTTCAGGTTCTTTCTTTTTCCGCACAGCCACAGACTGGAACAGCCTGCCCCACGAAATTGCCGCCCTAACCAGCGCACCCACATTCATACAAAAAATATCCGATCATTTTGCAGAATAAAAACTACTGGATGTCATTTTCATCATTCTAACTGCTTGCATACATTGCAGAATCATGTACCCATATTACTCATACCGTGTTTAATAATGCTTATACTCATGTTATTTCCAACTATTGTATAATGAATATATGTAAACCCACCCCTTATGTAAGGCTCATGTTGGGCTTTTAAGGTAATAAAATGAAATGAAAGGAGATATATATGATTATGAGAGAAGCTGTGGTGGAGGGCTCCGGAAATTTCGACCTCCTGGGGATCTTTAACGTGCACCCAAATATGAGCACACGGGCCAACAACTTTTCCGCCTCCATTGGAAATGCAGCCGCCGCAGCTGGGATTCGAGCCCGTGACCTGTGGATCAGCAGCCAAGTACCTTAGCCGCTAGGCCACCACGGCGGGGTGGTCATGTTTTATGTGCAGGCGGTCTAGCAAGCGGCGCCCAGATACCAGCTGCGAAAGTCGCGTATACTGGTTGACGAGGTGCGCCTTCTTCAATTCCTGATAAGTGTTGAGCTCCCCCAGAGCCGACAACTTGGCATTGGAAGTGGTTAACGGTAGGTGTAAAGCTCGGTTTGTAGCCTGCTTGATGATGGCGACGATGTCCTAGTCGTGTTGGTTCGTAATGTGAAGGAAACGTATGGAGTAGAGCATCCGGTTAAGTATATATACAAAGGCATGGACGAGTCGAAGCCTATCCCTGTCCCTCAACCCACCGCATCTGTGTGTTCAGAAAAAGTGGGTAACGATTTAGAGCACAAGGTACTCTACTATGGGAGTGCTCAGAGCCGTCCCGTGCATCTCGCCAGCTAGTGAATAAGTCCGACCTGTTCCCCATGCGTTTCAGTTTGTAATGGTAGATTACGGTCTAAGTCTGTTATGAATGAACACGCGTAGGATCCGGATCTCCTCGACTTCTCTTACAGGTGCACCCGTTAAAAAAATACTGATACTAGTATCTGCGCATTATTTCTTTAGAAACAACTATCTTTTAATATATAATAATTGCAACATTTAGAGCAACAAATCAAAGCCACTTGATCTCTAAGTCGGCACTACTCGAAAACAACATGTTTTTGAGATCTTAGGAGGGCAAAAGCTCGCTTCACTAGTGCTGGGAAAGCACTCCGGGAGCTTCTACTCCAGCAATTTTTTAAAGGGCTACTCATTAGGCCCCGAACCATATTTTAGTTAGACCATGGAAGTTGTTGGATGTCCACTGAGTAACATTTTGCCACAAAAAGTTTTTGACTTGGCTCATTAGAAGCTGAGAAAACTTTTTTTTTGAAGCATCACGAAACGAGGATGAGAGTAGCCGAGCTCGAAACCCTTGCCGCTCCTCCTCGTACCTTTCGCAAGCCAAATCTCTTCCGTACCCTTCCCGGCATTTAATCTAGAGGTTACGTGCGCATGACGTAGCCGAACAAGGCCGACCCCCGTGCACGCTAGTGGCGTTTTTTGTTGTTGTTGTTGACCAGCGTTGTTTTGAGGGCTGTGTTCGAATTCTTAGACAGCACGTAGACAGTCTACGCATACTGCTCTATCTGACAAGAAAGGGTTGAATTGCTTAGAAGACAGCACTGAGCCCATGCTGTCCGAGAATGGGAACACCTCTGAACGGCTTTTACGCGACGATGTTCCACCTCGCGTCGAGAAGAAAAACATAAAATAAACAAACGTAACAGTTGTATTTTACGGCTTATTTCATGTTTAAAGCAAAAAAAAATGGCAGCATATCCACGGAGTGAATGATGGAGAGTGGGGCGAAGAATTCGTCTGTTCATTCGTTCTTGCTTCCGTCCATCCATGCGTCCGTCAGTGTGACCGTTCATGCGTCCATCAGGCCGTCCGTGCGTGCATCTGTTCGTGCGTTCGTCCCTGCGTTCGCCCATGCAGCCGCCCCTGCGTCCGTTCATGCGTCCATCCAAGCATCTGTCTATGTGTCCGTTCGTCCATCTATTCAACACTCCAAGTACCACCATCTCGCATCTTTTCATCATATATTCCCCATATAGAAGCACCGCCATCCAGCGGACATTCCAAGGACTAAACAAGAGGTGGCACACGCACACTTCCTTACGGCTTGCGCTTCGGGTCCACTTCCCACCTTTAACCACCTCGAGTTCATGGTATATACTAGTTCACTGTATTCATGGCACTGCGGCCGAATGCTCGCTAAACCTTTCGAAAACCAAAGAGGTTACGCCCAGCGAGTATGACGTAGCAAACTTTTTCAGTCAGATAATGCTCAATGTACATGCTAATGGCTGCTAATGGGAAATGAGAGGCGGAGAATTCGGCTTTTACTTTCTTACGGCTTGCGCTTCGTATCTACTTCCAATTTTTAACCACCTCCAGTTCATTCATGGTATATACAAGGTCATTGTATTCATGGCACTGTGGCTCAACGCTCGCTAAACCTTTCTAAAGCTAAGGAGGTTACACCCCCCTTTGCCCCGCCGCGGTGGTCTAGTGGCTTAGGTACTCGTCTGCTGACCCGCAGGGCGCGGATTCAAATCCCGGCTGCGGCGGCTGCATTTCCGATGGAGGCGGAAATGTTGTAGGCCCGTGTGCTAAGATTTGGGTGCACGTTAAAGAACCCCAGGTGGTCGAAATTTCCGGAGCCCTCCACTACGGCGTCTCTCATAATCATATAGTGGTTTTGGGACGTTAAATCCCACATATCAATCGAGGTTACACCCAGCGAGTATAACGTAGCAACCCTTTCTTGTCAGATAGTGCTCAATGTACATGCCAATGGCTGCTAATGTAGTCGCAGCCTGCGCGTTAACTAAAAGCCGAATGCTCCTGCCTCTCATTCCCCATTAGCAGCCATTGACATGTACATTAAGCACTATTTTTTATTGTTCAACAACGCACAGAAGAAGTCTCTCACCAGCACCACCTTGGAGGTCAAAATGTTATACTAGTTACACCCTACAGGGGACGAACAGGTGCCGCTATAAAAAGCTTTGCCCATAAAACAAACGTTACTCACATTGAGCGTCTAGGAAAGTGTCTGCTTCAGCGCAGACGACCATTCCAGCGAGATATAATCTATCTGAGCCATTCGCCCAGCGAGTTTAACGTGGCAAATCTTTCTGCTCAGAAAGTGCTCAAAAGACATCTTTATTTATTTATTTATTCATTTAATTATTTTTTTATCATAGTACCCACAGGGCCTAAGGGCATTACAGTGGGTATGGGGGGGGGGGGGGGGGGGAAGAATGCATAATTTTAACACTGAATACAGATACTCACACTTCTGCATTACAATAATACCGGAATTCATTGTCAACTATACGTAGCGACACGTGGGAGCAGACAATACGAAGCAGCTTCACAGTACCGTTTCGTCCCTACACATCCTAGCGAGTACACTACTCTAGACCCTGAAGTAACCTTGAAAATACTTCATGTGAAGTAAGCTCTGCTACTTCAGAAGGCAACCTATTTTACCGCGCTATCGTCCTGGGAAAAAAATGACACTTTAAATGCGTCAGTGCCGCAGCTTATTTCCCTTATCTTATATTGGTATGATATAGTCACTGTGAAACGTAGTCCGGTTTGCAAAAGTATCGTGAGGGGTCCAGACCTGTACGGCTATGAAATATGTTGGGAAAAAGTTTCAACCTCAGATATTCCCTTCGCTTGTCTGGAAGTTCCCAACCAAGCATTT
This sequence comes from Rhipicephalus microplus, assembly GCF_043290135.1. NCBI lineage: Eukaryota > Metazoa > Arthropoda > Arachnida > Ixodida > Ixodidae > Rhipicephalus > Rhipicephalus microplus. The sequence goes on from NC_134705.1 coordinate 168,933,891, forward strand.
CTTTTGCTTTTGAAACACTGAAATTTCTGGTAAAATCAGATCAAACAAACCGAACAGCCATGTTCTGAATTCTTTCTAAATTGGACACATCACATGCCTTCCACACATCCCACATAGCACAAGCGTAATTTAAGACAGATCGAATGTTAATCATATATAGTTGATTATTGGCCTCAAGTGGTAACTTACTTGCGTTTCTGCGCAGGAAACCTAACACACGTCCTGCTTTACTTGTGACGTGATTGATGTGTGTTTAGAAGGAGTGGTGAACGATTTTGAGTACTTGATACAATGATTTGGGAGAGCATAGAGCCGTCCCGTAGGCCTCACAGCACCATTTGCCTGCTGTGTTCTGGATGCTCTGTGTTTAGGAAGAGTAAGTAATAATTTAGAGTACTAGTTATTCTACTAAGGTAGGGCATAAAGCCGTCCCGTGCCCTGGAAAATACCGAAAAATAATATTCGACGAAAACAAGCCTGGTTTAGAAAAAGTTTATTTACAGCATGTACAGAACACAAAGGCTTCATACCATTCCAGCAACAAGGCACATACACTTCTGCACATCTATATTTCACGACTAACATCACTATGTCACAGTGAAGACATTTGCTCCAATATACATGATTATGTTGGCATAATTGTACACAAAAATTCAATGTGATATCACGATACATGGGTATAACGATACAATAGATCCAAATAAAACACAATTTGTAACAAATGAAATCATATATAACAACTCAACGGGCGCTGCTTAGCACCAAGTCGGTCGAAAAATGAGTTGTATCCTTTCGTGTTCCACCTTGACGAAAGGGCACGACCAATGCCGCAGAAACTCTTGCTCCCCGAGGAAGAAAAGCTCTTCGGAGAGGAACGCGAGAATCTCTCGTCTCATTCTCCCCAGTATCGGCCACAAAGCACGCCGGCGGCAATTGGCAGCGACGGCCTCACATCGGTTTCTCCAAAGGCTGAAAAGCCCCGCAACTATTAAGTTAGCGATGCCCGTCTCTGTGAGTTCTTTCATCAGAAACAACTATCTTTTAAATAATGATCAAAGTGCGCGGGTTTCTTCCACAATTTAAAAGGGTGTGTGCGTGCCGCTCCTCTAGTCCGACCGTAGAGATGGCTAGCTACTACTACGACTACATACATCGCAGACGCACGACCCACGCCATATGGAGCTTCGTCCCCCAAAATTCGGCAGATCTCACGTACCTGGGAATCCATGTTATGTGAAGCCTGCGTAGAGAAGGTGACCATGTTGCAATTCTTCTAATGAGCGACACCGCATAAAATGGCGCTAGATATGTCTAAACATATGTTGAAGAGTTGCAGATGTTTATATAACCAGTTGTTCGCACTTGCGCAACAATGCGAACTGGAACATGCGCATTACCTGCACTAGAAGCTGATATGAAGCGCTGATGCTCGCGAGGATGCTGGCCCTAGACACTGCTACTTAAATCAACTTCAGTGCATGTGAACTAACCACAATTGGCGTTAACCCAACTTGACGGCTGTATGAAAAGAGTACATATGTACTGTTTATAAAATTGGGTAGGCAGCACTGCAACCACTATTGACGCTTCACGAATATTTGAAAAGCGCCTATTTAAAAAGTAGGGGCCAGACCTGGCGTAGCTCTGTGGTAAAATGCTTCATTGCCACGCAGAATGCTTGAAATGGATTCCAGCTGGGACACTGACAATTATTCTTTGCATTCGTCGGGTCTATGCTACCAATGTCGGGTACTTATTAACGCTCGTGAGTTAAAATTGCCCATACATGTGTGTTATCATCAATCCTGGGAAGATACTAAGTGCAAATGACCTGCGGCACATTACCGCATACCATCTGCACATACCCACCCATCGGTATGTGCCACTGTCTGGCGGGAAGTGTTTGGTGACGTACGCGACAGGATCGTAACATTATTCATGTCTTCATATTCGCATCATATGAGCGCATCATATGATCATCATGTGAGCGCATCTTATTCGCCAAACCACCTTACCCTGAGATAGATAGATAGATAGATAGATAGATAGATAGATAGATAGGTAGATAGATAGATAGATAGATAGATAGATAGATAGATAGATAGATAGATAGATAGATAGATAGATAGATAGATAGATAGATAGATAGATACCCTCAATGTCGCCGAAGTTCGCTAAGAAATGCTTCGCTTTTAATAGAAGCAACCAGGTCAGTCTTCGGAATCACCCAGAATAATTGTTTCTAGCATTACGCGGTTCATTGTAAACTCGCCATTATTTGCTTTATTTTTGTTGCATTGCGGTGCCAGAAATATCATTTAAAAAGTACTCGCCATATTGCTGGAGATTTTGAGACTCCTGGCTGCTCACCCGGACACCTCGGTCAGTCTAAGTGCCTTTCACATTGAGATTCATTCATGAGAGCATACTCAAAACTTTGACATGAACTACTCTCGATCATAGTTTTAAAGTATACAATTGTTGCAAAGAGTGCATAATGAAAGGTTACCTTTTTTTCTCTAAGACGCGGAAATCGTGAAGCACGCAACATATTGGCCTGACCCGGCTATTTTCGACCCATCAGTTTTATCGTCTCGCACTATCGCATCTGCTTGAACAAAGTCCGCGACACATTTACATCATCGATCTGCGTTGCTGACCCCTATAATCACATGCATGCTTCCCGCGGTATTCTGCAAAAAAGGGGCCTCACGCTAACGGGAGGTTGCTGCGTGACGTCTCCAACCTATGAGCTCCCCGTGGTCACAAACACAGTATCTGTCAGGGTTTTATGCACTCAAGCTCGATCGATGCCTCCGAGCCGAACAACAACGACGAGTAGAAGCAGTGATTGAACTCGTCACTCGGCCCCTGAAACCTTTCAAGAACGACGATTGTTTCAGATGAAAACGAGAAAGGAGGTGATGCGGGAGTTCTCGTTCAAATTACATAGGGATTATACAAAGGCAGTGCAAACGTCCCCGTCTTGGCCATCTAAAGTTGCGTGCTGTTATGCCAGCGAGTCCTCGTCAAACGTCCGTGCCTCGGAAAAAGGCAATCTGGGTCAAGGCCAGCCCGCAGTCCGCCTGGCGCGATCAACTCGACGGAGTGAACACGCGCGGCGCCTCCCTGGCCCACGTGCATTGAGTCAGCTGCGCGCGTGACAGCGAGCCGGCGTCCGCGTGTCTGGTGGTCTGACGCATGGCGCGGCGACCCCCATTGGAGGAATCTGTCCTGACGACCAGCGGCGCTTCTGATTAGACATTCTGGTTGGACCCGGTGTAAATAAAAGAAGCCCTGCGGCGTGTCGCGATCGGCGGTCCTACGAGAGAGGAACCCCCATGTCGGAGAGCCGACATGTGTGTGAGTCAGCGGTCTCAGGCGAAAGGCTGATCTATGTGTTAGAGAGGGTAGCTCGGCTCTTCGAGTCTCTGTCGGCCCCAGTGCCGAAATTGTAACGCCTCTGTATATATGCTGTACATAAACCTTGTTTAACTCACCGTCGTCTCGTCCGCTCGTCTTATCAGCTCTGCGCAGAAGAAGTCGTGAGCTGATAAACATACGCTACCAAACGGCTGGTGACCTTCCCGGCGGAGTTGGAAGCAGTGGCGCCATCGGGACCGTGTTGGCGTCGCCGTCTTTCGCAACAGTGGTGGCTTCGGTGGGATCGGTCCGTCGTTCGCAACAGTGGTTGGCAGCTGCGGGATCGGCCGGCGTCAGCGACATCGATGCGGTGAGTGCCTGATGTTTTCCCCTCAGTTCACCAGACTACTCTAGCTCAGGTTGTAGTAGTTTAGAGAAGGGCTGTGTGAAGCATTGAAGTGAGCTTTGATCGTTTCAAGCCAAGTCGAAGCGCTTTGAAACCAAAGTTAATGCGGAGGGGGTATACACGGGAGTGTGAAAAATTGCTTGCGCGTCTTGCTAGTAGGCTTATAGTGGGTACGGCAAGTAGATTCTTAACAGGGGCAAACAGCAAGAGGCTAGTGTGAACGATGGAGAACCTTAAAGTGAAGGAACTCATCGAAATTTGTGAGGAACTCGGCATTACTTTGGGCCGTGCGAAACGAAAGCAAGCGATCCTTGAGATCATGAAGGATGAGGGAGTGTCGGCTGAGGAAGTCGATGAGGCCTGGGTGGATATCAAAGCACGCCGTGAGGAGGCTGAAAGGCGAGAAGTAGAAGCTCGCGAACGTGAGGAGGCTGAAAGGCGCGAAGCTCGCGAACGTGAAGAAAGGCGCGAAGCTCGCGAACGTGAAGAAAGGCGAGAAGTTCGCGAACGTGAAGAAGCTGAAAGGCGAGAACGTCGCGAGCGCGAGGAGGCCGAGAGACAGAAGCGCCTCGAGATGAAACGAATAGAATTGGCAATCCTACAGTGTTCGCAGGCGCCTAGCGCAGCTTCTCCGACGATTCAGGTCAGCGGTATTAGAATTCGGGATCAACTGCCACCGTTGGTAGTAGGCGAGGACATGGCGAAGTATCTCGTCAAGTTTGAACACGTCTGTGAGCGAAATGCTTTGGAGCAGTCTCTTTGGGCGCGGAACCTGCTAGCTCTTCTTCCCGGCGAAGTGTCCGACGCGATAACTTGCTTGTCGAGGGAAGCGTTTGAGAGCTATGACGAGGTTAAGGAAGTGCTCTTGAGACGTTATAAGTTGTCACCCGAGGCTTTCAGGCAAAGGTTCCGGTATGCTGAAAAGGGGAATGAGTCACACGTTGACTTCGCGTTTCGTCTTAAGGCCGATTTAATTGAATGGCTCAAGGGCGAAGGTGTGTATGACGACCGCGATAAAGTGGTGGAATGCGTTGCATTGGAGCAATTCTACCGCTGCATCGAGGATAATGTCAGACTTTGGCTGCAGGACAGACTTGGGGAAGTACAGTTAAATAAGGCAGCTGAGTTAGCTGAGGAGTATTATACTCGCCGAAAGTTGCATAGCAGGGCAGTGCGCGTTGAAAAGGATGAAAGGAAAGAGGACTTTTCAAGGAAACCTGATCAACGGAAACCCGTTCCGCACCGTAATTTCAAAAAGGACCCGTCTCTTACGAAGGACAGTGTAGGGGAAGGGCAAACAGAAGCGGAGAAATCGAGTGAGGTTTCTACCACACAGGCATTTGAATCGGAAAACAAACGGAAGCCGCTAATCTGCTACAACTGTAAAAAGGAAGGGCACATCGCGAGAAACTGTCAGGAAAAGTTTGCCTTCGCAACGATCCGAGAATCAGAAAAAAACATTCGGTTGTTGGAGCCGTATCTCCAAGAAATTAGGGTGAATGAGAAAACGTGCCGAGCACTTAGAGACTCAGCGGCAACCATGGACGTTGTCCATCCTTCATTGGTGTCTCCGGATGACTTTACAGGAGAATGCGCGTGGATCAGGCAAGTCGCCGAGGAGCAGAGTGTTCGCTTACCAATCGCCACCGTTGTCATTGAAGGCCCGTTCTGTAAGCTTCGCACCGAAGCGGCTGTGTCTGCCGCGCTGAACGATCGTTTTCCTTATCTTTTCTCCAACAACTCGGAGCAGCTCCTCAAAGAGCAGGGCAAATCGTTCTTCCCCAACTTTGCGTGCATGGCCCTCACGCGATCGCAAGCGCGAAAGCTTTCGCGGAAGCTGGACCTGGTTCCATGCGGTGAACTCTCAAGTGACCTTGTCGGCGGGTCGATGGAACCCCAGAAAGGAAAGTTTCCGCATGAGTCATGTGAGCAGTCACGCGAGCGGCCCGTCGCCTACACGACCGGCGCGGTTTCCGGAGAAAGGGGAGACGACATGGCGCCATTGAGTCAGAGCGAGAGGGCTGCAACGCTCTCGCCTGTAGCGGAAAGTTGGAGCGAGCTGCCGAGAGTTGATCGAGAGACGCTCATTCGAGAGCAGCGTGAGGATCTCTCGATTGAAGCGCTAGTGGAAAGCCAAATTGAAGCGCTAGTGGAAAGCCAAATTGAAGCGCTAGTGGAAAGCCAAATTGAAGCGCTAGTGGAAAGCCAGAAAAACGCGGCAAAAGTGCTGTCGAAGGAGCACTACGAGAAATCGGTGAAGAAGCGTGCTTTTGAAGTAGGGAGTCAGGTAATGCTGCTGCAGCCGTTCAAAAAGAACAAGCTTGAGGTTGATTGGGAAGGGCCCGCCAAAGTATTATCGAAGCCTTGCGATACAAATTTTGAAGTGAAATTAGGAAGGCGGTTGGACAAAATTTACAACTTCATGAAACCATACGTTCAACATCAAGCGGTCGTAAATCTGGTGTTGAATGCTTCAAAGGAAGAGGAAGCAGAAATTTTGAGTTCTAGTGAGGTAATTGAAGGGGGATCGAAAGTATTCCGGGAGCAGATAAACCTAGAGCCTAGCTTAAGTGAAGGAGGACCTGAGAAAGAGGACCTGAGAAAGATTGGTTCCGAGTTTGAAGACGTGTTTTCGGACCGCCCCGGAAACACGAGGGTGATCGAACACGATATCGAGCTAAGCGGTGAGGAGTCAATCAGTAGCAAGCCGTATCGTTGTTCTCCTGTGGAACGTCGCAAGTGTGAGCCGCTCTTGGTGCCGCATAGGTATCGTCGCCTAAAAGTGGCCGGTTACTGAAGTGGAGCATGTTGCTCCACAGCGCAACTTTGACGTTCGCTAAAGAAAAAAAGAAAAGGTAAACGCTAATGCAGGTGCATTGAGCAGTGCGTTCCAGCTAGTAACTTCTCAACCTTTCGGTTTCTGGCTGGCGATTCGGGGCAAAATTTTGACCTCATCACGACCTGGGCTGAGCGCTCTCGTTCAGAGTGATCTAAAGGGGCCAAATTTGTGGTATTCTAATCCGTTAAATTGTTGTACGTGGAAAAAAATTGAGTTGTCATTTTAAGGGTCTTTTGTCCCACATGTACCTCTTGATGTAGAGGGAACAAAATTCCGATAAACACGTAGATAGGTATATGTTGTACTATACTTTGTCTGGTGTTCTGTCGGGTGACTGAGGGCACTTGCGTGTGTCGTGTGTTGTCTGTTGTCGATCCGTTCTTGGCAAGTTGCAGAACCATCGCCAAGTGCTGAAACCGAAGATGGTCAGAAGAGACGAGTGAAGCTGGTCAGCAAGTTGTGGCGACAAGCCAGTGGAGCTGGGATCCGTCGTCAAAAATGGAATGTGTTCCCGGAACAGTCTGGAGCTGTATTCTCCCCATGGCCCTGGAGGCGAACCTGGAGGGACCTGGCGAACGAGCGCACCTGACATCCGAGCCCCGTGGAAGCAGCTCGTCTTTCCGGTGCATTGTCTGGCGGCGGGGGTGCTGTTATGCCAGCGAGTCCTCGTCAAACGTCCGTGCCTCGGAAAAAGGCAATCTGGGTCAAGGCCAGCCCGCAGTCCGCCTGGCGCGATCAACTCGACGGAGTGAACACGCGCGGCGCCTCTTTGGCCCACGTGCATTGAGTCAGCTGCGCGCGTGACAGCGAGCCGGCGTCCGCGTGTCTGGTGGTCTGACGCATGGCGCGGCGACCCCCATTGGAGGAATCTGTCCTGACGACCAGCGGCGCTTCTGATTGGACATTCTGGTTGGACCCGGTGTAAATAAAAGAAGCCCTGCGGCGCGTCGCGATCGGCGGTCCTACGAGAGAGGAACCCCCATGTCGGAGAGCCGACATGTGTGTGAGTCAGCGGTCTCAGGCGAAAGGCTGATCTATGTGTTAGAGAGGGGAGCTCGGCTCTTCGAGTCTCTGTCGGCCCCAGTGCCGAAATTGTAACGCCTCTGTATATATGCTGTACATAAACCTTGTTTAACTCACCGTCGTCTCGTCCGCTCGTCTTATCAGCTCTGCGCAGAAGCAGTCGCAAGCTGATAAACATACGCTACCAAACGGCTGGTGACCTTCCCGGCGGAGTTGGAAGCAGTGGCGCCATCGGGACCGTGTTGGCGTCGCCGTCTTTCGCAACAGTGGTGGCTTCGGTGGGATCGGTCCGTCGTTCGCAACAGTGCAGAACGAGTATACGTTATCCACGTGCACCGCCTCGACCACGGATTACCTTCTAAATGCTGAAGGTGACACCAGTCCACCGATTCACTTCTCAGGTAGCATCGATGATTCGTTATTGTCACTACATGGGAAGGATGTTCCCCCGCAAAACGTTTTATGTGGTATGCATGCAGTGCAGGTATCACAAATAAGGCGTACGTCTCGAAACACCAAGCCTGGCAGCCTTGCTTCGCTTTTGTGGTACAACGCAGTAGTGAAGTTCCTCTTGTGAGTCACGTGTAGCGACAGCACTATACTCAGTTCAGTTTATTTTCCTTAAAGGTCCCGTTTATAGGGGCGTTACCTAAGGGCTTGGGTTACAAAGAATGAATACAACACTACAAAAATATATACACTATGAACAAAAACACACGGTAACTGATCAATGAGATTGTACAAAGGATAACTAATTTGGCAAAACATTCATTGATATGTGGGGTGTAACGTCCCAAAACTACTATACGATTATGAGAGACGCCGTAGTGGAGGGCTCCGGAAATTTCGACCACCTGGGTTTCTTTAACGTGCACCCAAATCTTAGCACACGGGCCTGCAACATTTCCGTCTCCATCGAGAATGCAGCCACCGCAGCAGGGATTTGATCCCGCGACCTGCGGGTCAGCAGCCGAGTACCTTAGCTACTAGACTACCGCGGCGGGGCAATTTGGCAAAATAGAGGACACAGCAGTATTGAACATATGGTGGTTATTTGTATATATACCATGGTGGGAAAGGGCACTCCAATCTGACGCTGTTCGAAAGAAAAAGCTCGGGCATAAAGCAGGGTTCACCTGTGCAGCACTCAACTAGCAAGGAAGAAAAATAAATCCCGTGCTCTCCTAAGACGACTAATTCTGTTTCATCGATGCGCTCACAGGTCTTTGTGATCGCCCAACCAAGTCGACAGAACCTATTAAAACACCGAAATGACGTGGTAGAGCACTCATGAATGTGCATCGGGTAGCGGGACCTCGGAAGTAGCCCTGTCTGGAAACATTCGATAGGAGGGTGTTCTGTTGACCGTCATGGCAACTTCCCTGTGTCCAGTAATCAAAATATCCTGCCTCCTGGACTATTCGACAGCAGCGATGACCCTTACCTCATCCTCTTACTAAACAAATCGAACGGTATGCAGCGCTTATATCACGCTGCCATCACTCTCTGCAACGGTGCGAAACACGCGCCAAAACGCATCCTTTTGAGGAGGAGTATACCTATAAACCGTCCTCGTGTAACTTCACGTTCGTTGCAAAAGAAAATCTTGTCCGCGAGTATAGGGAAGTACCTAGCACTTTACATCTTCAGACATTTTTTGCAGTGGAGGTGTTGTACGAGGAAACGCGAGAAAAAAGAATTAGAGAGAGTGTGCAACATCAACAAGAAAAGCGTGCCTCCAGCATACGGGGAAGTTCGTATCGTATATAGGTTGGCGACAGTGGCGAAAGTGGCTTAAGTGCCACCAGATTCGGCTGTGTTTGCTCTCCCTGATTGGCTCATCGATCTCATCAATTCCACTGCCTCTCAGGCTTTCGCCCGTCTCTTAGTCAAATCGGTGTAGTCACATTGACGAGTTTGAGAGTTGTAGATCAGGAAAAAAAACATGAAGCACTACATGTACGCCTTTGAATTTTCGTCTACTGCTCGAGCAAAACCACCTGACTGTATTAAATTATGTTGATGCGAAAATTTGAAGGTTGTCTGACACGTAACCGTGCCTGCGTGTGCCTGTGTCTCTCTATTTTTATATTGCAACTTGTCCTGATGTTACTGTGCGAATGTTGTTTGGTACTTTTTAATCGCCCCATCATCTCAACTTATTGCGTCACTAAAACAAAGTTCCAAAATGGCGTTCGCTTTGCAGTATTTTAAGAAAAACGCATAATTAATATTGCGCGTTGTGGTCCACTAGCCTTCACACAAGGCGATAATAAATTCTTATATACGAAAGTATTGTGAAAGAACGCGTAAGAAGTGAGAAAGGAAGCTGCACTGCTCCCGCTCTCATGCCTCCCTCTCTCTCTCTTCACTCTCTTCTTTCTCCAGAGAGCCGAGTTCCGTATGTTGTGATGTGTTAGCCTGCTCGAACACGGCTCAATGACCACCGCGGGAATAAGAGAGAGAGAGAGAGAGACTTAATATGATAAAGTGACACCAAGCGACACTACTTGGCCGAGCACAGTCGTTTGCTGGCATCGGATCAAAACCGGGCGTCTATGCATCCAATGAAGCGAACGAAACGTGAAACACAAGAAAAGCAACTGTGTGGATTTGTAACACGTATATTACTTCATTCTCTTTTCACCGAAAAATTTGTTGAGGAGCATCATGACTTCTCTTTTTATTCGGAGTATTTCTTAAACGTACAAAGAACGCAATGACTTATCGTTGCTTTATTACTTTCTCACCACACCACAAAAAAATCGACTCTCGCGATGAGTCACGCTTCCTGAACTAGAAATCTGGATTCTACAGAAATGTGATTCCTCCCAAAGCTCTCTTTTCCACGTTGCCAAAGTGATAAAAGATTCGCGAGATTCGGGATAAAAGATTCGGGGATTCGGGAGTGATAAAAGATTCGAGATTCACAAACTGGCTTCCCGTAGTTTACCCTTTCTGTGAGAGCTCGGCAGGCCTATGAATAAAACTGTGAGCAACCAACCAATTAACACGAGCGACTTTGTTTTCCTCTTCGTTGCCTTGCTCTTCTGGTTCGCTTCCACAGCGCATGGGTGGAGCGTAGTTGCGGCGATGAAGAGGTTGACCGGGGATGGCGAAATGGAAAGCTTGACGTCGAAGGGATCGAGGTACCGGAAGGTTGGGCATGCTTTATAGATAATGAAGAAGAGTTGCGATCCGCTGGTGACGATGTTATTCGGTGGCAATTGAGTCGAGATTGAGGGATGACAAAGGCTGGCTGCAAGCGTTTCCGCACGTCGGATCTGATGGTAAAGGTAGGCGGGACACGGCATCAACGTCAGAGTGCTTGCGTCCGTAGCGGTACACGACGCGAATGTTGTACTCCTGATGTGGAGTGGCCATCGCGCAAGGCGGCCAGGGGGGTCTACCAAGCAATAATTCGGATGGGCAAGATAATAAATACAGGCGGTGAGATAAAAAGAGCTAAAAAAAGGTGAAAGCAACGGATATTATTGGCAAAAAAATATCTTGTGGTGTCTCGATTGATAAAAATAAAACAATAAGGCAGCTCTGCAGCACTGCATGACTCTGTACGCGCAACTATCTGTATTCTGGTATCCATCGGCATCCTGTTCTTAACTTTGCACTACGTTAGCTTGAGTAGAACTGCTACGCTGCCTCACAAGAGACAATAACATGAGGTATATTCAGCCGGGTCGGCAGCTTTATTAAATTGCTATTTGTTTGAAAAAAAAAACATTTTAACGTGTACATTACCAGGAGGGAAACTTTCTGCGGAAGGAATTCCACAGGGTACAGAATATACGCTAAAGCGAAGTGTATAATGCTATATGTACAGCTTTTAGTAACCCAAATAACCAAAACTACCGCGTTTTGAAAGCTTGGGTGTCGACATACGCTATTTAGCAACGACTTAAGGTCACAAAGACTATCTGTCCTCTTATTTTTCTACGTATACGCGTGATGATTGTTGTTTTTCTGTCTTAATGGGAAAACAAACAAACGGGAACTCATATGCAGTAGCTAACAGATAGTTCCCTAGAAACGTAGTACACACTGTAAAAATTGCCGATCAGTAGAGTACTCTTTGACGCTAACCCAGAATGCAGCATCGTTCTCGTGCAACGCCAGCCACATTAGGGAAGTTTCAGCTATTGGCTGTTGTAGGAATGTAAAATTTGTAAGATATTGCCACTGAAACTACAGGCAATCAAGTGCTAAGTACACCACTGTGTGCATTGTAGGCACCAAGAATTAAGCAAAGCGCCAAAAGCCCCATCAAAACATGAGGAGCCGTGGCCACAGGGCATGTTGCACCACTGTGTGCATTGTAGGCACCAAGAGTTAAGCAAACCGCCAAAAGCACCATCAGAACATGAGAAGCCATGGCCACAGGGCATATTGCAGCCCTACATGCTCACAAGCTTCGACAGAGCAGCCCTCGCTCCTAACGGGGTATGAAATTAAGCTTACAAGGCATGGCTGAGGATTTCGACAGACTCCGCGTGTACTCGCGTCCTCGTTCGCGCTGTACGAGAATGCCATCACCATCGATGACGTCACTGAATGTAGGAATGGGAGCTGTGCTTTAAAGATTTCGTAGGGCATTTCCAGCGACATCCGTTCATTCAAGCGTCCCGCCCTTGATTCTCGCTATTTGCGCTATAAGGGGAGATTCAAACAAGCGCGAATACGCATATGACTCATGAGCCCGCTGAAGAAACCGACGCTGGGAACAGGGGCAGCCACTGTCTGTAATTAGATTGCGGTTCATTTGGTGGACCAGCAGAACGCAGCGCCTCTCCGGAACTAAGCCCGAAAGTCATTCACTATTCCGCGGCGTTTTGTTTTTTTATTAGGCACGTAGTAAACTCTTCGTTAATGATTTACGAATTCTCATCCGCCTGTTATGGGAATCACTCACCATGCAGCGCAGTGCCCCATGCTAGGGATGCATGTTTCAGCGTTGTCTGTGCGATGCCTACAGTGTCCCCCGGTGCGATACCACAGCTAACGCGAATGCGAACGACGCTCGCGACCTGGGGTGTCGCTTGGGATTTGGCTGACCCTCACTGCTCCACGAAGATTCTCAGATTGCTTCAGCGATGAACTGATTGTTTGATTAGTCCTACCATTCGCCGAGCCCCCTTAATTACGTTAGGTTTCATTGGAGTGAGTGCTGTAAAGGTTCGTCGAACAACTGATGACTCTCTTATGGTGAAATCAGATCCTCGCGACAAGACTGTAAAGTGGGAGTGATACATTCCTGCCGTGGTGAGATTTAGATGAGCTTATGTCTTTGTGCGTGAGTGAAAAAAAGTGTTACTGCCAGCTAAACATTATATCTTGTTTTATTTATTAGTAACATTCCTTGGCTGTGGTGAACGTTTGCAGTGGTGAACGAAAGTCGAGGCACGATATTGAGAATAATAATAATACAAATGGTACAACAAGTCAAAACCACGACTTGATTCGAAGGCGGATGGTTAGAGAGGGCCCCAGAATATTTCCACCATAAGGCGTTCTTTAACGAGCAGTTACACCATACAATTCACCGGCTTCTATAGCATTTCGTTCCCATCGAAAAGCGACTACTGCGACAGGGATCGAGCCCACGGTAATCCAGCCACCACCCAAGCACCATAACTATTGTACAACCATGCCTGAAGAATTCAGGCAACCATAATTGCATTATTGCAGACTTTAAGGTATTCATTTTCAATTCTGTGACAGCTGTCTCAGTGGCAACATATACACGCAATAAGATAGAGAATGCAGCATTTGTTTCTGTACATATTTCACGTATACTTCAATCCGGTAATCACCAAAAGCTTAGGAGTATAGACTAAATAATATGTGCGTGTTGTACAACCAATACACGCTGTGTCTAAGTCGGTATTCATTAACCCCTTTTCCGTTGTCTTCAGACTTTTTTTTTAGTACCACGATATACTGCTAATCTGCAATAATATCCACCGGCACTAAGTTCCTATCGTGTTGCGCGACAACCAACTTAACACGTATACTGACCGCTCCTGACGGCATGCATTTTGAGGTCGGAGGAATACGTCGCCACCACAGGCCCACGCTAAAGAGCTTGAATCCCCGACTCGTATGAGAATCCACTAACGCGTGCAACTGAATTCCTAGAGACCCACCAACCCCAGCGATGCAGCGCGTCGGCCTAATTAACGACATAGAGCCGTGGGAAATTAATGAGTTGGGGTCTCCTCTCGACTAAGACCTACGGGAAAAGAAATCTCCCTTTGTGCCACTTCCCGCCCTTACGCGGTGGTCTCGACTCGACGCGCTGTATACTGTGGTTCAACTGAACCGCCTTTGTCTTTACCCCTCCCCACCCCCTTCTCCCTTACTCAAACTTAGTTTCACATCGCGCTTAACGAAGCCAGGATGAATGCACTTACACTAATTACGTCACGCACATAAGAGAAAGACCGTTCCCCGCACATGCCCGTAATAGTTAATGGAAATCAGCTGTGGACGCCCATGGATTGTTCTAGATCCTTCCCGAATTTCATCCATACCGAGTGCAATGGTGGTTTTTTTTGTACTTTTCTATCCAACTCTTAGGGTTAATGCAAATAAGCGTGTTGTCCGTTATGCCGAAGAAACGTCCGAGCTAAATGACGGCAATAAGAAAAGCAAATAGATATAGCTGCGTACCTGTCAGTACAATCAGCGTTCATTATTCTCGTGTTCTCTCGATTTCTTGCGATCTTATGCTGATTTTTTGTGACTCATAGGAGAAGCTAAGTATTTGCACTTCGCCCCTAAACCACACAGAGTGCTAATGGGTGGTGACGACAATGCATATAGGGAAGGAGCGCAGAGTTGTAAAATATACAACCCTGGTGCAGATCTAGTACTGCAAAGATATTGCCCCATTGTTTTCCTCAAATTTCGTTATCACACCGTTACACTACGGTCAGCGCAAACCGCGCCTACGATGTTCGAGAAGCTTCGTGGCTTTAGTAGATCATTTTGTTGAGATTACGCCCAAATCGTGAACGTCACAGATTATTCGGGAACCTAGGTCACTGCTAGCGATAACGCTAGAATATTTGATGGCAAGGGTATAAAAGCTGACATGCTTCGCCGCTTGTCACTTGATTGACGGCCGACGCTCCGTCCACCGCTATCAGTGCAAGGCTGCTACTGTTATTCGATTTTTCGTTTACTGGGCACAAATTCGCCCAAATAAACAGTTTATTATTCGACTCGCAGTGTGCTCCATTCATCCACTTCATGAGCCTATAAGATTTGGTGGAGGTGCTCTTTCTTCCATGTACCGGACGCCCCCGTCAAGCCACGAACCCAGCCCACGACGCGAAGAAGACACCGACGCCAGCAATGAGCAGTGAGTTAGAAGCAGACAACAAGGTCTGCCACTGGAGTACGTGTTTTTAGCGGACAAAACTCGGAAGACCAAGACCACGACATCGACCGTGGCATCGATGACAACTTCTGCACCAGAGTCGTGATTGTAATGCAGCCACCAAGGGAACTACCAATTTTCTGTGGGTCATGGTTTGAAGATCCGGAGACCTGGCGGGAGACCTACGACCAGGTGGCCGCCCTGAACCACAGGGACACAGAAGAGAAGCTACCCCGCGTCTACTTTTATTTGGAGGACACGGCGAGGACCTGGTTTGAGAGTTGAGAGTCTGCCCTACAAACATAGGATCTCTTCCGCTGCGTATTCCTGGATACGTTCAGGAGCATCGCCCGCAAGGAAAGAGCCATGACGCTGCTGAAAACTAGGGTGCAACTCCCAAATGAAAGTTTAACAATCCTCGTGGAAGAAATGACGCGCCGTTTCCACTACTCTGACCCCGACGCACTCGAAAAGAAAAAAAGTTCGTGTTCTCATGCGAGGGGCCAAGCAAGAACCCCTGGACTGATCCGAAACCCCCCGAAGACCGTCCAGTAATTCCTATCCGAAGCAAGATCAATCGAAAAGACGCTGTAAATGCAAACCCGCCAGTACAATCGGCGAACGATGGAACACAACCCAGCTCTTCGTTCTCTCGGCTCTGACGACCTTCGCGAAACGATACGAGTGATCGTACGGGAAGAGCTGCGTAAATTGGGGCCGGTCTCACAGCATCCCTCCCACCCGATCACCGACGTTGTACGCCAGGAAGTACAGCAATTTTTCCGGACACCCGAACCAGCGCAGCCTGAGCCACAAGCCATGAGCTATGCTGCTGCAGCCCGCCGTCACGCCCCTCCTCCACGCCCACGCCAAAACGCCGCCTCGTCGCACCTCCGTTGCCAGACGCCACTGACGCCACCACCACCACCACCGACGTCCTACCGTTCGCCAACGGGCCAGCGCACCGCGCCGAAGAAAACCGACGTTTGGCGGACACCTGACAACCACTCGCTGTGCGACCACCGCGGCGAGGCCGGGCCCACATACCGCCGTTGCCAATACCATAAGATGGGCCTACGTGGCTTCGACATCAACGCGCCGTCTCCACAACGTCGCGAATGACCACAAGGTATCGCCGACTACCTCGAAAGAGCGCAGTCGACACCCCGACGACGTTACGTTCGCCGCCGCCAGGCCGCTACACCTCACCACACCACGGGCACTACACCGGCCCTGCTAGGGGCCGATCTCTGAGCCCTTACCCTGAAAATTAAGGGCAGACACCGATGGAGGTGCGGTCGCTGTACGACGAACTACCGAAGATCCTCCGCCGCCACAGACGACGACGGCGCAACAAAATCGAAAGCACCCAACGCTATACTCCGTGACAATATGATCTTTATTATGGATTTGAAAGCTTTATATTGTATGTGCAATGTATCATTCATGCCTTTATTGTACTGCGAAACAGCGTTTTCACATGTCAGCCTGCGTCATCTTTTCCCATGCTTTGATTTTCCTGTTGGAGCTTTGTTTGACAGTTTATATTAAGCGCCATGTTCTGTCGCTCCTTGTCATACAGTAAGAAACTTCTGTGCTGTGTGCTCCGCCCTTTCAAAGGCTAAAGAGAGCTAAGAAGCGGCCAGTGCCTTATACGTGTGGCAGCTTTTTCACATAACGTATCCATAAAAGTTGATATTGAGACTTTGTCGGTCGTCGTTCGCTTGAGTGCACTCGCCCTCCAGTGGCGTGGAGACGACATGGTACGTTGTTAATGTATGTATATATATATATAGGACAAAAAGGAAAGCAACAAGGCACCGTAACCACGTAGTACGGTCCTTCGTAACACGAATATATCTCGTTTCTCACACTCGGCGGACAGATTGTGCAGTGCGCAATCATGACAGCTGCTGGAGCTAGCGAAGGTGGATAGCTCTGCCAGCCCTACAGCTCTGTCGCGAGGATGACATGTACCGAACCAACGAAAGACATCGGTAATGATTTGAACCACTGGTTATTTTGTAGACGAGTTCAATGTGAAAATATGTGGGACCAATACTTCATGCCCCTTAAACTCCTAAGTCTTCGAATCACGCCTCAATACAATCAAGCCAAGGTAGGTCTAGGAGACATCAATTGGAGTCAAACGTAAATGCGAAAATGTCGATATGAAGGCAAAATATTGAGTAAAAAAGAAACACTTTTGCGGCTGGTGAGCGCGAAACCCACAACCATTGGATAACGCGTGATACAAAGGCACTTGGTTCCTACACCCGGTAGTAATCCATGGTCATTTATTTTCTTGCTATTCAATTCATAGTTACTGCCTTGCAGCTACGGATTATTAATTATATCTCCTCTGCCTTCCTTGGCTTCATTGTAAGTTCGTTTTAATAAAGTGTGTGAAACAAATGAACGAGCCCTTCAACAATATCTGTTCTTCGAGTCTTCACAGGGCCTAAAGAGCAACTGTAGAGTTGAATAAAAATATATATTGATTTATTCAATAGTTAAAGAAACGTCTGTCGGGAATGATGCTCAAAAAGTTCACTAGAATACATTTCTTTGACAAAAAGCTTGCTACGTTCCTCAAGCCTTTCTCTATGAAGAAGAACGTTACCACATAACGTGCGCCCGTGGTCGTAAGAAATGAGTATTTCTCAATTACAAATAACAATGTTAAACGTAGTCTTACGCTCCTAAACCACACCATGATTATGAGGGACGCAGTAGTGGATGTCCCAGGAAATTTTTGTCATCTAAGGTCATCTGGGGTTCTTTAACGTGCGCTCACATCTCACAGCATGGTCCAGCATTTCGCATCCACTAAAATTCGACCACCGCGGCCGCGATTGAACCCGAGACATTGGGGGTGAGTAATGCACCCTAGCCACTGGTCCACTGAGGCGGACAAGTACAAATAAAGTTCATGCTTGTAGTTGTCTCAAATTATTGATGTCGTAACGACTCACCCATGCTAGAGCCATGGATGAGCAGTGATCTGTTCTACGATAAAACATACGCTGACACCCGACTGAACTTACACAAATAGTAAAAATAAAGCAAACACCGATACACTCCTCTGCAGACAGACAAGTACATCTGGTTGTACGCCTGTGCATGCAAAAACTAAAAGAGGGCAAACAACACTAAGAACCCTGCAGGTCCACCGTGTCATCACAAACTGGTAACTGATGGATCACCTTCTATAAGCGCCAACTGATATATTTTTATTTAAAAACTCACGGCGATACCCGACACCATCGGTGTCCGTATCACGCCCTGGACGACCAGCCGCTCATACTCAATCAGCTGTCACGCTACTCGCAGAGAGGTAACGGTAGCCTCATTAACGAGATCCTCACCACGAAACCGGAAACCCGTCCCACCCATCCCGGCTTCAAAGCACGGAAAAACAATACACCGACTCATCTGTGTCACAGAACGACTCGTGGAACAATGGGCACGTGCGTCCGAGGAGCAGTTAAGAACCACGTGTCGGCTGTCACACTCGAAACAAGGAACTTCACCTGAATGCGTGGTTTGTCCCAATCAATAGACGACGCGTGAAACAGAGGGTTCTCACCGAGGTGGTGGTTTCAAACAAAGGCGACGGCTCTCAGAGACATCTGGCGAGCACTGCGGGAGCTTCCCCCTTCAGCTTGCACCCATTAGAGCGTGTGCGCGAAGCTTCGCAGCCCGTTAGACGCAAGCAGGCACGAAAGGACGAGATTTGCCCACGTTTTTTAACGTTGGTATGTGTTTATAGGTGACTGCTTGGGCGTGCTTGTTTGGCCTGTCTCTAGAACCCTCTCTGATGTAGCACTCCAGTGTACAGGCCTGAAAAACTTGCCTGAATATCAAACTCTTTTGTTTCAACCCTTCCATCATGAACAAACAGCTCAACAACAACCTTCCTTTCATAAATTTTAGCAGGCAGGGGTCTCTTAGGGCAGTACATTTTTCGTGAGGAGTGGGCCAAAGTTACGACCTTACCAAGAAACAAAATGTATGACTCATTACACATGGAAATGAGTTGGTGCCATCTGTTGCATAAATGTGTTTTCGTGAAGATAAGGCGCTTCACGTACTTTTTTGTCTTTTGTGTTCGATAGCGAATGGACAGTAGAAATATGTCGATACGGCAGCTTACTTCAAGAAGCAAAGCCGTAAATATCGAAAGGTCTCGAGCAGTTTACAGCACACTCCTTACGGCTCGGCTTATTGCAGTTGTGAACTCTACACCACTTGCAGGGAATATTAAGTACAGGGGATCTTGTTTTTACTACGGGTGCATATATATGTCCACAGCAGAACCAAAATATGCCGACTTGACATTGGGCAGGCGTGACCGGCGCAAACTTGTTGGAAAGAGTTGAAGCCTACACTTGTACTTTTGTCGAGAACGAAAGAATGGAATGGTATTTGCGGAAGAACTCACCCTGTCCTATCTGCGTCTGACTAGAAAGACGCAAAGGCGAAAGCTCCTTTTTCCTTTCTGCTCAGTTGATGCACTGCTCCTCCTCTTCTCGCCTCCGAAAGCTCTGTTCGTCCAACGTCATGGGCGTAGCTTGGAAAGTTGGGCGCGGGAGTATTCATGCAACCCCTCCCCTCCTCCCCCGCCTGATCTTTAACATTCCCTGCGCTATTCTTTTAATTCCGCACATTGTCGTGAGATTCTTACCAAAAACATATGAATTCCGTAATTGTCCATATGGACTTATTACAACAGCATGCGGAAATTTTCTCCCTCTCGCACCTAATACAAACGCTCCCATACAAAACGCACGCATCAACGTACACAAATCATGGTACAATGAATATGTCAGTTAGGGCTATCAAAAAGGGAAATGATCTGCAAGGTCACGCTGCTTTCCCCTTTCGAATTTAACGTCAGTGCTGAAATTATTTGGAACATTTGTAAGAGGTTCGTGATTGTCATCATCACCATTCTCAGCTAGTTGTAGTTTACTGTAGGATGAAGTCCTCGACCAGTGTATTCCAGTTGACCTTTTGCTGAGCGAGTTGACTCCGTTTTATCTCTGAGGGGCACCGTGTGCACAAGTAGACTTTATTTCACAAAGCTCGACTGTAAGTAAACAAAAATATGTTGTCTTCTTTAAACAAGCGAGGAATACAGAATCAAATGACAGATTTCGCGTCTGAGTACCTACATAACACAACGCAACAGCTGAGAAGCTTCCGGCGACAGCACATCTCTGCCATTTTCGTGCACTATATATACCAGCATTCCTAATGACATTGGTCATCAGGACCGATTTGTGACACGCAGTCAACAAACGGGAATACAAGAATTCAAACCATGACGCTTCCCGATAAAACGTTCATATACATATGGAATGGGTATACGAGTATGTTCAATGCTTGAGCGGTCTGCAAGCATCCAGTAGTCACACTTCCATGCATGTGTTTTGTATTGAAAGTACACAAGCGCTCTTTTTCAATTTCATTGCTTTGACGCGAGTCCCCGAATTCGCATCAACAGGAGGGGACCCTGAGCGACGGCGCTTCGTCAAACACGACGCGAGAGCAAACTCATTTCCTCCACATGGCGCAGTTTACTACTCAGGCCACGTTCTGAGCTGATTCACGCTTGAAGCGACGCTATAGGATCTATATCGCTGACGTGTGATGCACGCAACATGGCACTCACAGAAGCGTGCCACTCACGCTTCAAACCCTGGGGGCTGACCCACAAATATCAATAAGAATAAATGTCATGCAAGAATGCAGAGTATAATAGGCGGAAAGTGCCTGGTTTGGGACCCTACGCTAAAAAGGGGGCATGAAAATGAAAAAAAGGCCCTGCATTACTTTGTGCGTACACACGTTTCTGTATTTGCTTAATATACGTGTTAGGATGTCGTGGTGCTTTGTGGATGAAAAGAGTAAGTGCGTATTGTTGCTGTTGCAGCAGGCAGGGCTATACCGTGACATGCATATTCATCAATTGCTCTGCTTGAGCCTCTTCATGTTGTTAAAGGATGTGTCTCGTCTTTATGGAACGCTTATTTCGCAGGTAAGTCATAAGCAGTCGTTGTACTCTCTTCATGATTTCCGCTTGCCTTGTGATGTGGTGAAGAAGATGCTTTAAAAGGCTCTATGCCTGCAGTCCAGTGCGGGCTCTGCACCATCGCTATTCGTTGTGTGCCAAATCGGGCACATATTCAAATAAAATCTCGAGTGCTGCCAATATCAGGATAGAGGCCAAAGCGTGCAAAAGCGGTTGTGTCCAGACTTGAATAGCTCATCCACGGTATATTGTAGAGTCGTGCGCCATCAAGACACCAACATGCTCTTGTCCCTTCAGAGCCAGCCCTAGAGTTGGGAAGCTTATTTTTTCCTTTACCCGCATGAAAAAAGGGACTTGTTAATAATGCAAATCCTCGTCAAAAGATTAATATGGCCTTGATGTCGGCGCTAACACACGAGGTATGCAAAAAACCAGCATGCGTTGAAGCCACCTGTGACGTCATCATAAAATCTCAGGTCTCCACACTTAGTGACGCCATCACACATCACCGCCAGGTCATATGTGCATGGGCCGATTCTATCGGCACCTAATACGTAGTGAAGGAAAAGAACCTTTCAGTGCCTCTGATAAGGAAGCGGGTGCGGGAGATTTTTGCGACGAGGGCATCGGAAAAAGGAGCAAGAAAAAAAAACATTCGCCTTCAAATCGATTGATTGATTGATATGTTGGGTTTAACGTCCCATAACTATAAACCATATGATTATGAAAGACGCCCTAGTGAAGGGCTCTAAAGATTTCGACCACCTGGGGTTCTTTACCGTGCACTCAAATTTGAGCACACGGGCCTACAGCGCCTTCGCCTCTATTGAAAATGCAGCCCACGCATATGGGATTAGATTCCGCTATTTGCGGATCAGCAGCCGTGTATCTTAGCCACTAGACAACCGCAGCGGGGTTTCGCCTTCAAACCATATAAAGCGAATGCATAGCGGATCGTGCGTCTCTTATCAATCGGTGTATCTTAGTTTCTATGCCCTAGTATATTGGCCAACGTAAAAGGTGGACGAAACCGAGGTGGACAAAAAAACGTAAAAGGTGGACGAAACCGAGGGCACATCAAACCAATAAGCATATAGCCGGGTAAAACTCTAGAATGTGGCAGTATTACGGCCGACGCCATTAGCCACACGGTCGGTGACCCCACAGTGTGGTAGTATATATTCTTTCTTTTGCTTTAATGTATTTTAGTAAAGTGTAGCCGAGCACGTCTGCGACCATTTCCAGGTGAGCGACTGCTGCGTTTTGGTCATCTGCGCAGGCTCTCTACTGTCTCATGGAGTATCATCCTCCTGTAAGTGCCTCTAATAAAAGAATGGTGGCGAGAGTATAACTATTTTCCTTAAATTTTAACTTTCTATATTTGTCAGCTTCTCATGCAAGATAAACAAGTACAGGGTGGCGAACAGCACATTAGAGCACGAGAACCATATGCTGCGCGGCATTTCAGGTTTCTACGACAGGCATAATATCGCGTGACAGAGAGTCACTTATGCCGCATTGCGGCGTGCGCGTACGCTGGCGATCGACGTGCACGACCTCTCTCGGCGCCCTGTCGTACGCGTCATTTTACCTCCCGCTTCACTGCTGTTTGGATAGGGTGCATCACACTTCCCTGATACATGCTATGCTTGCAACATCTGGCTGAATTGTACACCAAGGGGGTTCATTAGTCATACGTGAAGACTATATACCCCCCCCCCCCAAAAAAAAATATCAGCACAAGCATGACATATTTACTTTAATGGGAGTGATGCTTCCTTGCCCCTATACGTATCGTCTCTTACCTATAGGCACCAATATTTCTAACACAAGAGATGCTGATTTTGAAAAAGTAGACCACACGACCTCACCGAATTTATTTCAATGCAGTCAGGGATGATCAATCACCTAGTCATCGCAGTTACATTATCATTTCACATTAAGTTCGATTCGATTCCGGGTCCCACACACGAAGTTGACTAGACCTCAATCTTCTACCGTGAGAATGTTACAAAGCGTTCTTTTGCGTCGAGAGGACGGTTTAGTCGCTTCGCTCTAGTGATTATACCACACTGCCCTGAGTGCCCCCAAAAATATTGCTCGTTAGCACAAGTGTTCGGGCAATGTTTGCCGTTACGACATGCCTCCTTTCACAAACAAGAAGGCTGGGAGGAACTTCTCAAAGTGGAGATCTGCAGCAACAGCCAACGGTTGTCCAAAGGCCCGTGAACTGGCAAAAGACCTTGGTCTACCGCCTCAACGTGGGTGCGGCCAGCAACTTTTACTCTGTAGTTTCTTAGAACCCGAAAAGGAATTGTTGTCTGACTGACTGGCCTCTAAGCCAAACCGAATCACGTTCACTCAGTAAGAATCACGTGGTTCTCTTCATGAATTTGGCTTTCTTCAAGTTAAATATTACAATTTCGATTGGATGACATTTTTTTTCTTTTCGAGCAGCCTCCATTCTTTCGAACATATGAAATTTATCAGTCCAATCTTCTTCGTAGCATGAAGTGAAAATAAATGAAGCTTAACGTTGGGAGGCTGAGATCACTTAGAAGAGCTCTCACTTGGCAAGGACATTAGTAACTTGCACCCACTGCCTCATGAAATTATTTATCACAGTTACGAAACATAATGAACCAATAACCAGAAAACAGTCGTTACGGGTATGCTTCAGCTGAGTACAGTTGGCGTCTATAACTTCCAGTGAAATGCAGACAAACCGCAGCAGTGTTACTTTCTTAATAGTAATCGCCGTAGTCGTGGACAATCACATTGAAGCTTTTATGAGTATGTCCAATACAAAAAATTACGAAGTTGCAGACACCTTTATGGACATTTTTTTTCCACTCACTCATTTTGAAGCGTATATCATTTTTATCGTACGAAAAATTCGTCATATTGAACTTTATGAAAGATAGTTCCCACAGCTCTGATCACGCTCTATTTCTCAGTACACTCACACGTTTCATTTTTATTTTTGTGGTGTTATTTTGATTCATTCTGTTCGCAGTCCTTGCAGTGTATTGCTGGTTTCACACGCTGTGCCCATCCACGTTTTCAAATTTACTTCATTTTTGAAAGTTGCGACACAGTACGCATGAATAAAAACCCGACATGGTGTGACTGCCGCACTGGATGTGTGGTTACAATCGACACGAACACTGCTGGCATGGTCGGCATTGTGAGTGCACTAGGAGCCAAAGTCAAAGGCCGGGGAATTGAATGCCGGTTCTAAATGGGTCTAACACGCGACCGAGACGAGTACCCATTACTCCAACAATGCATACCATTCTCCCCCTTTTCGTAGAACGCCACGTCCTCGCTTCACCCGACCCTCCCTACCGCCACCTCTGAGCTCGTTCCCGCAATAAAAAAGTCGGGGAGCAATGTGCTCATTGGTTTTCAAGTTCGGCGAAGTGGTTATGGCTCTGCAGAACTGGCGAGGAAAAAAATGAATGTAACAAAAATCGCCGACGATTACGATCTTGCCTAATACGAGTACCAAGCGCAGCTGTATAGGCGTTTAAATTTTGCGATGAATCCGGGAAATGCGCACGCGTCAGAAAGACGCGGTGATGGTTGAGCCGGAGTACAGAATAATGTTGCATTTCCGCGTCAGTGCCACGTAGTGAACCTGGTGCCGCCAACATCCACCGACGCCGGCTAACGCGAGCGCTCCCCCCCCCCCCCCCTCCCAGCTCGCGCACTTATAACGTCTCTTCGTACGCTTCGTAGAAGCCGCCCTAAACGCGGTCAGAACACCGCCGGGCCCTCCATCGTTCACGCTGACGCCGCTCGATGCGAAAACAGGCTCGTCAGAGCTGCGCTTTAATAGATCCTCATTCGCTGAAATTTCCGCATTTGACATCACAAGAGAGGCTTGTTCACCTCCGGGAGAAAGTCAAGAAGGCGGCCATAGTGAAGCCGAAACATCCTTTATTTGTTTTAGTTTAGATCTTGCTTGGTGTCTTTATTTTCATCGTCACACGTTTGCACGATATTGAAGTACGATCACACGGCATTGCAGTACGGAGGACAGCAAACGGAACCAAAGTTTCTTGGAGCCCTACACGTAAAAGATTAGAGCTAACACAAAATAGAAGACGTTTAGGCTTCACTACGATAGTCTTGCGCTGGTTAGAATACAAAAAAGTTTATTTAACTTGCATAATAGAGGTTGTTCTAAACTAAAACCTTCAATATTGCGGTGCACAGAAACAGAGACGTTTGCTTTAGGAAGTGTTCAATGATTTCGAGTACTTTATACTGAACTATGGGAGAGCAGGAAACCGTCCTGATTAGGAATACAGATAGTCAGTAAAACAGCTTCGCCTAAGCCTTAACATGGTGATGTGTGTTTAGCAAAAGTGGTTAACAATTTAGAGTAGTCGGTACTCTGCTATGGGTGATGGTGTGTTTAGAAAGAGTGGTTAATGATTTACTCTACTATGGGAGAGCTGAAAGCCGTCCTGTGCTGAAGAAATAGGCAGTAGTGGCGTCCGGAAGGAGGATAGTAAAGGGGCCTTACGCCAAGCGTGCAACAAGAAGTTCATTAAACTTCTAACACGCTCACGCAGGACTCTGGGGTTTACAAAGTACACAGCCGGCTGCAGTTTGGCTGGTCAC
This sequence comes from Rhipicephalus microplus, assembly GCF_043290135.1. Taxonomy (NCBI): domain Eukaryota; kingdom Metazoa; phylum Arthropoda; class Arachnida; order Ixodida; family Ixodidae; genus Rhipicephalus; species Rhipicephalus microplus. The sequence continues at coordinate 168,959,590 of NC_134705.1, forward strand.
CATTCGTTTGTTCCCAAATCATTGAAGACTGTGTAATACACAGCCGGCAGTTCGGCTGGTCACAGTTCGCTTGTTCCCAAGTCATTTTAGGACCGCGTTACAGATTTTACGGGAAAGAATTCCCGTTGCTTCGCAAAGGCATCTTTCTATTAGTGAGAGTCATTGCGCAAAACTACAAACATATATGCGGGTGCGCCTGTACATAAAGGTATAGTTGCTCAAGCGCATGGACCTACACTTACATGCCGGTCCATATACACGTACATGCATATATGCGTATGTCAGACACTGTGGTATACATAAAATATACACAAGTTATACAACACAGAGTACACATGATTCAGAGAGGTGGTCAGCGCAATGCTGATTGCTCCTTCAGGCACTGCGCGCCACGCAGCGGCACTGGCGGCACTCAGCGCAACAACTGCACAATACAAAGGAGGCTTAACTCTATACGCAAGGGGAGCACATATCCTCCTGCGCGGTTCTCTAATAACCTCCCATTCGGGTGAAAACTGAGGGTACAGAGGTGGGGATGGTCAATAGGCACTAGTGACACGAAGTGCTACTTATAAGGCAGAGTCGCCCAAGAGCCCTGCTGCCGCACAGTGTTCATTAAAACCACTCTGGTTGTTCAAGGTCTACAAGCAACTTTCTACCTTGGATTGAAATTATTTCTACAAATAACCTTATTTAAAAAACAAACGACTGCGAAGCCTTCATATTTGCTTTTTATTCTTTATGTTTTCTTCACTGAGATGGGTAGATATTCGGTATGTAAAGGCCGCGCTGCAAGGTTGGGGACGAAAAAAATTGGCAGCTACCACGTACAGTGGAAATCAATGATATGCGAAGCACGAATCAGAAATAATAATTTGTCACTTTAAAATAAGCACAACGTTTTGTGATGGAGGTAAATGATGCCGTACATGACTTCCGTGTGATGATTATCATGTTTCGATGTGCCATTTACCTTCGTCATCTCTTCACGTCGCGTGATACTAAATTTAGTATATGAGGAGCTAGCGAAACGGCTGTGAGCACGCTATGAGCATGGTATGTTGTCAGGTTCTTCCATGACACTTGTGTCAGGATTATCATGTTTGCACCAGTCATATATTTCGTCATCCAATGACGTCAAGAAATACCAAATTTGGTATATGGGGAGCTATCAAAACGGCAGCCAGCGCATCATGAAGGGCCCAATATATTCCAATGTAGCTTTGACGTGCGCGCACGCTGGGAACAGCGACGCTACGTTAGCGAAACGCGAGCACTCTATAGTCTGACGCCCGGGGCGACCAGCGCAACCAGCGTCCGTCGGTGCGGCCCGACGGAAACCGGCGCAAAATGCGACATGCTGCATTTCGCCCCGGTGCGTTACTCAGACAACATTGCGTCTCCCTCTTTTCGTGACGGAGGGACACCGGACGCACTAAAACGCGCATGCGTCAAAGCAACGCAGAGCGACGCGCGCCTGCGAGTATACGGCAGGACCGGTGCTTGGCATGGCAACGCCGTCGTGACGCGACGAAATGAACGCCGGCGAGCACGAGCACCGCGTCACGTCGAAATGTATTGGCGCCGTGACTGTGGCATGTAGTCATGTTCTCACATAACACGCATCTTATGATTATCATGTTTGCACCAGTTACATACCTTCGTCATCCATTGGCATCACGTAATACCAAATTTGGCATATGTTTGGCTAGCGTGTTTATTCCAGTAAAGAGTTCCCTCTAAGCTAGCGAAACGCCCATGAGCGCATCATATGTGTGGCATGTGATCATGTTGTTACATGACACGCATGTCGTGAGTATCACGTTTGGATGTGTCAGTTACCTATGTCGTCCGTTCGCGTCACGTACTACCGAGTTTGGTACATGTGAAGCTAGCGAAACGGCGGCGAGCGCATCATGAGCGTAGCATGTAGTTATGTTGTTACACGACACGCATCTCATTATTATCATGTTCGCACCAGTCACACATCTTCGTCATCCATTTACGTACTCTAATACCAAATTTGGTATATACGGCCGCCAGCGCATCATGAGGGTGGCATGAAGTCTTGTTGCTAAATCACACACATGTCATAATTTTCATTTTAGCACCTGTCGCCTGTGTTCGCCATGCAAATGTGCCATACCATAGAAGTTTTGCAACATGCCCTGTGAACTAAACCACCGCAAGAGCTGCAGGAACATGAAATGTAAACCATGACATTCATGGCATAAATATCATAATTTTCATGTTATGACAAGTCAAATATGTTTTTCATACAGTCATGTTATGCCATACGAAGTTTTGTATCGGTACCATTATCGAAACTGCTAGGAGAGCTAAAAGTCATATAGGTGGCCAGATTAGATAGATAGATAGATAGATAGATAGATAGATAGATAGATAGATAGATAGATAGATAGATAGATAGATAGATAGATAGATAGATAGACTCAAAGTCTCTGAAGTTGGCTAAGAAATGCTTCGCATTTAAAACAACCACATATCGGGTGGAACTTTGTCTGTATTGTAAATAATACCTGTGTGACACGTTGCATTGGTGATCGCGATTAGGCCTCATCGGGATCGAATTTCTCAACTGTGATTGGCTGTGGCTTTGGCAGCTCGCGTAATAGAGCTAATCAAGATCATGAAATTCGAACCGAATCGTACTCGATCACGATCAAAAGTGGCAGTGCGACACCAGTATGAGAAAATATATCCCGTAAAGGGTTCGCGATTATCGCTCTTTCGAGTTTTCAGGATTTCTTGTGTCGATTTCTCGTTCACCAGTAAACAAAGATGGCCAGCTAGGTTGCAGTATGTGCACATCGAGGCTTGTAAGAGAGAATGGGCGTGCGTTCGAAGTTGACCCGTATTTCTCCACCAGAAATAAACGATGACATTAATTGGTTATGAATTGTTTGCTTTTTTCTCGCATGAAATTAGAAAAGAGTGGTTGTGTACAAGTTCAAACACCAGTGCAAGTGGGTCTCACATAATGTGACCCCCTTGCAGATGACGCTGGCGACCTGCCACTCTTCAGCAAGAACTGCCGACCGAAAATGAAGCTGCGATTGAAGGCACGTAGAACCAATTTTCGAGTAATCGTAATTGCAGTAAGGACGAAAAGCGAAACCGGCACTCGGGCGAACAAGCGCGCTGGATCTGAAAACACGACCCACACAGAGGGCAGAATAAGAATAGCCAGCCTACTAAATAGGCGTTGTCTCTTACTTCTCACCACTACAATGGCACAGTCAATGAAGGCAAAGTTTTCGTCCCCGGCTTCATCTTCCATGGCACCCGCCAACGTGCAGCCTTGTTAAGTGCACCTTGAAGAAGGCATCATGTCCTCCTCGTCATCTGCTCGCCTGCCACCACTGCCACCACCATTCGGGAACGGTGTCTACGCCTTCTCGGCAGCTCCACACTACTGCACCGGTACCTGTTTACGAAGAGGGACGCCGTAAATGCATCCGAAGCCATAGATACCGCTGACGTGAGAACCGGAACCACCGCGCACTCCACAAACAGCGCCATGTGCTTGTCGGACGCTCCCACCAGCAACTGTGCAGAATACTTGGGCGTACTCACGGAACTATAACGTTAACTCCTCCACATGAGCTTGCTGAACTCTTGGTTCTCGCCTGCCGCTTGATCATCACTGGCTATTTGGATAGTGTTCAAGTTTTGCGGCTTCCAATACAACGTTTTCATGCGGGTTGAGACCATTAACTCTCTCGGTGCCTTCCTCACTTGGTCGGAAAATCGCAAATGGCTCATTTCCATCGACCACCTTCGCGAAGCGGCCAACGCTTGACATGCTTATGAAGGGGTCACACAACGATCTTGTACGGAGTGGTGTGCGTGACTGACAAGTATTTTTCTCCCACTTTTTGATACTTGTCAGTCCATTCTTCCCGACCAACTATCTACCACACATGATCGCTGCGAAGCCCCCAAAAATTAATTCCGCACCTCAAGTGACCACGAATCTACCCTCCATTCACATTCGACCTCATGTGTGGCATCCCCCATCGCAAAGTGCGTAATTATTGCTCTACAAAACACGTTGGAAGCAGGTCCTGCACTCTGTTGCTGGTATCCCCTTCTTCACCGGATTATGACGCCTTACGGTTGATTCACACAAGGGAACAAAGGAGGAATTTTTTCGGTGGACGGCACATCACGTTACGCGTGCCTCATGGAAACGTGCCATCCTCGCCTCAATCCGCTCTCCTCCACTCACGGCACTGATGAAAATGTGTCACCGCTATTTCGATTCCTCCGTTTAACGGTTGTCTGCTCTCGGTCGAGAGAATTCAGCGTCGAATCTGTCAACATTGGTCGGGTTGGAATGGCTGGAAAGCAGGCTGCCAGCCTAAAATCCACATGTTTTAATTTTGCGGCAGTGACCAAAAGTGTTTCGTGTGACAGTGGAAGAGCCGAGTGGTTTTTAGTGTTTTTTGTGGTAGATTGGTGATTTTCATTCACAGCGCGTGGTCTGCATGACCACGTGAGTTCGCTGCATAAGCATAGCAGTCGAGACTATGCACGAGGATTCCGCGAGCTCCGGCTGTGTGCATGCGACGTCTCCGCTGCTGCGCAATATGAAACTAATCACGTGACTTTTCGGTCAACCGAGTAGCGGGATTTAGCTCTCGCGTGTGAATCTAGCATTCGGGTCACTGAGAGAGGCTGAGATCAGTCCTTGTTCAGCGCAGTTGAAGAAGCCGGGCCCAGATTCACCGGCGTTAGGGCACCTAGCCACATGAGCTCCTCTCGGCCTTGACGTGGCCACATGTGGTAAAGGCATCAGGAAAGCCCAAGGCATATATACTGAGCTCGATGATGAATTTCACGAGGGAGACAACCTTGGTGCCTAACACACTCCCAGCAACTACCACAACGAGAACAACGGAGAAGATTGCGGGGAAGACGACAGCGGCCGCGAGCAGGATACTCCGACAAGGGTCTCGAACTCTGCGAAGTGGCCCGAGACCAGGACCCCTTTCGCACTGGTGCCAATGCCTGTCGTGTACAGTCCGCCTTTCGCTGAAGAAGAGCCTATGGTACACGTCACTGCGCTCTCAGACCTGTAGAAGCCACTTCTGCTAATTAAAGAGCTTTTGTTTACCGAATGCCCTCCTGTTCACCTCACTTCGAGTGACAATGTTCTCCCCAACAAGCGCACGAACGTTGCCATTTCAAACGAGTTGACTTTCGGGCGTTTTGTTGTTTCAACATAGTAACCATCGAGAGTGCGCAACTAAACACAGCATACTTCTTGTGTGCTGTGTTTAGCTGCACCCTCACAATGGTTTCTTCGCCATTTTGCTTATCACGAAGACCATTGACGTGTCATCTATCTAGAAGAAGTGTCAACTTTCTTCCGGCGTCTGGGTTGTGCGCTCACTCTACGGCTCAGCTGAGGCCCACCACGAGACGTGTGTTTGCTAGCTGTCCGCAAAAAGTTCCTGCATGATCGGGGTCAGCCATCCTGGTGCAGCCAGTTTTGTCCTGCGGACACAGTTCTGTCTGTGCAAAGCGAATTGCAACTTTGCTGGAACACACCACCAGTCAATCCAGTCAATCTAGACCACCAGCGGCGTCATCAGCAAAGCACCACGTCAAACCCCGCCGTTGTTATGAGCGACCGAAGCGACACAGCCAGTATTGGTTGCCAGTGAGAGTTTTGCTGACGATGGCGCTTCAGCATGCAAGGCCTGTGAATCTGCGACGACCAGCGCTGAAGAGCTAGTGCCGTCCACTCGAGAACATTTCAGCAGCTCTCTGCACATCGTTTGATTGTGCGCATTGTTTCAGCCCCCTTCCACGTCTATACACAGCTTTGTATAGATGATATGGTGATTTTACAGGGAGTTACACAAACAAGTAACTGACTTGAATGAGTCGATTTACCCAATCATGTGAGCTCCTTCACCGAGGAATGTCGGTAGAGCCAACGTTTTGGCAAGGTGGCTTGTATTCGTCAAGGCAGCAACGTTGGCTCCGACGACTCTTCATGCGTGGTATTCGCAACTTTCACAGATGGTGGCGTCGCCATGCGGCATTCGTCGTAACTGTCGTTTGGGGGATGTCCACGCAGCCAGCTCATGCCATCGTTCAGTTGGCCTCACATTGGTGGCTCGCTGGTGTTTTATATTTTGTCGCTGACAATTTCTGCTACGGTTATTGTGAAGTTGAACAGTTAAGGCTGATGCACGCCGGCGACTAGCAGCGGTCGCGCGACCATTTTCTATTGGTCGCAAACGGTCGCAAAGCGATTGCTTTGGCTATAGTCACTTCCTTACCGATTTTTCAGTCGCGCGACTGCAGCCGCAAAGCTGCTGAAACCAATGAGCAGTGATCAATTTTGTTTCGTTGTTTTTTCATTGCGCTGGCCTCCCGCCACCAGATGCAAACGAGTGCGTTCCTCTGGGTCTGAGGCACCATGGCCACCACGGAATACTTGGCGTGGAGGTGGCGGGGTGCAGGAGTTCAAGTAAAGTGTCGAATTGAAGAGGCGGCATTCGCAAGAAGCTAAACTCCGTCAAAGTAACGAGAAAATAAATTGGGTGCTATTTTTCCCTTGTATTCAGAATCGTTTTTTGTCTTGAACTTGTCCCCGCCTTCAATGCTGCGCGTTTGGAACGTGTTTGTGCTTCAGCCTTGGCAACGACTCAAGATACCGCGTTCCAGACGCGTTTGTGCTGCATTGGAGGCTGTGCCAAGTTTCTGAATACGTACGACTCTCCGAAATGCCCCTCGTCGTTTCAGCGCAGCTCGGGAGGTAGGCGACTTGCATGGCCGGACAACTCTCGCGATCGAAGGGGCGGTCACACCCACCACCACTTTTTTTTTAGATGCGGAGCATCTTATACTCGCGCCTTGTAGTGCGCCGTCCGCGCCGTCCGCACCGCTTCTCGAACATTCGACAGCTGACGCGCGCGCATGCGCCGTCGCGCCGTCGCCCACTCTTCCACCATCTGTGCATCCCTTCCTCCTCTACACACCGCGTTCGACATCTACAATTCTCCTGATTCTCCAGTGGACGCGCATGTGGCGTCGCGCTTCGAGAACATTCAACAGCTGACAGTGCATGCGCCGTCGTGCTGTATATATACTCAAGGTCGGCGCTCGCTCGCTCAGTTGCCGCTCGTCGGTTGGTTTGTACGGCGCGTCGACGTCCAAGGTCGCGGTGAAATGAATTCCAACAAATCCACAAACACTGATCGACGTCCCTTCGACCAGCGCCGCCCTTTCGCATACGTGTGTACGTGTTCACTTATTTAACACCCCCTCCTACAACCACGTTAACCAATTTAGCCATCGACCCAAGTAAGTCGCAATTTAACACCCCATTTCACAACCACGTTAACCAATTTAGCCATCGACCCAAGTAAGTCGCACTTTAACACCCCGTTAACCAATTATATGGTCCGCATCCTCCTCAGTGTTCCCCCGAGGGAAGCTGCGGGCAATTTTTTTTTGGAGGCATCTGTGCTACCAGCGCTGATACCATGGCTTGCTTGCTTGCTTGATTGCTTGCTTGTTCTTTTATTTTGTGGCTCTCACCCACTAAAGGGGAATGGCCAAGAAGGCGGTGGTTAATGCAAGTCAATACCTTTAGGTTTTCTACACTAGGGGAATAGGATTACTGTGTTTTGACTGTGGAATTATTTTGGCGCAATGTAAAAAAAAGAAAAAAGGGGGGGGGGAGGAGAGAAATTTGTTGAATATTTGAGGTGTAATCGTTATATGAAATTCTTCTGAAAGTTGAATCATTGCAGTGTATCAGCTAAATAATAAATGGTATTGTGGCTAGTAAAACTCCAGAGCAATTAGCACAGCGCGCCAGCACCATGACAATCTCTTTTTCGTCGCTTGAATTGAACTCCTTGAAGCTGCTTGAAACGCTGGGCGAGAATGGACGAAATCAAAAAATTCGGCGCGCTCGGTTTGCTCCGCTCACTCAGCTGGTGGTGATCAGCTGATCGGCGCCGGTCTCCAGAGTTCTCGCTGATAACGAGATCCGGACGTGACTCTCTGGTTTTGTGACTTCCGGTCGCTCGCATGCAGCCTCTAAACGACAGTCGCTTTCTGGTCGCCAGTCGCGAACGGTCGCGTGACCGCCGCTTGTCACCGGTGTGCACCAGCATTTACTGCGAGTCGTAGTAGCAATGATTTAATATTTATTGTTTGTTCGCTGAGCTAGAAGAATCACAAAATATGTTGGATGCCGCCCTGCGGTCAAAGGCGAGGTTTCCTGCTTTGCACGAGCACGACCGCTCGGTCTTCCCCAGCCGTGGCCCGAGCAGCGTTCACAAAGCTGTACACCGCAGCGGACAATGTACCCGGCGTTCGAAACTTCTTTTCCATGAATATATGCCGCACCCGCATTTTCAACATGCAGGGAGGAATATAATACATGCTAGAGTCAATGACCTTTTCAGTAAAGCCTTGACAACACGGTGGCTGCAGCCGAAAATAGTACACAGGTCGAGGTGACGGGCACACCGTTGACGGCTGCTGGCGCGCCGGCTGCACGATCCCCCAAACGAAAGCCATGTTGGGCTTGCACCAGTGCCCTCTCTAGGTGGTGAAAGTTGCAAATGTCATCGATGTAACCCCCGTATTAAGAAACACACCTTCATAAAGTTCCCTTCCCAATGCCTCCATTGCAGCCCAAACGCGTTTTGAACGCGCTGCCTTGAGTTGGTGACAAGTCCATATGAGCCTCTTTCTCATCCGAACTTTTGTGCGCATTCACAAATTCAAGTTTGATTATAATCATCATGACTAAGCAAAAACTTTGCCGAAGCTTTTAGCTAAAAGTGATGCTGGCCTTTTTTTAAGTCACTGCGTTATTCTGCATTTCGGATTATTTCTGCTTTCCACTCTTTTTCTTCTCAAGGTGCCTTCTATGCCCAACTGTGCCGACTACCGTGGTTGCCACGTTTTGGTTACCCACCTGCCGAAACATCCATGCCCATTGATTCAGTTAGAATTTAGCAATTAGGCTCCGTATTGTTCCCATACCGACTTCATCAAGTGTGAGACCTACGGGACGGCTTTATGCTCTCCCATAGTAGAGTACCCAGTACTCTAAATCGTTAACTACTTTTTCTCAACACACAGGCATGGCTGCACGGGTCTGCTCTCCCATAGCCGATAATAAAGCATTTTAAATAACATCAAAAGATCATCAATGCAGAGCATTTTTTTAATCGTGTGACGTTGATCTTTGACGTCGGTGGTGGCACCCTCCACAGCCCCCTGCGCAGGCTCTTATCTCGTGTCGGCCCAGGAAGACACCCGCAAAACTTTCACTTTTCTTCTCGCCTCGAAAGTTTCACGCAGGCAACGTCGGCTAATAATAATAAAAAAAACGACTGGTCATGGCGGCTCGGGAAGACACCCACACAACAGTCTCTCCTCCTTTTGCTTCGCAAGTCTGATGCATCCAGCGTCCGCTATAGTAAAAAACGACAGATCGTGCAGCACAACCATTCACTGGCCACCCCGTATATGTAGGCACTGAATGGCGCGTTCGGAAGGGCGTCTTTACTTCACTTTCTCCTAACGTTGAAGGCAACGCTTCTCCTTCATTAAATAAATAAGAATAAAGACGTAATGACAAATAAGCATTTCCACACTATACCCAATTACGCAACATTTACGTGATACTCTCGTTACTCTTTGACGCATCTACTAGAGTTCCCCCCGTGGGACGATGCGGGCGGCATTTGTTTTCTAAACACATGTTTATAAATAATGGAGCCTGATTTGTCGTAGTCGTTCATCATCATCATCAGCCTGACTACGTGCACTGCAGGACAAAGGCCAACTCCGATGTTCCGCCAGTCAACGTGTGCTTGCTGTTGCCAATTTATACCCACAAACTTCTTAATCTCATCTGCCCACTTAACCTTCTGTCTCCCCCTCCCATGCTTGCCTTTTCTAGGAATCCAGTTAGTTACCCTTACTGACCAGCGGTTATCCTGTCTACGTGCTACATGCCCGGCCCATGTCCATTTCCTCTTCTTGATTTCAACTATGATATCCTTAACCCCAGTTTGTTCCCTAATCCAATCTGCTCTCTTCTTGTCTCTTTAGGTTACACCTACCATTTTCCTCCCCATTGTTCGCTGCATCGTCCGCAATTTAGGCTGAACCCTTTTTGTGAATCTCCAGTTTCTGCTCGGTAGCTAAGTACCGGGAAGATGCAGCTGTTATATGCAGCTTTTGAGGGATAGTGGCAATCTACCTGTCATAATTTGAGAGTGCTTGCCGAATGTGCTCCATTCCATTCTTATTCTTCTAGCTACTTCCGTCTCGTGGTTCGGCTCCGTGGTTATTACCTGTCCTAAGTAGACATAGTCTTTTTGAACTTCAAGTGCACTATTACCTTTCGCGAAGCGCTGTTCTCTTCCGAGGTTGTTGTACATTACTTTCGTTTTCTGCAGATTAATTTAAAGACCTACTTTTCTGCTCTCCTTGTCTAACTCCGTAATCATGAGTTGCAATTCGTCCTCTGAGTTACTCAGCAATGCAATGTCATCGGTGAAGCGCAAGTTACTAAGCTACTCTCCATTAGCTTTTACGCCTAACTTCCCATTCTAGGCCCCTGAAAACCTCCCGTAAACACGCGGTGAATAGTATTGGGGAGATTGTATCCCCCTGCTTTACATTCTTCTTGATTGGTATTCTGTTACTTTCTTTAAGAAGCACTATGGTAGCAGTTGATTCCCTGTAGATTTCTTCCTGGATGTTTATATATCCTTCGTCGACGTCCTGACCACGCAGTGTCTGCATGAATGTTGATATTTCTACTGAATCAAACGCCTTATCCTAATCTTTGAAGGCTATGTATAGTGGTTGGCTACATTCTGACCATTTCCTTATTACCTGTTTGATAGTATGAATGTGGTCGATTGTTGAGTGGCCTGTTCAAAATCCTGCATAGTCGATTACGTATGTCTAGTAAAAAAATGTTATGTTGAAATAATATTGATGTATGTGAAAATGAATTTTTCTGGACAAATACAAAAAGCATATCAATCCTTGTTTAAATCAATCAACAAAAAAAGAATATTGAGTAGATATCTAGATATTTGTAGACTACATGAGTGCATCGGTAAAAGTAATGTCAAAAAACATGGTTGATCCTTTCGTCTTGATAACCAGCATGAAACCAAGGTACAACGTCTTTCTATAGAAGTAGTTTAGGGCTTACTCTACTTTGATACAAGAAAGCTTACACAATATCTGTTAGGGTTTTACAGCTAAATATAAACACCATCTCTCGTATCTCGATGACGTTATGTATAATGATTGTTTATTGATCAAACGTGCTCCTTTTCATGGGTGCCTGTGGTAGCTCTAGTAGTTAGTGGTGAGAGCGGAACCAAAGAAAGAGATGTGACCGCCAGAAACACGCGACTGATTGTATGCAAAACTTGGGCTAATTCAAGGCCTAAGGTGACCTACTCACACCATGTTAGGGTTGAACGCCACTTCCGGATCGGAGGGAAACGGAACGCGTGTTTTCTCTTCCCTCTTGGCCATCCACAATTTTTCGCGTGGTGAACGTAAGCAGGGAACGCGAAGTTACATCCAGGTGAGGCTAGCACTTTATTATATGCGTCTCGGAACCATTGTTGGTATGAATAGATGCTACTAGCCTCGCCAGTGCGTTGGGTAAGCTCGCCGCTTGGAAGTGTGCTAAAGCGCTGACGAAATTGCACTTCTATTGAAAACGAACCGATTAGGAGGAACGTGCTCAAGAAACCAATCGTAGATTTCGCAGTAATGATTCATTATTACACTTCACGAAAGTAACTGTGAGAGGGCACTGGGAGATATAAAAGGTGTGTTTTGAAGCCTACAAAGTATGTGACCATGACACAGTGGATAGCGTGCCCGGCAGCTGTTGTCGCCGACTGAGAGGTTGTGAGCTCAACTCCAGGCAATGGAACTTTTTTTTTTTGCTTTCTGTTACGTATATTTTAGACCTCGATTCCGTGACGGAATTGCGTCATCGAAATCTTGGTGGACCATGGCCAAACACTGGCGTGCTAAATAAAAGGAAAGAATGAAGTTGATAAAAGTACACGCAACTAAGAGCTATTTTTTTCTCTGAAAGCAAGAGTATGCCATTTAAAATAAAGCGTAACGCTGCCTCCCCAAAAAAATCATGCATTTCAACGAAGAGACGAATTGAAAACAAACCCTTAATTTGACTGGTGACGCTTTCGCACATTATGCCCCACTCAATGATGCAAATGAGCTACGTACAGGTGGCTGTCTTCTTTCGCTTTCTAAGGAATGAAATGATGTGGCATTTGGGAAGATTGATGAGTGGTGTGTGGGGTTAAACGTCCCAAAACCAACATATGATTATGAGAAACGCCGTAGTGAAGGGCCCCGAAAATTTCGACCATCTGGTGTTCTTTACTGTGCATCCAAATCTCAGCACATGGGCTACAGCCTTTTCGCCTTCATCGAAAATGCAGCTACCGTAACCGGGATTTGATCCCGTGACCTGTGGGTCAGCGTATACCTTATCCACTAGACCACCGCGGTGGTGCGTCGTTAGAAAAGATTGACAGCACTCGTGCGTAAAGTCGTTTCGTTGAAAAGAAAATACAGCCGACGAAACCTGAGGTTTGGCGCGTACATGAGCTTCCCCGAACATCGGCCACATAGCACTGACCCGTACGCAACTAGGGAGTGCTGGGCTCGGGGTGAGGGGGTAGTAAATATTAAGATTCGAAATGAAAAGAAATGTCAACCCGGCAATTGTGAGCAGCCGAGTTCGACACCTTATCCTCTCTTTTCTGTGGAAAAGGTAGATTGTTCTGAGAGTGATTGTTCTCCCCATGAGATGGCACAGGAACCGCGGTAAAGTGCCCACTCGCAAAAATACACGCAATACACCGACGCACGCGTATGTGCACACAGGAACTAATTTTGAACGGAAAGAAAGGCGAGCTCTGAGAGTGTTTACAGGTAGGATAGCCTTTCCAGCATGTGTGCTTGTTTCACAAGTTCGAAATCACGCACCTTGTCGTATTGACATGGTGAGATTGTTTTTGCTTTCGAGTGCGTGTCTTCGTTGCGTGCGTCATTTCGGCCAGCTTACACGCTTGTCGTCATCCTAATGATGTATAGTGATGAATGGTCATGGTTCTTTTGTTCTTTTTCCTGTTATCTTTTAGGGTTTGGATTCAAAAAGTGAAGCAGCTTTTCTGACAGTCCCTACTTGGGTAAAAAAATGACGTACTGCCACTCTGTCAGCCACATGACGTAATAATGACTTCGGGAAATGGTAGACCAGCTGCCTATAATTTTCAGGAGCGCTAGTCGAAATCGTAACACTGAAATGATAGTCCACGTCCTTCGAGCTCTCCTGTTCTTCTGTTATGTGAAGTTCCGCGTATACCACAACATGGTTCAATTACAAAAACAATATAGTAAGTACCAAAGCAAAGAAACCATTTATCTGTTTAGTCATGTATCAGAAGAAAATTTCATTGTGAGTACTCGTAGTTTTAATACTGTAATAGTGTTAAAATACAACAGGCGGATACTTTGGCCCAAGCAGAAGGGGTATTACAGCAAGAGAAAAAAAAGGAAAAAAAGATAAAACACATGTGTATGCTATGCAACGCGAAATGAACACAACACTTTGAACAAGAGCAGGCATCCCAGTTCAACATCCTACGCTAAGATTAACAAAAAAAAATGGTTTGTCCAGGAAGCCATGAAATCAGTCAACTCAAATACATGAAGGAGTAGGGCAATCACTCGAAATATAAAGTGTACTTGTAACCGTTTCTTTAAGGAAAATTCGCCACCAGCTAATGATCGTGACTGTGTCTTCTACTTCTCGTAGTAGCACGAAATACGGTAGATGGTAACGCGTTGTGAATTTTTTTGCGGAAAGAGTATTGTGTAAAAGTCGGAGATGATATAACTTCCTGTGTCTAAACACACACACACACACACACACACACACACACACACACACACACACACACACACACACACACACACACACATATATATATATATATATATATATATATATATATATATATATATATATATATATATATATATATATATATATATATATTTATGTGTGTGTGTCTTCTTCTTCTCATAGTAGCCCGAAATACGGTTGATGGTAACGCGTTGTGAATTTTTTTTTGCGGAAAGAGTATTGTGTAAAAGTCGGAGATGATATAACTTTCTGAGTCTACACACACACACACACACATATATATATATATATATATATATATATATATATATATATATATATATATATATATATATTGTCTGTATGTAAATATATATATATATATATATATATATATACATACAGACAATATATATTGTCTCTGAATTCACACTAGTTTTCAAATGTCGTTTGTAATATGAGGCCACAGACTTTAGTAGCATAGTCCAACTATTGCATTGTATCTTAATGTTAGAATTCTCATAGGCCCCTGCTTAAGCTTCCTTTTTATAAACCACTGTTTCTTTAATCATTGAGCAGATATCTATATATTCGTTGACCATATAAATTTGTCCGTAAGAGCAGCACCAAGATGTGTACATTTTTTACTTCAGTTACAGTACTTTTGCCGAATTGATAATGAAATCCGCTAGAACAATATTTTCGTGCTATAGGTAAAAATACGTTTTTTTAATTAAGCGGCATTGTACAATAAGAGCACCAGTCAGCAACTTCTAGAAGACGTGTTCGCAACACATAGCCATTCTCATAAGGCGAAACTTCATTGAAAATAACACTATTATCCGCGCAAAACTGAATTCGCCAGAATATATTCAAGTACTACTGTAATTAAAATTAGAAACAATAATGGCCCAAACGTTTACATTCAGCCTTGTCAGAATTGCCCAGTATTGTTAGTATTTCATTACCAGCGTCTACAATGCACCACCACTGCCGGTATCGAACCGTTGACCTTCGGTTGAGCAGTCGAGCACCGCAACTACTGTATCATTGTGGGGGATGCCTTCTTTAGAGTAATAGAAACCAAACAAGCAATGTTTGCTCAACAGCTACACCTTGTGACACCCGCTAGGAGAGAGAAATTCTATTCGCTCACAACACCTACAAAAGAACAGGGTTTTAGCCTCTTGTGGCCGGTGTAAATGCAACCAAACGAGGAAGCAATAACGTTAACTGTCCAATGAAGCTTTGTATACCCAAACTGGCCTCCGATAGAAAAACGAGTGACCCTTTGAACGGCCGTGGACCAGGCGCATGTGTTTTTCAACACCTCCGAAAACAAAGAAAAGCAATAAGCATAGAACAAGGCAAGCAGGGTGTCGGTCATCTCAACAATCCACTAGCACACCAGTGACAAAGCAGAAGCAGCCATTCCATCAAGGGCGTATTTTTTCACACCTGCGTGTATCGCTGATCGATGACCGCTACTGTTTCCTCTCCAACAGCTGTCTTCAAACAAGCCAGGGGCGCTATATTCTCGCACTTGACCATAGAAAGCCGTTGGCACCAATCTTGACCACACCGAAGCTATAGCGGGAGTACTGCTGGACAACATAACGGCTTTGCTCTTTACGTATATGCGGGACACCGCGAACGTATCGCGGTGGTTCTAACAAGCCTCGACTTGCGTTCTGTATTTCGTGCCACCTACAATAGTTTCTGAAAATGTCTTCTACCAGTACAGACACATGTTATTTCTCCAAACGAACGCTGGCTGCCAGTACAATAGTGGCTCCTGATTATAATTTAGGTTGTCTTCAGCCATAGTAAGAAAATATGTGTAAAAAATCGTTCTCTGACAACAATTATCAACAAGTTTATTACATATCGCATAAAAAAATGCCACTAGGTGCGATATTTTTCATTTCAGCTTTACGCTCATAAGCGTACGCAAATCTAAAAGCACCCTCATGATATATATATATGAGTGACTTCAACGTAGTGTTTCCTGGAAATCATACTCATTTATAATGCCATAGAAAAGAATAAAGCCTTGAATATACCGACACAACACGTGTCGGATCAATATTTATACTTTTTTATTGTTCACATATGCAGTGCAGAATGCTGGACCTAAATGCTTCTGCAAATAATTTTGGTCCTGTTTATCTTGCTTTCTATGGAAACTGCAGGCGCTATTCAGAAAAAAAGCTAAAAATAGTAAGGTGAAATCCCGCTGAGCTTTTAAGGACGGTCGCCTGGGTGGCAGCCGCGGTGTGGCGTCGAATCGAATTACCCAAATGTTCCTGTGCGACATTCCCCTGGATGTGTACTTCTTACAACACTTGTAGGACGAGTAGGGAAGATAATACGCGTCATATATACCGATGACTGTCAAGCTACTGCAGCGTCACAAATGACTCGCCTCTATTGTAGTTCGTGTGACGAGCAAAGCGCCACTATACGCACTGCACGAGGTTTTCTGGTATTGTGGTTTCCCTGTTTCCCTGGTATAATGGTTTCCCTGTTTGTTTGTTTTCATGTTGCTGCTTATTGACAGATGTGTTACACGCGCTTTCGACACCATAAACGTAAAAGTGGTTTGCTGTCAGTATTGCCATGAACTGCTGTTGTATTACTGCTAGATTTCAGGTGCGTAGATGTAACGTCTTCTTAAAATTGTAAAAAAAATTGTTCCCAGTTTTAGAAGCAACACCTTATTTACAAAATAAACTTCGAAATGCAAGATGCCTTTGCATAAAGGAGCCTGCACTCCTAATGGCATATCGAGTAATAGGTGGAGTTTAATGTCCCGAAATCACCATATAATTACGAAAGACGCCGTAGTAGAGCGCTTCGAAAATTATATTGATCATATTCATCGGTCGCATATCGGTCGTACTCAAATTCACTTGGTTTTCTGGCATCGTTATTGTTTCGCTTATTCACTGGGATCGTGTTAAAAATCTCTACATGATAATACCGTATTATTGTTCTAATATAGTGGGATATAACAGTATACAAAGTATATTAGTTTAATTAGATATATACGATTACCCAGGTGATTTAATGCGCCGCTAATAATTACAGCACTTGATGGCAACAGATAGCAACGAAATAGTGAAAGGAAAAATAAAAGAGGAAAGAACCATTGGTCGAGTGCTTGAGATGTTGCTTTTCAAAGACGCAAGCAAGGTCACGCAGGGCAACGCATTAGCAAGACAAATATACAAATACAGCAGGAAAGAAAAAGACAGTATGTGACCACTTTCAGTGTTCTTGCCCCTATCCAAGCTCTTCCTTCACTAAGTATCACATTTGTACGCTTTGTGTTGAGCGAACCATGTGTTGTGGATACATTAGTTCACCTAATTACTGAAAAAGTATCAATAATCCCTTCGACACATCAAGTATAGGGTAAACAGGACGAACAGAAGGGAAAAGTTTTGTGCTCCAACATAAATGAAAAGACATGGCTTACTCCACCCGCTCAAAGCCAGAAGCCACCTGTGTTGTTCGATCTTCTACACACGTATGACATGACGTTGAGTTTATTCTAAAGTGCTAGAAGAGGGGCATGTTGTCACAAAAGTGCGCAGAAAGAAGAGAAGAAAGTTGTTGAAGTGCCGATACGCTATACTTTGAAAAAGTTTACTAGTTATTCCATTTCTGAAAAAAAAAAGCGTTAGATTAACGGCGGAAACTGCACTAAGCTTTGGTGCCTCAGTTTTAGGACATTGCCACAGGGATGCTTTCAATGCCGTTTGCGATTGTATTCAGGCAACCAAGCGTATACCTTTGTGATATTCAATCAATTAATTATTATTTATAACTCCCCCCCCCCAATAGAAAATTCTAATTGGCAGAGTGAAGTAAACGCAGCTGAGTGGTATTCACAACACCTTAAATCTCAGAATTTCTCAACTTGACTTTTCTATATATTTTTTCTTGTTTGCTCTCTTTTTATGTGGTTTTCCTCACATTAGTAATATTATAATACAAATTCATTACACATGGTTAAAATGATCACAGAAAAACTACACTACGCTTTCTTGGCCAATTCCCCTGAGAGGGCATGAGCCATCAGTCCAGGGAAACAAACAAACAAACAAGCAGCGATGAGCGATCTGGACTAGCGGGTGGGGGATAGACTAAACGAAGTTTCAGAGAGAGCGAGAGAGAGCGGCAACATTGTCGGATCCCAGCAACGCGTCTTAGGAACATCGGCTTGTTCCTGTCACAGCTAAATCAGAAAGACTTCAACCTCACTCTTTTCTTCGGGCATGACTGCCCGAGGAAAGAGTTTCTGATGCAGAGGTTAGCGGCTAAACGCTAGACTTGACGATCTAATAGCGGCCTGTATACGCTATTGGCAGCTGTCTCACTGAAGAGGCATGATTGCAGGCGCAGTGGATGTATAGGTATAGCACATACCAGGGCCAAAACACGACAACAACGAGAGGGCACAACCTCGCCAGGACCAGTGAAGCTGCCAAATTATGATAATCGGCAGGGCCCAGTGTAATAGAAATTTGCAACGGGGCCCATATATCTTATCGGGGCTTGTTTCCTATAGGCTAGTGCCTTTCCTTGCATTTCGCGCTTGGCCAGTGGTACGGGATAGGGTGAGGTCACGTGAACAGTGGCCTCAAACGGTGGTTGATAAGGCTATAATAAAAGGAAACAGCACCACACATTTCATTTTTATTTATGTGATTCCGCAGACTCAAGGTCCAAGTAAGGGGGTAATACATATACAAATATAAATAAAATAATTGCGAAACGAAACAATAAAGGGTGAAGAAGGTTGTCTGGTAGAGTAATTCATTCATCACATGTATTAGTAAGACAGTTTAATTCACATATTGTTCTTAGAAAGTACGAAAACTTAAGTAGGTCTGTGCGAGCACCGTCTTGTAACACCAATTGAGATAGACTTATTTTGCAGCAAACACCAAAGCTCATCATTGTTATCATCATCACCATCACTAAACCACCTTCCGCACATAACTGGCTTTCTCTGTTCTTTTAAAGGCCACCTCTGTTAAATCGAGAATAGGAACAGACTGAAATTAGAAAAAAATAGGGTGGCATACTTATTAATTTTTCTCTGCCTTTAAATCCGTCATCACTAAAATTCCACCGGCAGTCACTACTGTGAAGTATAATTATTATTATTACTAATATTTTATCACCAATACCAGTAGAAACAGAAATATTCAAAATTTATGATATGAAGTGACACGTGAGACGCTATCTCGCTGTACGACTTGCTATTGACGCTCGCAAAAGCTCCGAGTATGTCTTTCTAACTTATCAATGACCGAAATCGTATCATCTAGAGCCCTCAAAGGTGGGCTCAGCTGAAGCGCACAGTAAAGATGAATGATGTTATTTCACTTTTGGTATCGGTTCACGTCTGTTGGTTATTCTTTCTCCTCTATACTTCTAGTCACACATAACGTTCCAGCATATGACTTTAGGCATCTACAATTACAAAGCCGCTGATGATTGTTTTCGTAAGCCTTTTTTATAACAGCCAGAGCGCGACACGCAGAGAGGTACTGCGGGGTCACAATCTCTTGCCGCGTCCAACGGTCAGAAGCCACTACTGCGCTCTGCCGAGTCATTCTCTCCGGGGTTTTAATTCGATGAAAAAACAGACTGTCAGCTCTGGGTGCCGCGAAAAAGCCTCCAGCGTGCTTTCTATTCATAATACAAGAACCGCTACTACAGTGTCTGCGTAAGAACCAGTGGGATGTGCGATTGCGTGTCGTCCTCGTAAACTTGTATGACACCGAGTGGTTGCGTTGTTAAGAATTCATGAAGCAAAAGAAACACCACTTGTTTCGTCACTCCGTCTGGGCTGCTTTTTAAACACGCAGCAACGTATGTACGAATGTGTCAGCGTCGCTGCTAATTTACGTTTGTGAGTGACAGAGAAGTAAAGCAACGTCGACTAACGTTTTCGGTTGGCGCACTCGCGTCAGCGCTGGCGGTAAGGTACACGAAATGCGAAATATTTATTGCGCCTCGGGCGCCGCTTGTTCGTGGCTGACGAGCCTAATGAGATTTATCTGTCAAGTCGGCTAGACACGAAAGAAAGCCGCGAAGCTGTTGACCGCGCATTGTGTTGAAAGAAAGTTTCCTGCATTTCAGAGTGAGCAAGCCAGACGGTTGTGTTACAAAGCTCATGAATATTAAACCGCAAAGTTTTTCATGCGATAACTTCTGGCGAGTACGCAATAGAAGAAGAAGAAACGGTAGAGAAGAAAAGGCGGCGAGGTAAACCAGTTCAGAAAAGCATGTTTGCTACCCTGCAGGTGAGAACGGGTAGGCGGAGACTGAAAAAAAAAGAGAGGAAAGAGTGGAGAGACAGAAAAAAATGTAGCACATAGTACAACAGCCCCCCCCCTCCACACACACACAAGCATGTTGTCAGTAGCATGTCCATCACGCACGCTCACGTGTTACGTGACAGGTGAGTAGGTATTAAGCGCATAGTAGCTTTACGGGGTGCAGGGGTTTCGGTATTGTGCTTATAGCGTAAGCTGGCCAATTAAAGTATGTTGATAGGTACAGACGCTTGCTGTGGGTATACTACTGATTGATTTGATTGATATGTAGGTTTTAACGTCCCAAAACCACTATATGATTATGAGAGACGCCGTAGTGGAGGGCTTCGGAAATTTCGACCACCTGGGGTTCTTTAACGTGCACCCAAATTTGAGCACACGGGCCTACAACATTTCCGCCTCCATCGGAAATGCAGCCGCCGCAGCCGGGATTCGAACCCGCGACCTGCGGGTCAGCAGCCGAGTACCTTAGCCACTAGACCACCTCGGCGGGACCTGGGTATACTACTACTACTACTACTACTACTACTACTACTACTACTACTACTACTACTACTACTAATAATAATAATAATAATAATAATAATAATATAACATTTCCCCGAAGAAGTAATAGCACCTGTCCAGCATACAATCATTTTTGAAACCCCTCACTTTCTTTGGCAAGATCAACACGTAGCCTGAAACAGATTTTCATTGAGTGATTCAAAGCGTGTGAGTGATTCAAAGTGTGAGTGATTCAAAGCATTAGTAAGACAAGCGATCGCCGTCGCGTCTGCAGTGCTCACGTATTGTGTTGCAGGCGTCGACCACAAATGGCAACAATGAACTCGGCATTCTGTTGTGCTTCTTCATGCAAGAACACCTTCAAGGCCGATATGCAATGGGGGTCTCAATGTGATTATAGCAATCGTGGTTCGCGTGCCTCGTGTCGTGCCGTCGTACGGTAGCCGCCATACAGCATATACGGTGCTCTACGCCTCCCGAACATGCAAGAGGCGGATACTCCATTAGCTCCCGACATGCGTGGAGCTGTAGCGTGGGCGAGTGTGAAGTGATTGACGAGAAAAACGCGAGGATGTTATCGCGACAGCTGCCGCTCGCTTAAGCGCGAAGGTGTCGCTTATAAGCATGAAAAAAACGCTCAGGTGTGCAACGACGCTAGCCTCGCTTCCGTTTCGTTTTTATTTTTCTTTATATCATCTACACTCTCCAGTCGCCTATACGCTTTATACCTGTAAAAGTGGGTGCTGTAAGAAGTAAGTAGTGCATGCTGAATGGATGCGTTGTGATTGGGCTGCTTATTTGTTGTTGCTTTTTTAAATGGAGGGCATGGAATGGAGCGCCGTGCGTAGTTGTGTCGACGCTAATACCTTTCACGCGACAGCTGGCGCTACGGGAGATGACTCGTGATGTACACGTCACGCAATAAGCTTTCGTTGTCGGGGGACCGACGAGCGTCATTTACACCTGCGTGATAAAAAAATACGCTGCTCTCGAAGAACATAAAAAACGAAGAATGAGTGTAAAAAAAAGCAAGTTACTATTATTTTACTTTCTGCAACTTGAGGCGTCGATAAACAAATAAATGAAAACTGCCGTTTTGCCCCCCAAGAACCAAGATATCATTTGTAAGGACGCCTTAGTGGAGGTGTTCGGAAATTTCGTTTCTGCGTCTTCCTTCGTCTTTGTGTCTTGCGTTCTCTGTTTTCTGTTTTTTCCTCACTTTCTTCCCGTTCCTTTCTTTTTTGCATAATTTTCTCTCTCCCTTCTTTTACTACCGATGCGCACTTGTTATGTCACCCATCCCAGTTACTGCATCTTACGCTGGGTGAACTGGTGAGTGAGCCAGACGCATATGTTCCTGAAAAAAAATCTGAAAAAAAATTCTGAAAAAAAGGAAAAGAAGACGAAGTATATGTGCACCATTGAAGGCGCGGGTCGAGAATAAACCGATACGCTGTTGATAAAGGCCAGCTTTATCGAAGGCTCATCAGGAATCCAGAATCGTGAATCGACAACTTTTGAGGCTATAATGTTTGACACGATGGTGAAAAATATACAGCGGAGGCAACAGTGGTGTCTGAAAGTTCAGCACTCTGCAAATTTGTTCCTGCACTGACGTGATTGTAGTTGCACTTCACGTATCTTCGAAGCCGAAGTGCTCGCATTTCATTGGACCAGACCTCGCGAGAACTTTTATTTTGAACAGTTCTGAATTGCGAGACCTGGTGAAATCTGCGACAAAGCTTTCAGACGCGGTAAATAAGGCTGACATAACGTACTTGGATGCGCACATCAAACATTCTCGGCTCTGTTCGTGAACACGTATTCTTGCTTGCTGTATGTTCGTTAATTTTTTTTGTCAATAAACCCCCAGTTGTTTGCATGCGCTTCTCCTGTAGCTGTTCTCGTCATGCACCACGTTATTCCACGCGCTTCTTATTTTCATCTATTACCAATTCGACCAACAGTCTATCAAACTTCTCAGTGTTGGAAATCATAAACACATCTGATTACTTGTTATCGTGACGACGCGAAAATACGACTGCCCAAGACAACTGCAATCAACACACCTTAAGATGTAAGAATGGCGGCAGTATAATTTGAGCTGTTTGGAACAAACTCTATGAAAAATGCGTACCAGCATTACCTCGGACATCAATAGCGATGCCTACATTCTAATCGATTCCGCGAATTCGCAACTAAGGACACCGAGTTAGACACCAATAAAAAAGTTCTATGTCAAAATGTTAGGAGTGGTCAAAAATTTTTGCGCAAAAAAAGGTAATAGCACCGTCTTGTGCGATCTGCAAATGAACCTAAGTAAATACAACAAAAGGATCTCTCAGTAATGTTTCTTCTTCACGGCTCAATCATCGTTTTCTGCGGAGAGAAACACTACTTTTCAAGAGATCGAAAGCCGATACAAGGCGCTGTAAGTTATGTAATGGCCTGCACCAAAAGCAAGGGAGTAAAAGAAATATTAATAAAAAACGCGGATACGAAGACTTCACGTGGGCCTCCGTGCAGGGAGCATCTTCATAAAGACGAGTCGAGGAGCACATTTTGACAGCCAACGGAGCCGAAAACAGCGTATACGTCAAAATTTGTGCGCCAGATCGTCTGCTTACACTCTGTTGCAAAGCCACGTGTTTTGGTTCCCACACTTTTCGGTAAATTCTGAAGCCCGAGGAACTGAGACAGGACCCATTCAGTAGCTGTCACGCGAAAGGTAACGTCATCATCCTTTCCAATTACTATAAAGGTGAATCAGACGCATTCGCTTACACGCGAGAATCACCGAAAGCAGATCAACGAGTAATGCAGCTCTAAGTATACGAATTGTGGTGCCGCACAAGTATGTAACATGACGTTCAAAAGAAGACGTGCAAAAGAAAAAAGATCTTTCGAAAAACGTTGGGGATGCTTCTACTTAGTCGGGCAAGGCTTGAAGCAGTGAAACAGAAGAATTGCACAAGATTATGTGATTGCTGCTCAGTTGTTTGTAGGGTTTAGCGAGATGATGCAGGATGTTTCTAGGCTGGTCCTTCTGGGTTTCTGCTAGATGGCCTAGAAGCAGCCCTACGTATGCTTTCTGGCCTAGACTATATATAGCAAGGAAGTGCTATATTGTTTTGATATACGTTATTTTCAGCGCAGAGACGTTCAAATGCAACCACGGATAGTCGCACACATGATTCAAATGTAAAAAAAAATAAAAAAAGAAACTCCAGAGGTAGGAACCTCGCTCGCAAATCGTGATACGTTTTTGCAGGCTAGTTGGTCCATACTTGAAAAATCGACTTGTTGTGCTGCGAAAATCAAGGAAAACGAGAAGGGAGACGGAAAAGAGTGCAGTAGAAAAGAGCGCATTCTCCGGTCTCCCCTTTTTTTTCGGATTCACGCAAGTTTATTTTTCAAGAACGCAAACCATGAGTTTCAACGTCTCATATATCAGCGGGTACATCATCATTGGCATCGGAATTCTATTGCATCGGGGTCTTTTTGTATGTTGACGTTGCCTTTAACCTTGCCTAGTATTATCGTGTTGTACGTTCTCTGAGCATTTTGCACGGTTCACCACTGTTAGTTCGACTGTCTCCTCCATCATATTTAGTGGACCTGTGGTCATTTGCATGGATTTACACAATTTATGTGGTACCTGTCCGTTTATCGCAGTGATAATTTTTTTTTCGTAGGCAGCACAGTGGCTCAGAGCTACTTTCTGACTGGCCATAGAAATTATTGCTAGCCTAAACAGCTTGACTTTTAATACAGAAAAGAATAAAAGAGAGAAATATTATACTCCAAGTGACACAAACCCGTGAGACAGCAATGACGACTGCAGCCATGGAATAACGCATGGTATGCAAGTAATTTATTTGGACTCAGAGATACTATACCAATGCGCCGGTCTTCTCTTCCCACTACTCTCTCAAACCCGCGGTTCACTGTCCTCGTTCCGAATCATGTGACCAGTGAAAACACACTAGCATTATAGGGACTCACCCATCTCTCGGTGAAATGAAGTGTGGTTATTCATAAACTTGTCTCGTCTTTAAGGGATTAGGCTTCAGGTGCGAGACAACTCAAGTGTGAACGACGTAAAAAACCATCCTTTCCGGGAACTCAGATGAGGTCCGTATTGAATGCTCTGCATGCTCGAGCAAAAGGAGTATAGTGAGTTGCAGACAGCGAAATCGTAAGTACACTGATTACATTGGTCGCATAACAAGTTTCTTTGGATGATCACTTCCCTCATTTATGTTTTTCGTCTAAAGTAGCATGTGTTATATAGTCGTAGCTGGGAAAAAAAAAGAAGCGATGGACTACTTCACGTTCAAAGTGTCGAATATTTTATTTACAGGTAGATATGTGTACTTTAAAGCTGTAATAAGAAGTTTGTTGTTCTATACGTTTTCAAATACATACAGTGAATATCCTCTCAAATTTGAACCCCTTGAATCCTAGCCACAGGCATCGGTAGAATAATCAACGGACAAATAAAGTCTATTCAACTCAACTCAATTCTTAATAGGCGCGACTTTTGTGATTCTACTGATTTCACAGTGTCGTCTTCACGCCATTACATTAGGAAGAAGCTTCAAACTAAGGAGAAATTTTGTCGAATTAAGGAAAGAGTCATTAAATGTTACAAGAACTCAGAAAATGCAAAAGTTACTAAATAAGAAGTTGCCTACGAGTTATAAAGGATAGTTGGGCAGAGGAAAGAAAATAACTCAAAACGCACTCACTCCTGCACTGGTGGCCATGCAACGCCGTATATAGAAAGCAAAACCTAAAAATAATTATAGACACTAAGAAAGAAAGCCGAGAGAAAGTTGAAAAATATTAACCTTTAGAAGTATCCCTGGTTGAGCTCACCGCAGCGTGTTTGTTCACTTTTGTATAATCTTTCCCCGTCCCACTATTCCACAATTCGCGGGAGCAGCCCTAGCAACACGGGCAGGGCCCCCGGAACGGGGGCTCACAATAGAGACGCGTTCATGCATGCGATGCCAGCTGAATTATACGCATCACAAGCGTCGAGAAAACAAAAACTGCTGCTGCACATGAACTAATGTCGAGCTCCATTCCTATTTTATTCCATTCAAGTAGCAGGAGCCGGTTGGTGAATTGCAGCGGCGATTAGCCGCACTGTAACGTAAAAATCTTGTTAATACTACTACTACTACTACTAATAATAATAATAATAATAACAGAACTGTCAGATATAATTTTAAACAACCAAAGTATTACCATGCGCCATTACTTCTTTATCCTAATGTGTTCAGGTGTCAGCCACCAATAATTCGTACTTAATATCGTTATATTAGTTAACAGGTATATAGAAGGTATACAAGTAAGGTATACAATATTAGCGAAAAATTTGCAGATTTTCTTTCTGTTGTATATCTAGCTTACCCAGCTGAATCTAACATGCTTTGAAAGTAAAACGCCGCGTCTGAGCTGTCCACCTGAGCCCGGTTCTGCGATTGTCCGTTCAAGTAGCAGGTAGCATTTCTGCCAACACTTCCATAGTTCCAGCATAGTCACGCCGAACGTGTCGCCAATGCATCACGCTCTGTATATCATCCACTTTTAATTGGCGAGAAGAATATCTTGCCAGTCTCTCATGGTAGCTGAGAAAAAACAGTTCTTTGAGAGGTGTTCAGGGCCGAGCCAGGTGTGTCTTTTTTGTCGTCCGCATTATAATGAAAGTTAAAGAAGCAGATTTTTGCACAAGTAAAGTGTTCTTGCGTTCTATTGAACTAAATGTCCGACTAGAACGAGAAAAATTCCTCAAATGCTGCACCACGCCAACCATTAGGATACGACAAGATGGGGAATTTGGGAATGTAAGGGCAGGCTAGGGATGCCTGCTACCTAGCAAGGGCTTATTTACGTAATCGTAGACTGCACAGCAAGTTCAAATTCCCATGTGTCACGACGGGCGGTGTCTGGAAAGCTTGTGTTGGGACCCTCGCAGGATCTTGCGCGCGAACGTGATACTGTTTTCGAGAATGTTAGCAAGAGAGTGGGCTGTACATGAGTCTTAGGAATGTATTTCAGTATTCAAGTTTGTTCGCCACCATATTCCACATTGTACAACAAACCCCTTCTGCCTGTCTGCAGATTCTCAAGTAATAGCTTTGATTCACACGGACCTCAAAGATTTCCTGCCACAATAGTTTGCCACCCTCAATCTCTCTCCTTATGTCGCTTTCTGCTTCTCTCTCCACTTTTATTTCGTAGCTGTTACTAGTGCTACTATCACTAGCTGCTTTACCAATAGAGTAGTAACGTATGGGGCATGCAGCAATTAACAGAATGACAGGCACTAATTACCAGTAGCATTTACTTCAAAAAAAAAGAATAATCAAGAAATACTACTCCGGCATTTCGAACAGATGTGGTTGTGTCATTACCTAACACAAAGAAAAAGTAACCCCAAGAAATTCCTTCAACATCGCGCACTAAAAATAATCAGGGGGGCCCCTTCTGGCAGGCTCACCACGTTCAAACAAATTAGCTCACCGGACGGTGAAGCTGCTGCCGCTCGGACTAAGCAGGCGTGATACGTGTTCGCAGCCCTTCACGCTATTTGGTGCAATAGGGACAGGGACGTTGCGGTGGTAGCAAAAGAACAGTGAAGCCTATTGCGGTGGCTCCACGACTACCTCTCTCCAAGTCCTGCTTTTGCTTTCCACTGCCCGCTTTTTCAGGTAAGCTCGAACGAATGCATTCAACGCTTCTAAACCTACCCAAGGCCAAAGGAGTTACACGTTTGGGTCACTTCAGGAGTGTGCTCATTTTGTTTTTCCACTTACAATTGTTGCGAATCAGTCGCGTCCTGTAGTGCAAGCGCCCAGACAGATGTTTATGTAGAATCATCAGCATCCGTGGTTAGTATCGCGACTCCCGAAACGATTATAAATGGCAAACAATGAGGCATAGACATTCTCATGACACTCATCTTTTAATGCACACACGAAACGACCTTTTTCGTATTCTTATAGATACGGTATGCAGTTCTACAGTGCAGCAGTTACAATGATTTCATAGTGTCCTCATATATTCTCTGGTTAATTCTTCTTCGCCATATGTAAATAACAGTAAAAAACATTTTTTATTGACCGAATGTGTAACTAACTGCCTGATGGCCTTACTGATTGATTTACTTACCGATTGATTGATTCTACGATTGCTTCAATCACTCAATGATATAGTATTTTCTTTATTGTTTTATATATATTTTCTTCTTCTCTAACCGCCACGGTTATGGCAACTGGCTACAGCTGCTCGCCGCTATAACCCAAATGTGCCCTCTGCACCTTTGGGTATGCGCTGCTGAGCTGTGCCTTCCAGTTTTCCACACGAAGTTCCATTTCCTTGCGGGAATAATCACCAGGTAAAGTAAAACTGACAAAGCAACACCGAACAAATATTGAGAGGCCACTGCAACATTGACCGAGCGGACGCTTGTACTGAAGTGGATGTCGCCCACTGATGTAACTTCTGTGCAGTGATGGAACTACTCGCCTTTCTGCTTTCTTCAAAGGAGGCCGGACATCTGTTTTTTTTATCTATTTCTCACCGGCCACGAATAGTTTTCGCTTTTCCGAGCCTCTGTACCATTCCACATAGTCATGTCGTCCACACAACGTTATCCCACACTTATATGATTCCCCGTCACCGCAACCGCACCGGTAAAACAGCACACGTATTACTTGTTCAGAAGACCGCTGCTCTTCACGGATTATCGCAGGGGCCTCAGGACGGCTCATGCCGTTTTTCTCAGTGATCCTATTCCTTGTTTTGGGTAGTCTTTAATATCTTACTATTCTACGCGCTTGCGCTATAATCAGCTCGCGTCGGTGACGTGTCGTAGATTTCTTTCGTCCGATGTCTTCGTCCCGTACCCGCAGTTGTCTCTGCTGGCAGTCACGCGCGATACCACGACGTGGGGCCCAGCACGAACTACTAAGTGGGCGGTGGTCAGTACCCGCTTGCTCTCTATCAGGCCACCCTAAAGACCCCCCCCAAAAAGAAGCTATGCAAAGAGGATTTGCCACAATGAGGGAGCGATTTTATCGCCAGTCGTTGTCACTCCCGGCAATCTCCGAAGCTTTGCCCCGAAGCTTCTGTAAGTCATGGAATGTGCTGCTTGCTCATTGCTAAGTGTAAGCAACAAAAAAAAGCGAGAGTGCTTCTGAAACCACTGTGGTAGAAGATATAGACGTCCAGAAAAATATTACACAGCTTCAGTTGCGCGTCTGCAGCAGCCATTCGGACGCAGCTTTTTACCATCGGTAAAAGAAGGTCTCGTTGGTTGCGAAACTGCGTAAGCTCAACAGCTGTGTGAAGAACCTTGCGTAACCACATTTAAAAATAATATATATTTATTATAGTTCCCGGCAGCACTACAATTAAATGTTCATCGTTTACAGCAAGTTTCGACCTATGATATTATTGCCAAACGCGGCTCGAAAACTGCTTATGAAACAAACGATAAGCACTGAAATGGGAGAACACAGTACAATTTGTCAACAGATTCGGGAATGCTGGATTGGTATGCAGTCAGCAACTTGCTAAATCCCGTGGGTCACGTAGGACCCGCATTGTAAACGACTTCCGCATTACTTACCATAGAACAATAAGTAAGCAATAAAATAGGTACACTAGAACAGCCCTTTGCATTATTACTAGCGTGCTCTTGAAACTGACTGACCCACAAACAAACAAACAAACAAAAAACTAACTACGATGTATTGTACTACGGGAGGAAGAGCCAGGAAGAACACCTACTGGGTACGTATATGTATTGTGTTTAGAAGGAATGTAAACGATTTAGGGTACGATGTACTCCACTGTAGGAGAGCAATAGCTGTCCTTTTGGTGCACTCAGAGAAAGTTGTTAATGCCTTACTCTTCTGTATGCTTAGAAAAAGTAATCAGCTATTTAGTGTACTTGGTATTCTATAGTACTTCATAGAGTACTGGCACTTGGTACTCAATAGAATATACTCTGTAGAGTATACTCTGTAGAGACTATGGGAGAGCACGACGCCATCCGTGGGCCGAAGCACGTCGTGAGACCCTGTTGACAAAAATTACGGCGTGTTGCGCTGTGGTTCGTCGTGAACACCAACTCGTCCAAATTTAGAGCACTCTGATTAGAAAAAGTGGTTACAATTGAGAATACTACTATGGGAGAGCAGACAGATCTCCCACCTGTGTGTTTAGAAAAAGTGGCTGATGATTTAGTGTACTGGGTACTCTACTATAGGAGAGCATAAAGCCGTCCTGTAGGCCGCGCTGCCTCCTGAACTAACGCACTGTTGGCATGACAGCGCAGCACGACGCTTCATGTGTGTTTAGAAAAAGCGGTAAACGATTTTGAGTACTTGGTACTTTACTATCGGAGGACATAGAGCCGTCCCGTGGGCCTCGCAGCACCAATTGAAACTGGTGGAGCCCACGTAAAACCACGTAAAAACCACATGAATAAGAGATTGTCCTGATGGCAAGATGAATGTCATGATCCATGAGCTCGCCAATCTATTTATTGCATAAGCCACCTAAAAGGGTCTCTAATTTTGTCTTGGTTTAACTTGAGGTTTTCTCCAAATATAAAGCAAGCGATGATTCCGGCTGCAGCGCAAATCGCTGCTTACAAAACATTTGAGGAGTCCTTAGCATCGCTTAACCTAAGCACGCCAAATGCAATCCTTGAAGTACACACCTGTTCGGTGTGTTCATATAGAGAGAAATCAACAGTTTCCTCTGAAAACACTTCGTTACATCGTAGCTTATAACAACCACTAAGGGCCAGTCATTTCCCGCTTCGCTGGTTAACCATCTCTACAGAGTGCACGCCGATGATTTTTCTATCAACCTATTGCATTGAAGTGACACCTATTAGGAACGAAGCGCGTATGCTGTGGCTCAGTCCCTCCTCCGTTGTAGCCAACACTTACGTCTCACTTATTCACTAGATGGCGCTGCACATTTGCAGTAAGCTATGACTAGATGGTTTGGAAACAGACAGACAGACAGAGAGACATATAAACAGACAAATAGTTGAACCAGAAGGAAAGTGCAGCCGACTGCACTGTACCTTTTTGAGGCAGTGTTTTGAAATATGAACCGTGATTGGCTGTTGGTTGAGCGAGTCAAAGCGATGGGAAAGGAGATAGCAAAGAAAACAATTCACCAGAGCAAGCAACAAGAAAGGGATTATGAGCAAAAATTTTAGCGGTTGCATTAGTGACGATGTACCATACAAGTAATTATCGAGTAACCTATATATTGGCTGTGCCACGTACAGCATATATTTTCTTCGCGTGTACTGCTTCTACGTCTGAACAAAGAAAAAAAATACAGAAAGGGAAAGAGAAGGGCACTTGTTTTCCACAGACAGACACAGACACAGACAGATAGATAGATACATAGATAGATAGATAGATAGATAGATAGATAGATAGATAGATAGATAGATAGATAGATAGATAGATAGATAGCAGCGTTCAAAGTGCCTTAGGCTTCATAAGAAATACTTGACATATAAAAACAATGCTTCACAGATGCAAAGCTTCACGAATATGCATGCACGTCTGCGTAGCTGGCGATAAGAGCAACCGGTAACTAGTACTGCAGTTCCTATATTCAGATAATTCTAAGTGAATTCTTGTACATTCGGCATGTTGATTGTCCTGTGCCGCAGCAAGCGCTCTCTCTTTTTTTTAGGGGCGAAGCTTCCTAAAGCGGCACTCGTTCGTCCCTCGTAGTAATCGTAGCCGTAGTGTATAACCAGTCTTACTTTTTGACCTGCAAGGTGGTGCTGGTGGGGAATTTCTCCTGTGCGTTGTTGAACAATAAATTATTTGCAGCGTGTGCGTTAACTAAAAGCCGAATTCTCATGTCTCTCATTCCCCATTAGCAGTCATTGGACTGCACATTGAGCCCTATCTGAGAAGAAAGGGTGGCTACGTTACACTCGCTGAGCGTAACCACCTTGGTTTTAGAAAGTTTTAGCGAGCGTTGAGCCGCAGTGCCATGAATACAATGAACTTGTATATACCATGAATGAACTCGAGGTGGTTAAAGGTGGGAAGTAGATACGAAGCGGAAGCCGTAAGAAGGTAAAAGCCCGATTCTCCTGTCTCTCATTCCCCATTAGCAACCATTGGCATGTACATTGTGCACTATCTGACAAAAAAGGGTTGCTACGTTATACTCGCTAGGCGTAACCTCCTTGGTTTTAGAAAGGTTTAGTGAGCGTTGGGCCGGAGTGCCATGAATACAGTGAACTAGCATATAGCATGACCTCGAGGTGGGTAAAGGTGGGAAGCAAACAGGAAGCGCAAGCCGTAAGAAAGTGTGCGTGTGCCGCCTCTTGTTTAGATCTTGGAATGTCCGCTGGATGGCGGTGCTTCTATATGGGGAATATACGATGAACAGATGCGAGATGGTGGTACTTGGAGTGTTGAATAGATGTATGAACGGACACACAGACAGATGCATGGACGGACGCTCGGGTGGCTGCACGGATGGATGGACGCATGGACGGACGCAGGGGCGGATGCATGGATGAACGCGGGGATGGACGCACAGATGGACGTGCGGACGCACGAACAGATGCACGCACGGACGGGCGGACGGACGCACGGATGGTCACACAGATGGAAGCATGGATGGACGGAAGCAAGAACGAATGGACGGACGGATAGTTCGCCCCACTCTCCATCATTCACTCCGTGAATATGGTGCCATTTTTTGTGTTCAGCAGCCAGGAGATCATCTGGAGGCGGATTCAAATAAATGCATCTTCAATTCTTTACTGAGTTTGATGACCCCACTTGCAAATCGTGTGGTGAGGTCACCCGACTTTATCATGTAAGCTATGATTTCTGAGGGAACCCCACTTCCAGTTGTCTCTGTGCTAGTTTCTCACCGGAAGATACGGCCCCGTTGTCACTGTACTTGGACGTATGCACACTGAGACTGGCACCACAGAAAGATCAGAGAAGGTGGCCCCTGACTAAGCCTGAAGATAACCCCTCTCCTACCCTGGTCTAAGATAGATAAAACAGTAGTTGCTCGGCAAATGGAAAGTTGCGGCGGTTGGAATGCTTCCATGGTTGGCGCCGCGCTACAGATGAAGTCGAAAAGAACACAGAGCGCATAGAAAGAGCGCAAGAATACGCAGGAAGCAGGAGTGCAATCGTCAGAATACAGAGGACGAGCAAAGAACGAGCACGGCGCTCGAACTGTGCTCGTGCTCTGCACCCTGTCTTGTGCATCCCGTGCTTTCTTGCGCTCATCCTCTGCAGTCTATGTTACTTTCGTCTTCGTCTGTAGCGCTACATTAATTATGCACGTTACTGGTCCTCCCGCTTTCTTCCCGTTTTCTCTTTATACTCTTCTATGCCTTGTTTGGGGCCGGAAATGAAACACGTCTCGTTATTTATTTGCGATTTGCTTGGTTTATAGTTCGGCATTTTGCTTGGTTTATAGTTCGACAGTTGCTTTATAACGGCGCACTGAAGGCGTGATTTTACTAGTTCTCAAATTTCCGTAAAGTAGCCTATAAAGCACAATGTCTGGAAGTTCAAGTTGAAAGATGTGAAGCTGTCCACGCATTAGGAGCTAATCATTATGCGCCTCTAATGTGCACCTTATCGCCCATCTAAGCCAAGCAATATGGTTTAGAAACTGATTTTGAAGCGATCAGATTAAATTCTTTGTAGCCAGTAGCTTGCATTACTCTGGAGATGTACATTACTCTCAAGATAAATGTGGTTGCCCGCACACGTTGTTCATTAAGTCCATTCAGCGTTACGTTGTTTCCTTGGGCATTCGATCCGAAAGCCTCCAAATCCCACAAAGTGGGGCCTTCTTATCCATACAAGGTAGGAAGCCAAGATAAAGTGCAATGACACAAATTGTATCTCGTTGCAGATTAACCTTAGAGCACCAAAGCAATCCGTACAATATACGCCTCGTATAGACGAGTTTTTGAAGTTTGTTGGAGCGAGGTAGTGTTGCAAGTATTATGTTCCGGATTTGTAATGGCCCGAAACACAAGCGGTGAAAGCTCTGCAGCGTAGAGAGAATTATAACCAGTGTTTCAACTATCCATAAGAAAAAAAAAGCGGCGTGTGTCGTGTGTCATGTCCTCGTTTTCTCCCAGGGAGTTTACATTTGCAACACTATCTCTCGTTTTCTAGTAATTTTTCTCGGTTCTGCGCTGACTCATTATATGAGAACCAGGCCCGTATAGCACTAAAAAAGGTTAAAAGCTCTCGTGACGACCCCATCCTATTTCAACAAAAAAAAAGGAAAGAAAAGCGGATGGGGAAAGGTCTCGAAGCATGAAGCAATCTAGAAGTTCTGGCGAATCACGAGTTGATGATAAAAAAGGGCGAAATTTCAATAAGAGATTCAATGAGTAGGTTTAGAGAATAAATAATAAAAAAGAAGAACCAAGTTTCAAATCTCGTGCACGATGATGTTTGAAAACCAAAGTGAGTTATTTGATATGCTAATTTGTCGTCAGAAGCAGTATCTACTCATGGGAAAGAAAAATAACACGAGTGCCGTGTTGATTGCGCGCAGCTAAGAGGGCTTCACGCAAAGGCAATAAGCGAGCAGGACCACTTTTCACGGACCTTTGTGTGCATTGTTTTCTTTTCAGTGCACGGGTACCACAACAAACGTCAAGCGTGCTTGAGGCTCGAAGATTCTTGCGAAGTAGATGGAGGCCCATGTCCTTCATATTGTATGTGAATCAAGTATGTGGTATGTGTGTAATCAGGAGAAAAAAAAAGCTGCGTACATGCAAAAAAACTTGACTAAACGAGCTGAAGACGCGGTGCGTGGAACTATAGCTCCATTGCAATTATTTTCTTACACACCTGCAGGTACATTGTAGCGTCTGAGCATATATATACATACACACACATAAATACACACACACACACACACATACACACACACACACACATATATATATATATATATATATATATATATATATATATATATATATATATATATATATATATATATATATATATATATATATATATATATAAGGGAAAAAAGTGTATACCCAAGGGCTCGTTTTTCCGTGTTTTTAACACAATATTAATGAGATCTAACAGACAGTAATGCCAGGGAATGTACAGGGGAAGTTATTAGAACCAACGGAATGTAAATAGGAAGAAAGAAAAGTGGATGAAAAAATAACCAGCCGTGAGCAGGAATCGAACCTACGACCTTCGAATAACGCGTTCGATGCTCTAACCACTGAGCTACCACAGCGACCTTCCCTGCATCCACTTTTTTTTCGGGGGGGGGGGGGTTATATGTGAATTTAGAAGTAGGAGTGACAGTCAGCGCCATCTATAACCCAAGCGACGAGTGTGAAAACACTCTTTTATGCGCATGTTTGAACATATTATGAGCGGGCAGCTGATTAATAGTCCCTCGTATACAACCTAATGACACCAAGTCTGCCAGTATGAGACCCTCGTTTAAAAAAAAGTGGATGGAGGGAAGGCCGCTGTGGTAGCTCAGTGGTTAGAGCGTCGCACGCGTTATTCGAAGGTCGTAGGTTCGATTCATGCTCATGGCTGGTAATTTTTTCATCCACTTTTCTTTCTTCTTATTTACATTCCGTTGATTCTAATAACTTCCTCTGTACATTCCTTGGCATTACTGTCTGTTAGATCTCATTAATATTGTGTTAACAACACGGAAAAACGAGAGAAAATCGTGCGTGAGGAGATCGCGAAGGAGAACGCAAAGTACACATTGCAGTCACAGGCGCCCCCGCAGCAGGAGTCCACGGTAGCCTCCGTCGCTGAAATCGTTCGCCATGAACTTCGACAAGCGTTTGCCTCCCCTCAGCAATATTCCGCTCCACCGCACCGTCCAAGCTCGTGTACCTATGCAGACGCTGTGCGTCGTCCATTGGCTCCAGAAGTGTCGTACCAGCCGAACGGATACAGCTATGCAGACGCTGTTCGTCGACCCACGCCCATACCAGCGCCGCAGTATCTCGAACCGTATCCTGTGGCAGCCTGGGCTCAGCAGGATTCTGTCAGGCGACCCTATATGCGGAAGACCGACATATGGCGCACTGCGGATCGTCGACCACTCTGCTACAACTGTGGAGAGCCAGGGCACATTTGCCGTTTTTGCCCACATCGCCGAGCTGAATACCGCGGTAGTGCACCTACAGCTACGCGCCGACAGTTCGACGAAAGCCGTGCCCCCATCGACGACGACCAGGCTGGCAGGCGGGAAGGCTCTTCTACCTTCCGGACGCGGTCACCATCACCGGCTCGCTTTGGTTCACCAAGCCGCCATAGTTTTGCTGACGCCGTCAGAGGTCGGTCTCCCAGCCCACGGTGGGGAAACTGGAAGCAGCGACCTCTTGGGGGAAGGTTGCAAGCCGTCGAATTGCCGGAAAACCCCCACTGCTGCCGAAACACGTGAGAGACGACGATGAAGACTTCGCCGAAAAAACTGTGACTGCCGACCTCGCTGTGACGATTGACGGCGTTGAAGTGACGGCCTTATAGTCGATACGGGTGCAGACTTCTCCATAATGAGTGAACGATTGGCAGACGAACTCAAGGAAGTCAGGATGGAATGGATGGGCCCTTATATCCGAAGTGCTGGAGGCCAGATAATGATTCCCACGGGAAAATGTACAGCAAGACTCACTATTGAGAATGTGGCTTTTGTAGCCACATTTCTGATCCTACCGAAGTGCTGCAAACCTATGATTCTGGGAATGGATTTCTTAAGAGAGTACGGTGCTGTGGTCAACATACGCGACGGTGTGATCACATTCGCCGCTGACAAGTCTGTGACCACTGATCCAGACCAAGAACCCAGGGTGTTACGTGTGGTCGACGACGACGTCTGCGTGCCACCACTGTCATGTAGTCTTGTTTCCGTGTGTTGCGCCGTGCACTGTAATGAAGACGCCATAGTCGAACGCATCACTGACCTTCTTTTTCACCAAGGCATCGCCATCGCTCGCGGTATCGTCAGCTTAGTGGATGGGCGCACAGACGTGCTTCTGACCAACTTCACGAATGAGCGCCGGCACATCGGTAAATGCGCGGCTGTGGCGTACCTCGAAGAGCTCGACTACTCTCACGACTGTCTTGTAATGCAAGGGGAAGCCACAGCTCAATCACCTCCACAAACACCACCAGTTGATATCGGTCCGAGTCTAACACCGACTGAAAGATGCCGTCTTATGGAGCTGCTCGACCAGTTCAAGGACTGCTTCTCATCGACATCACGAGTGGGTCGAACGCCTCTGACTAAGCATCGTATAATTACGGAAGACACAGCAAGACCGATCCGACAGAACCCATATCGCGTCGCTCAGAAAGAACGTGAGGTAATCCAGCAGCAAGTCAAGAAGATGCTAGAGGATGACGTTATCCAACCATCAAAAAGTCCTTGGGCATCGCCAGTGGTACTCGTGAAAAAGAAAGACGGCAGCTTGCGTTTCTGCATCGATTATCGTAAGCTGAACCATGTTACAAAAAATGACGTTTATCCATTACCACGGATCAATGAATCTTTAGACAGGCTACGGCATGCGCGCTACTTCTCGTCAATGGACCTTAAAAGTGAATACTGGCAAATAGAAGTAGATGAGCGAGACCGAGAAAAGACCGCCTTTGTGACGCCAGACGGGCTTTATGAATTCAAAGTCCTCTCTTTCGGTCTATGCTCAGCCCCAGCCACATTTCAGAGACTAATAGATACCATTCTGTCCGGCCTTAAATGGAAAACATGCCTTGAGTACCTCGACGACGTGATCGTTTTTTCGGCCACGTTTGAAGAGCATCTAAAGCGGCTACTGTCAGTCCTTCAAGCCATACGGTCCGCTGGACTCACACTCAAACCAGAAAAATGCCACTTCGGCTTCGAATAACTCCAGTTCATGGGACACGTGATCAGTCGCGAAGGTGTGAAGCCTGACCCAGATAAAACAGCAGCCGTCGCAAAGTTCGCAAGGCCTGTTGATAAGAAAGCGGTCAGGCGTTCTCTGGGCCTCTGCGCCTACTACCGGCGATTTATAGCAGGCTTTGCACACATTGCCTCTCCACTCACCCGCCTTACAAGGGAAGACATCGCATTTGTATGGGGTGAAGAGCAAGAAGCTTCATTCAACGAGCTGCGACAGCGTCTACAAACTCCACCTGTCCTCGCTCACTTCGACGAGAATGCACCAACAGCCATCCATACAGACGCCAGCAATGTGGGACTAGGTGCTGTTCTTGTCCAATGCCAAGACGGTGTGGAACGAGTGGTTGCCTACGCTAGCAGAACGTTGACACGCGCCGAGTCCAACTACTCAACAACGGAGAAGGAGTGTCTGGCCGTCGTTTGGGCAGTTGCGAAGTTCCGCCCGTACTTATATCGCCGCGCTTTCCAAGTCGTAAGCGACCATCACTCTCTTTGTTGGTTGACCAACACGAAAGACCCATCTGGACGTTTAGCACGATGGAGCTTACGGCTCCAAGAGTACGACATGGCCGTAGTTTACAAATCCGGAAGGCAACACTTAGACGCCGACTGTTTGTCAAGGTCACCGATTGAATCACCGGCTATAGAGGATGATGATTTACCAAGTTTTTTAGGAGTTGTTGATGCAGCTATCATTTCTCGGCAACAACAAGATGATCGGGAGCTCAACTCGCTTATAGAATTCTTGAACGGACGAGCCGCCAATGCACCAAGAGTGTTTTCGAAGAACTTATCGTCATTCTGTTTACGGGACGGAATTCTGTACAAAAAGAACTTTTCATCAACAGGTAGAAGCTATCTGCTGGTAGTTCCTGGAGCTCTCCGGAGCAAAATTTTACAAGCCTGCCATGACGAAGCCACTGCGGGCCACCTCGGTTTCACAAGAACACTGACACGCATCAAAGAAAAATATTACTGGCCAAGAATCGCAGCAGAGGTTAAACATTACGTCCGAACATGCATTGACTGTCAGCGGCGCAAGGTACCACCTGTCAAACCAGCTGGGCTATTACATCCTGTGCCCGTGCCAGAAACCCCGTTTTCTCAAATCGGAATGGATCTGCTGGGCCCATTCTCAACATCGGACAGCGGCAACAAATGGATTATAGTGGTGACGGACTACCTCACCCGATACGCGGAGACCAAGGCAATCGCGAGTGGCACTGCAGCTGAAGCGGCCCAGTTCTTCATTGAGAACATTGTTCTGAGACATGGTGCTCCAGCTGTCGTCATAACAGACAAAGGTACCGCGTTTACAGCCGAGCTTTTGCGCACTGTGCTTACGCTCAGTGGCACAGCGCATAGGAAGACGACAGCTTACCACCCACAAACTAATGGGTTTACAGAAAGACTTAACAAGACAATCGCTGACATGTTTTGCATTTACGTTGACGTAGAACACAAGACATGGGACCAAATATTGCCGTACATCACATTCGCGTATAATACGGCGCGCCAGGAAACAAAAAAAATGACGCCGTTCGCACTAATTCATGGCAGAGAAGTTACGACAATGCTTGACGCCATGCTGCCTTACGATTTCAATGATTCAGAGACAGACGCCCCAGACGTCACTGAGCGCGCCGAAGAAGCAAGGCAGCTTGCCCGCGTCAGAATAATGAACCAGCAGCAACTTGACGCCCAACGGTACAACCTGCGCCATCGATTCGTCATTTATCAACCAGGAGATAGAGTCTGGGTTTGGTTTCGTGTACGACGACGAGGCCTCTCAGAGAAACTTTTACGCCGATACTTCGGACCCTACAAGGTTCTGCGTCGTCTTAGCGACGTGACGTACGAAGTCGTGCCCGACGCCTCCTCCTGTTCAAAACGTCGCCAGCATCTGCCTGAGACAGTGCACGTGGTCCGCATGAAACTTTACCACTCTCAGTGATGTAAACACTCGATGGCCACATCTCTACCTGTTGAACGTCGGGACGACGCTCACTCTGGCGGGAGGGTAATGCCGCGTGCATAGCTGCATTTAGCGGTGAAATAGCGACGACAACGAAGAACGCGGATTTGCTCGAGAGGCGCAGCGCAGCAGAGTGAACAAGACGACAATTTTAGTGGCCTTTTCTGAGAGCGTCTCTAGAAGTCCCACTGTCCGTGTTTTTAAATAAACCCCCTGTCATTTATAACCCGCGACAATATATATATATATATATATATATATATATATATATATATATATATATATATACATATATATATATATATATATATATATATATATATATATATATATATATATATATATATATATATATATATATATATATATATATATATATATATATATATATATATATATATATATATATATATATATATATATATATATATATATACGAAGGGCACACGCGGTTTTGCTTTCGCGTGCTATACCACACCATGGCTGCACTGCCCTTCTCTACCCCGACTAACTGTGCAGCTTCAGCGTGTCGCTTGCACATAATTTTGTTTTCTGAGGATCGTTGGTGAGTGTAAAAAAAAGATGTAATCGCAAAGCTTTATATATTGTAAATATGATTCAGATGCTACATTAACATCTAATTTCTACAATTGAGAAAACGCACTAGGAAACACAAAGATTTGTATTGATCAAGTGACAGTGGACCCTCCTATCAGGTGCGATCAAAGCGGAGAAACTGTGGCCTTGCAAACCACGCTTGCTAATAACACTAATGCAGCTTCGGAAAGAACACAAGGAAGAGCGACGTGACAGGGTGCCTAGGTGAGATAAAACACATATTGCATATGATTGAATAACGATCCACTAATAGCCTGAAACGTGCACACCGTCCTTCCTTAAATTATTTCCGGTTGCGGTGGCAGCAGCGTTCGTTCTATGCCCAGAAAACAATCGGCTTCGGTCGATCGAATGCTAGAATCAAGCCACAAACAGAAATGGGCGCCGATGCGCAGAAGGTGTGCATTAGAACAACCTCGGAATGAACTGCCTCCCCACCTGCACGTGAATTCACGCCTTGCTTTCGTTTGAATTTCGCTTGGTTGTGCGATGCCACACCGTTCTCGAGTCATTTATCGAGCAACCTCAATGATTTTTTTTTCAATACAAGTGTGAGCGCATGTATGAGAACAGGATAAAAACAAACAATTGTTCACAAATGAACTTGTCGGTAGCCATCGTTACGTCATGTGGAGCAGGAACCTTTTTCGATGCTACCGAAACCTGTATCGATTCTGTCACTGAAAAAAAAAATGTTTTTCGGCGCGCTCAAGCAAATTAATCGAAGGAAAATAAAAAATGCCGCCATATCCACGAAGTGAATGATGATGAGTGGGCGAAGCTCCGGAGGTAAACCTGGTAAACCATGAATCCTCCGTACATTTTGCCCACTCGATTTTATTGCAACGCTCCCCCTAGCGTACGTCGCCGCACTATATCGAACGATGACACGCGCCATATGTGGCATCATTCCTATTTTATAACACCTCGCATCTTTCATAATCAACTACACGTACCGCCGTCTAGTTTATAACATCTTGCATCTTTTGGACGGACGGACGGACGGACGGATGGACGGACGAACGGACGGATGGATGGATGGATGGACGGACGGATGGACGGATGGATATGGCTGTACCCTTTACATCGGGCGGTGGCTAGCGTAATACTTAGAACTGAACGAGAGGTGGCTACATACAGGGGACGCACAGCCCATGCCTTAAGGAGCTTCGCTCCTAATACCTTATTTATTGTCAGAGGAAGTCTGATAACGTATTTTTCAGTGCGGAGCATTTCAGAGGACTGGACTTTCACAGGCTGTGAGAGTGTGCTGTCGCCATCGTACGGTGTAACGAAGGAGGTTTAAATAAAAAAAAATGCTGGGTTGAAAGCTCCCGCAATGCTTTGCCAGCAGTAGTGAAACCAGCCTTTGCCCTCCAAAGATCTCAGAATCATGCTATTTTCATATGGTACCTACCTATACATCAAGTGACTTTGATTTGTTAGTCTAAAGGCTACATCATTTATATATTAAAAGATAGTTGTTTCCGGAGAAATAATACGCAGAGAGCAGTGTCGGTGACTTACACTCCAGTGAAATTCTGCTTTAATTCGAGGCTTACTTAAGAAAACTTGAAACACAAGGACGCACTTTAAGCACTATCTGGCTCTAAAAGGTTTCCAAAGTATGTTTCTCTATGGTTTCCACGTTAAACTTGTTGGGCGTGCGAAGAAAACGCTCGTTTTCAATCGCTGAACGCCAACAGCCCATCATGCCTCTAGTAAGATGGCTGCCGCAACCACTATCGTATGGTTGGCGCGGCTTCACTCGTGGGCGAGAATTTCCACGTCAACAATTTTTTTAAACGTCCTTGGGTTTAACGCAGGCGAAACGACACTTACTTAGCATAGCCATCAGTTGCGCGTGCTCGTGCGAAAGCGAAGTCGATTCCTTTTTGTCCTTCGAGCTTTTTGATAATGATAATAACGCACGCGGAATCGGATACAGCATAGCCATTCATGGCATTCTGAGCCCGTGTTGGCGCCAGTCTGCAACAAAAAACTCAACAAAGTGAAAAAAAGAAGCTAGCGAGCAATCGCAAAAGAAACAAAGAAGAAAATTAAAAATAGAAACATAAATAGTCAGGAATATACATAAAAAACCAAATACATTGGAATAAAAAAAAGAAAAAGCTAAGAAAACTGTGATATCGCAGGGTGGAAACGACTATATCTGGAATGTTCGTGACAGAAAAAAAACATTTTCATGTAATTCGAGTGTTTAACATATGATACAAGCATGGAGTGAACTATATTCACTGCATAAAAAAGGCAACTTTAGTGTATAAGTATGGTCGATACAAACAAGTCAATTAGACCACAGTACAGTAACACACAACAAAAGCACTATATGTTGAAAGATTGTAAATTTGAACTTTATGGGGCCGGAAACATTGTCTGAATTAGCCCAAATTCCAGATTTTCAAAGTTACAAAATATCAGCAAGCAAATGTCTAGAATGTAAACAAATTTTCATTTCCTTGGTAAATACGTACATGCTGTACTTGGTCACCCAAGGCTAGGGAAAAACCGCAGTGTTTCTTTTTTTAGAAAAAAATGTTTAACGATTTCCAGTATTCGTACTCAACTATGGGAGAGAACTGAGCCATCCCGGTTACGAGTTCACCCTCGGATATCACTTCATTGGGTACGACACCGCCTCTGCGCAAACTGTTTGTCTTCCCGTGACTTCTTTCAGAATGCTACTGTGTCGCAGCACTCCCACGTCTTAAGTAGCCCGAAACGTGCTCTGGTGCGCTACTTTAATACGCACCACTACTATACCACCGCTGCAATTTGCAGGTGACGGTACTTACTTATGCCGGTAAACGAAAGAAATATGGCGCCACCGCTGAATCTTTAGTCGCCAAGAACTCCGCTGTGAACGGCGACCACTCCTTTTATTAGAATGCCAGTAGCAAACGAGGTTTCGCGCGCGGTGGTGAACTCAAATAGGCCTG
This sequence comes from Rhipicephalus microplus, assembly GCF_043290135.1. Taxonomy (NCBI): domain Eukaryota; kingdom Metazoa; phylum Arthropoda; class Arachnida; order Ixodida; family Ixodidae; genus Rhipicephalus; species Rhipicephalus microplus. The sequence continues at coordinate 169,003,003 of NC_134705.1, forward strand.
AAGTGCCCTGGCTTTCATGTCGTTAGCGTGAGCTTCGCAGTGGTGATGATGGCAACGCGGATAGCATTACCTCGTTTAGGTTGGCTGTGAGCTTAGTTTTTGCTGTTTTGCGCTGCACATAAGTGGAGCTTGGAGTTCTGAGTTGTCCGAAACCCGAAAAAACTAGGTTTTGGCCAAATATTACCGAACTAAGGAGAGTTGGATGGAAATAAACAATGCATATGATTGCCGAAACCAAAGGACTTGTCTGAATTATCTGATTGTCCGAACTAACCAGGGCTGAATTACCGATATTTAAGGTATGACTGTTAAGTGAAGAAATGGTGTGTACAAATTCACGCACAAACGGTAGTGAAGCAAAACTTAACTTGTTTGTCTTGGTGCAACGCCATGAAAATCAGCAACAGCAACTATCTCAACAGCAAGTCCCCTTGCAGAAGAATTCCACCAGTGCAACATCATTGCGTAATATTACAAGCACTGCCAGTCCCTTTCGTACGCGTTAGGTACGATGAACATCAGTGGAGACAGGCGACAAAACAACCGGTCCACGTGGGTGACAATCACGTACATCTGATTACGCTTTCGCAGCTTACAACATCACGGCACGTATCGCGGACAGCACACGTGTCGCGTCTATTCTCTTTCCGGGACTCTCTCCATCGACACGTGCGACGCAACTGCCCATGCGCAGGAGAGTCGTTTGATTACTCAACACAATGGTGAGCGGAACTCTTTGTTGAACAGTGGTACACGAGAAAAGGACGGTCGGTTGGAAGTTTGGGACGTTGGGAAGAATTGCTGGCACAATAGCCACAGCCTCGTGGACGACATCGGTCCTCGAATGTGGCCTATAGGTGGACGCGAACTGCATCACCGACGCGTGATCGGTACGTGGTGGTCTCGTTACTTTAAGAGTGTGGTGGAAGCAACACTTCCATTTACGGAGCACGTGGTGAACGCCACGTAGTTATGTTTGATCGAGGACGCATGCATAGCGCGAATTCACGAACACTATTTTGTTTGTTTCTTTGGACGACCTGTATAGTTTAGGTAAAGCATAGAAGCTCCCTAATGAAGAGTTCCCACATGGTGGTGTTTGTATTTGTTGTGTTGTTTATTTGTAGTTGCATTATTTGAATTTACATTTTTTGGTATTTGTAGCTGTGTAGTATTAGTGAGCAATCTATGACACAAATGGGCGACATGCAACACTTTAGGATATTGTCAACAACTGTCATCAGCGTAAACAAGGGCTAAGGATTGGTTGTATTGCGGATAAATTCGCATACTACTCGTAGCAGTCTGCTTGTGCATATGGGAATTGAACCCGCCACCATTTACGATTCCCAAAACGATGGCCACAGAAAATCTACAAGAGTTGTGGGTGCCTATACCATTCACTGAGAAAATCATACTGCTAATTGTAAGACTATTTGAAAATTGCGGTGGCATCAGTCAAAGTGGAAAAAAAAGTAAGTGTATATGGTATACTATCTTTCGCACTGCGCTTAGAACATCAGTAGGGAAGGTATCACACCCTTTCATAAAATAGCACACAGATGTTAACGCCTAAGGAGGTCCTCTTTTATGAGTTACTAAGACTTTCCGTTCGAACACAACTTGATTACAAAAACGCCGAATATAAGATGATCTTTAGTAGGCGCTGAGACGTATTGTATTGTTTACGTGCTGTTTTACGTCGCTCAATGCTGTACTGAAACGTTTGTTTAAACAATAAATTATTCGGAACAACACGCAAAGCATCGGTGCCCACTCAAAGTACAGTCCATGGGGTCACGCACAATCTGAGGTCACCGGGGGTCCAGCTGCGATATGTCCAGCGAAGCGAAGTAAGCGCGCCACGCCGTTTGTGTGGTGCTCTCAGCAAACACGCGAGGAAGGTCCCCCGTTCATTATGTGATGGGGATCCTGCACGCGACTCCTCATTTGTTAGACCTCTACTGTTGTCGAATGCACCGCACCTGCCTGGGGAAACAAGGCATTGTGCCTTCGGTCAGCATAAACCTCCCCTCAGGTACAGTACGGGACGTAATCACGTTTACTAATCTTACGCCCAGCCCATTTCTTTCAGTGGAAGCAGTCATATCAAATGAAATCTAACCTTGACCTACCCAATTTAACTGTCCGGAGGAAACTGGCGCGACTGCATTTTTTTCCTGGGATATTTTTTCACAATCCATCAATGAAGCGAGACCTCATTTCACAACCGTCATACCACTCATCGCGCATTGATCACCAGCATAAGGTTGCCATTCCGTTTTGCCGCACCAAATTCTTTTCAGCAGCCTTCTTACCGAAAACAGCCGCCGATTCGAACCACCTTCCCTCTTCCGTTGTAACAATAACAGACCCTTTGTTATTCAAGACTGCAATTTCTCAGCAATGCTTGTAACTATACGCAGTTTCCATTATCTATCTTTGTCTTGTATGTGCTTGAATTCTTACTTATACATTTTTAGTTGACTTATGTTGCCTTCCTGATTTGCGCATGTGACACTTGTTTCTTTATTTTGTCTTTTTTTCTTGTGTGTTATAAATGTTGTACCCACCCCCTCTGTAATGCCCTACGGGCCCTGAGAGTATTCTAATAAATAAAATAAATAAATATGGAAGCAGTCATTTCAGTGGAAGCAGTCATTTCTTTCAGTGGAAGAAGAGGTCAGTCTAAATGAAATCAGCAAAGATATTTTTTGTAATGCGCTTAACATTCAGACTGACCTCGAAATTATAAGGCTTCTTTGCCATGCCACTCCTGAAACTGTTTTAATTGGTGCCTGTTATAGACCTCCCTACAGCACTCCCGACTTTTCTAGTAAACTTAACGACACGTAAATGATTCAACTACTGCATACCCTAACGCCCGCATTTTTCTTTTTGGGGATTTCAATCATCCTCTCATTGACTGGGTAAACCAAATTACTTTGACGTCAGGAGAACCCGAAGCGCACGACTTTCTTGATGTGTGCCTTAACTTTAACTTAACCCAACTTGTAACTGAACCAACTCGCGTAACTCAAACGTGCGCCAATACCCTTGACTTAATACTAACAGATCACCCTGACAGCCTTTCGTCCATTTCATATCTTCAAGAAATTAGTGATCACAAGGTAATTCATGCTGAGTTTACGTTCAAACCGGTGTCTCGTCAGAAAAGTAAAAAAAAACTATACGTCTTTATGACAAAGGAAGTTACACAGCTATCATTGATGAACTCCGCTCTTTCTTTCCATCTTTCGAATAATTTTTCCAAAATAGATCAGTGCAAGATAGCTGGAAATAATTTGCGGACAAAGTGGATTATCTTGTGAGCAAACATATACTCACATTCAATTTCCAGACCGACACTCAAAAGCCCTGGTTCACCAAAACATTAAAACGCCTAGAAAACAAAAAGAAACGCCTCTTTCGTTCAGCCAAACAGAAGGGAAGCCAATGCGCATGGGAAAATACTATGTAGCCGAACATGACTACCTAGGAAAGATATGCGAAGCAAAACACTCTTTCTATAACTATAACTTGCCGACCATTCTAAAAAGTGATCCACGCAAGTTTTTTGAAATAATCAACCCTCACCCCATGCAGTCTACTAACTTCACCAACGATGCCGGCAGACCTGTAAGTGACGTTGATTGTGCAAACATCTTTAATAGCGCATTTGAATCAGTGTTCACAAAAGAAACAGACCGTTCATTTTACATGCCGACTTCCACTATCGAACTCTTGATGCCACCCATCACAATTTTCGTGTCTGGTATAATATATATAATCAACAACCTAAAGCTGTCGTCCTCCGCGGGTGTAGACAATATTAACTCCAAGTTCCTTAAAAACACTGTAGATGTCTGTGCCGAATATTGATGTTTATTGTTTTCGCAGTCACTTGCCACAGGCCAACTGCCCGACGATTGGAAAAAAGGGAAGGTCATTCCAGTCTTCAAAGCTGGTAACAAAAACTCGCCTCTAAACTATCGTCCCATCTCATTAACTTCAGTGCCTTGAAAAATCATGGAACACAACATATTCACTCACATTATCAGTTTTCTTGACAAGGTTAATTTTTTTCATCCTGCACAACATGGCTTCCGAAAAGGGGTTTCATGCGAAACTCAACTAGCACTTTTTGTTCATGACCTTCATTCTAATCTCGATAATAACCTTCAAACCGACGCCGTATTTCTAGATTTCACCAAAGCATTTGATAAGGTACCTCATAAACGCCTGTTACTGAAACTTTCCCACATAAACTTACACCCCGCAGTCTTAATCTGGATCCAAAAATTTTTACATAGCCGTTCCCAATCTGTCCTTGTAAATGATCAGCTCTCCAACTTTATTCCAATTACTTCAGGTGTCCCTCAGGGTTCCGTCCTTGGCCCCTTGTTATTTCTAATATATATTAACGACCTACCAACGAACTTAACTTGTAACATACGCATGTTTGCTGACGACTGCGTTTTGTACCGCACAGTAACGAATGTATCTGATCAAATTAGCCTCCAAAATGACATTAACCAAGTTCAGCGTTGGTGTGAACGGTGGCAAATAGAACTTAATCCTAACAAATGTAAACTTGTGTCGTTTCAGCGTCGCCATAACCCGCCCACCACTTCCTACGTAATCTCTAACACTCCTGCTCAACTTGTGCAATCCTACAAATACCTTGGCCTAACTTTGTGCAGTGACCTAACTTGGGCTGAGCACATCCGGACTATCATCGCAGCTGCTAATTGTACTCTCGGCTTCCTAAAACGTCATCTGCGCAACACACCCCGCCATGTAAAATTAGTAGCATATCAGTCCCTCGTAAGAAGCAAGCTTGAATATGCATCGTCAATTTGGAGCCCACAACACGCGTATCTCATTACTGCACTCGAATCACTTCAAAACCGTGCTACTAGATTCATTCATTCCTCATATGCCTATCACATTAACGTGTCATCTTTAAAAGAAGAAATTGGCCTGTCCCCTCTATCTTCCCGCCGCCGCATCGCCACCCTTTGCTTGTTTCATAAACTTTTTCACAGTCCACTTGCAATCGAACCTTACATTTCCCCCTCATTTCGCAGGTCATATCGCATTGGCCATGTCTTTCAAGTTGCCCGTCAACGTTCCCGCACCGTTACTTTTGCTGCCTCATTTTTTCTTCGTGCAGCAAAAGACTGGAATGACCTTCCCCATCATATTGCAGCAATTACCTGTCCATCAACATTTATGCATAGCGTCACAAGCCGTGTTTAGAGCTAATTCATGGCTTTTTTGTACGTTTTTTGTAACCCCACCCCTTATGTATTGTCCCCCTGGGGACTTTTAAGGTAATAAAATGAAATGAAATTAAATATAAGGGCAAGATAGTGACAGCCAGATACAAGCCGAGGAGGGTGAGGTCCAAGTGTAGAGACGATAGTGTGAATGAGGAAACGAATGCAACCATGATTTTACAGACGCTAAGGTGTTCGGGAAACGCTGGAGCCTTTAATTTGAAGTGATTGCGGCAATTAAGGTCTTCAGAGCTTTTTGTACAGTCGGTACTGTGGATTTCATTCCATGAACTCATTTCCGTTCAGTAAGGTGCAATTGTGCAACACAGATGGTGATGTACTTTATCAATATTCCTCACTCGGCAAAGGTTGAGGCTTTTTATTCGCAATCATTGAATTCGTTTGGGAAATTCTCTTGCACACAGTTTCTTCCAGTTGAGTTGAGTTGACTGAACTTTATTTGTCCAACTGTTGTTGCTGTGCCCGGGGCTAGGCTGCCAGGGACACATCGTTCGAGGAACATCTTCCGAGGTCCTCGTCAACGGCGATCTATGGAAATAATGTGTCCTGAATCATTACTGTGGGCTGAAATGTGTGTCACCGCGGTGGAAGAATGGAAACGTACCATTCTATTACATTTCAAATGCTGCAGATGATGCGCGACAGAGAGCCGCGTAGATGAAAAAGATACGCGTTGGAAAGAAAGTGATGGGGATAATGGTGATTTGTTTTAATCCATTCGCTCGAGAGGACTTCATTCTCCCCGTTGAGTACACCATTATTTAGCGTGTGTGCAATACTCGGGCATCTCTAAGCGCGGAATATGGGCTGGTTTATATAAGCAAGCACTTTAGCAAGTTCTTTGCGTTATGTGTTTGTGCGTAATTTTTGCGTATATAGGCTGGTTTTCTGAGCGAGTATCCTTCCTGAAATTAAGGTGCTGTAATTCTCCCATCCCCCATAATTTCTTTTCGCATCTGTGTAAACACGTACCCAAATGCATGCACAAAATAACACAAAAGACGGGTGTACCTTAAAAAAAAATTACTTGCAGTGCTCCTGTCGGTGACCTGCGTTTCTCTCACGTGACCTTCACAATAAAAACTGAAATGTCTTTATTATCAAAAAACGTATGGTGTTTATGCCTTCGCTTCCTCTGTGATGTCTGCAGACGACATATTTTCCTGATTCACGGCGCGCTGACAGTTTAGGTTCGTCAGCTCGCAGTACGTTTGAGGAACTGCAAAAGAAGACTGTTCCAGCTTTTGGAGCGTTCGACTCACGGGCGCATCGTTTAGTTTCTTTGCGACTCAATGTAGCAAAACTTGAGTTGTTGTAACCGTCTAGTTTCGGAGTGATGTTTTTATCACAATTCCACTTAGTAACCCATTGCTAATATCTAGAAACGTAACTAAAACGCAAAATTATTTACTTTGATAAGTTATGAGTTTCCCATATTTATTATTAGTTTCCCCAAGGCCATACAGCTCACATCTAGGAGGGGCAGGGTAAGATTCAACCATCCTGTACCCAAGCTTGTATACTGTGCGTGTCAATATCTGCTTTGGATAAGAAGTACTGCTAACACAACTAAACGAGTGTTCGGAAGCACACGACCTTAATATTAGACACCCAATAATATGGATAGGACAACAAAAATTGGCCGCGTATCTGCATATTACTCTGCAAGTGTTGTCAAAAGACGATAGTCTTTCGTCTGGAGAGAGTGAACAAAACGTTTATTTGATGTTCTGCGCAAGAAAATCGGTGAATGCATGGTATTCTGAAGGCGCTGCGTTCGAGTGCCTCGAGCGTGCAGCGGAGGTGAACGAGTGCATCAAGCGACGTCAGACGTGAGGCATGAGCGCTATCTGGCAGTTATCTTGGAAAACGAAGCGCGCGGCGTGCACGCCCGTCTCGGAGATGATAAGGTGTAGAACTCAAGGCGACGGGTAGGTGCCACCCCCATGTCGTCTTAGCAAAGCGTTAGAAACACTTGCATTTTCCTGCAAGCTATGCATAGTCAACGCAGCGTGATAAATGCAACGGTCATTATAATTACTTAGGTATGCCTTTTCTAGTACATGACACACATACAGAATATTCACGTGTTGTTATGGTGCCTCATATGAGCGCAATATCTTCTGTTTATTTGACAATCGCACAAGTATGAACGCTGAAGCTTGAGCAATATTGGTGGGTGCTGCGGATGGGGTCGGCCGCTTGGGGTATCGTCTGATGCCGTTTATGGTACCGTTAATGAAGGACAAACAGGCAACTGTACAGACAGACAGACAGACAGACAGACAGACAGACAGACAGACAGACAGACAGACAGACAGACAGACAGACAGACAGACAGACAGACAGACAGACCAAACTTTTCGGTCAAAAGTCTTCAAGAAAGACTATCTTCTTTATAAAAAAAAGAACTGCTATTACAATCGAAACTACAATTTGCTTCGTCAGTTGCCTGCTTCAACCTGGTGACCACTAGACAAGTCCTTCAACAGAAGTAAATATGGAGAGGTTCACTGAAGAGGCTCGATATTGCACATACAGTGGTACTATTCACTCTGTTTTATCAGTGAAATCCTGTATTCTGTTGAGAATGAGGTGGTCCGCTGCCAGCACCTTGTCTTCGATGAAGAAACGCAATTGTTCACGACAATAAAAAAAGTTTAGCCCAGCACCAAGCAAAAATGCTATGTTCACAGTGTTAAGCGTGGCCATCTTCCTTTTTTCGACCATGTTGTCAGCACACGAGGTTTTTTATCGAGTTGCGAATAAACATCTGAAAATGGTGCTTAATGTTTCATTCCTTCTGATAGAGTATTGCACCAAAGTAATGATGAAGTGCAACAATTGTCTCTGCAAGGGAATCCGCACGTGCCGTCCGATCGAACCGCACTTTGGCATCGCCACTCGGCATTCATCATATTGTAATTCCGCACATCAAAGAGGCCCCATTATTATGCCCAGTGGCGCGTACAAAATGCGCGTGAGTGACCTGTACGCCTCCTGCCTGGTTCGGTGATGACTGGCTCTTTTTCCTATTGGCATCACCATGTTGGGGCGTTTCCGAGTGTAGACCGTGAAGCACTCGCGACATCTGGCTGCCGAAAACACTGGAAGCCCACCTGCTAGAGCATCAGGATTAACCTGTCAAGAAGCTTTCCTGGTGGACAACGTTTTTATTACGAACGCGTCGCTTCCACTGACGTGATATATGTTGCAAGCCTTGATAACAAAAGAAATTATAAAAATAAACTTAGTATGTTGAAAAACTTCGGCAGGTCCCACGTACCTGGGAATTGACGTTATGCGAAGCATGTGGAGGGAAGGTGACCATGTTCATTTTTTTAATTAGCCACACGTCATGAAATTACGCGAAATATATGTACAAATATTGCACGCACAGACATATGTTGAAATGTTGCAGATGCTTAAATAACCAGTTGTTTCCACTTGTGCAACGACGTCAACTAGAACATGCGTATTAGCAACACCAGATAGCTGATAAGAAGCGCTGATACACGCGACGATGCTGGCCCTGGACAATGCTCATCACTCAACTTCAGCGCATGGCACCTAACCACAATTGGCGTCAACCCGACGTGAGGGCTGTATCATAGGAGTACATATGTAATGTTTATAAAGTTGTGTAGGCAGCACTGCAACTACTATTCACGTTTCACGAAGACTAGCGTCTATTTGAAAAGTACTTCCGAGACCTGGCGTATAGCTGTGTCGTAGAATGCTTGACTGCCACACAGAATGCTTGGGCTCGATTCCTGTTGGGATGCTGAAATATATCTTTGGCGTTTGTCGGGGAGTCAACGCTTCCTATTTCAGGTTTTTCCTAACTTTGACACTTATTCTTTGCATTCCTCCGGTCGACGCGACCAATGTCAGGTATTTCTTAACGCTCGAGCGTTAAAGATGTTCATGTGTGCTCTCGCCGTTCCTGGGCAGGTACTAAGTGTCAATCACCCGTGGCACATACCCGAATACCAGCGGCACATACCCGCCCGTGGGTATGTGCCACTGTCTGGCGGGAAGTGTTTGACGTCGTACGTGACCGGATCGTAACATTTTTCACGTCTTGACCAGCGCATCATGTTCGTCAAATCATCTTACCCTCCCATGATAATTTTGGTTCACACCAAGTTAAAGGGGAAAGGGGTTCCACAAGAGCACCCAAACGTAAGTGGCTAGATAGATAGAGAGATAGATAGATACGCTCAAAGTCTCCGAAGTTCGCTAAGAAATGCTTCGCATTTAAAACCTCAGTTGTTCGGAAAACAGCAATATACTCAGACTTACCGGACCACGAAGGAGGTCTTCAGACTTATTAGGGCAAAACCTTACATGCTTTATTAAATGCAAAAATATACCGTGGTCGTCCTCACGAGTAATGAAAAAATAATCGATTATGCGATGACATCATTACATGACGTCACCAGGACAACTGTAACAACACTAAAGGCGCTAGCTGAGGCGCAAGCCCAATTATTCAATCTAGCTCAGCTTGCTATTTCATTTTAGTGTCCAATCGGAAGCCAAGAACTCAACTGCACGTGCTGTGTCCACCATTGCAAGTGCATTAAAATTTGAAACTCCAAGTCTTTTTTTCGCGAAAGTCACCAACACAACCAAAGTACACATTAATTAGCGGATGTCACAAACACAAAGCGGTGGAACTAGGGAAAAGAATTGGAGTGGGGGCGGTTATCGCATTATCGCGAGCGGCTCTAATGACATCCGAAATAGTGACACGAGTCGAGGGGGGCGAATGGACAAATGGGAACAGTGAGCCACCTCACTGCTTCACTTTAAAACCTCCAGCACTACCCTTAGTGTTGTCGATCGCAACAGAGCCAAATAAATAATAAAAAGAAATGTTTTGAGAGAATACATGAAGCGTGTATGTTGTTCGCTTTATAGTTGTTTTTCAATTTTTTTTCGTGCAACACGTCTCAGTGACTCTAGTGCATGGTCTCGGCATCCTGGGGCGGCCTGTGACTAGATACGCGCCACGTTTGACAGCTTTCAATAAGAGAATAAGGGCCCATTTTACAGATCCCGAACGCCCTGACAATGATGAGAGAGTATTGATGCGCGTAGATCATATAGGCCACGGCAAGTTTGTAGAGTCTCACAAAAACAACACGTGTTTTCTTGTAATATGCTGCACTTCTGTTAAAGTTTGGTATAGGGTGCAATGATGAAAACTTGCCTTCGTCCTTCGAATTATTTTTCGCTGTCTCTAATGAGAGATGGGTGATCATTCTTCTCAGTTCCGCAAGCCTGAAACATTTCTGCTTGATCGATTGCTGTACGCGTAATTCTTGTAGAAAAATTTAAAGCACGCCCGAGCAAATATTTACCGGTGTGTAAGCTACACTTCAAAGTTTCATTTGTATCCACAATTCGCATTTTTTTCGCATAGTGGTTTCTACTAAGCTATATATTTTGATGAATCTCTGTTAGAAATCATTGCATTATGCCTGTATGTTTGATTGATTGATATGTGGGGTTTAGCGTCCAAAACCACCATATGATTATGAAAGACGCCGTAGTGGAGGGCTGCGGAAATTTCGACCACCTGGGGTTCTTTAACGTGCACCCAAATCTGAGCACACGGGCCTACAACATTTCCGCCCCTATCGGAAATGCAGCCACCGCAGCTGGGGCTTCTATGTTTAACAGGACCTGAAATGCGAAGTGCTAAGTATAGCTTGAAAAATATTTTAACTTCACTGCCATAAAGAGTCACACAGTGATTAACCACGAAAGACTGAAGTAGTATTATGTGACTGCCTGAATGGTTGATACGGGGCATTTTGGTTTTGTAATCACTTCTAGCTACTCAGCAGTTATGACACTGCGACCTTGCTTGCATTCACGCCTATGTGAGCACGGGTCTTTATTAATAATAGTTGGGGTTTAACGTCCCAAAACCACCATGCGATTATGAAATGCGACGTAGTGGAGGGCTCCGGAAATCGGAACCCGCTAGGATTCCTAAGCGTGCACCTAAATCTAAGGCACGTGTCTTTGCATGTAACACTGCACGGAAGGGCCACGAAAACCCTTATACGCCCGATACTGGAGTATGCTCCGTGTGTCTGGAACTCGTATAAAACATGTGATGTCGACAAAGTTAAATCTGTACAAAGGCTCATTTGCTTCATTTGCCATCGCTACGATCGTAACTTTGCACCTTTTTCAGCAATGAATTCCTTGAAAGTCCCTCCCCAATCCACCATACTGAATACCGATTCCTTAAAGCTATTGCATTCATTTCTTCAGTCATCTTGTCGACTATCTTTAGATGATTGCATCTCATATGCTAATACTCTTTGAACTGGACATTACCAAAGCCTAAACTTCAAGCTATTTTTACAGTTATTTTCCTAGAGTTATTGAAAGGTGAAACAAATTACCCGGTAGTATTCGTGAACTGTCCTTGTCAGATTTTGTAGATGCACTGTTATGAGTAATTCATTGCTTCTTTTCTCTGTGCTAAGATTGTTCATCCATGATAATCAGTGTACTTTTTTCATGTATATGTACCCCACTCCTGCAATAGCTCTGTAGAGGGCTGCAGTATTTGAAAACAAGTAATAAAAACGCGGCTGGCGCTGTTTTGTTATATGCCTAAAACATTTCACCTTTTCGCGATCATAATCAATGGTAGTGGTGTGCAGAAAAAGGTTATAGACTACCCCACCAGACTAAACTTCCGGAAGTCACTTTGCATAGTAATACATGCAGGACGTGTGTGCACGTACCAGGCTTTTAAGGGTTGCACGTGTCTTTTTTGACGTCAGCGTACTTCAACCTCAGCCCGGGAGAAAACATGTCGAACTCTCGAGCGAAACCCGTGTCGCTACCCGATCACGACTCTGCCACGTTTTTGTATATGTTTGCATAGCAGACAGCATAGCTTCCATGACAAATGACTCTAATTACTTTCCCATCCGTGAAAAGGACGTCAGATCGTTTACGTGCACTGAGTTGCTCATTCCTTCTTTTGTAAACCTTACAATTGTTCTGTGTTCCTCATCATATTGTGGGAACGTTTATTTTTGTCTTCGAACATATACCAAACATATGACGAGGTGCATGCTGGCGCCGTATATATGCATTTATTCACGTTTTTCGCTGCATTAAAGCACAGTTTATGGTCACCGCTACGTCTGCTTTCCTTGTGCGCTTTCAAGTGGCATAGTTTACACTGTTTCTGTAGAATATGTTTACCCTTCAATTTACCCTTCAATAACAAATATGTTTTCAGAGTAGCATGTGTCGTCCTTACCCTCAAACCTCAAGACTTTTTGGCGTCATGCTCTAGTTTGATTTTACATCATCAGGGTATGGAGAGAGCAAAGAATGTTGTGTTTGCCCCTATGGTCACACAAAAAAAAAATGTTCCATACGGGGCACGTGGCACCAGAATAAAATTCTAAGCTGATCCCTTAGAGAGAATTAGCGATCGAAAAAAAAAAAGCTCGATCAATTGCCGAGCTTTGTGCTATCTTGTAACAACATACCAATACCCTTGTTTCATAAACTTTCCGACTGTTATTTTTTTCATAGTGCGCCTTAATTCAGCGTCTTGCACACCAGTGCCTGACAACAGATAGCCTCCTTTCACAAAGCCGAATAGTTATCAAGTGTGTAGCGTCAAGCGAACTGCTGTCATCGCATATATTCTACGCGCATTGTGCGTTTGCTTGTCTTCTCCGGCCTCCCCGTTGATTTGTTGTTTGATTTACCTTACCTTAGTTTTGCATCCGGTCGTGAACAACTGCGCAGAGCCCCGCCGTGGTGGTCTAGTGGCTAAGGTACTAGGCTGCTGACCCACAGGTCGCGGGATCGAATCCCGGCTGTGGCGGCTGCATATACGATGGAGGCAAAAATGTTTTAGGCATGTGTTCTAAGATTTGGGTGCACGCTAAAGAACCCCAGGTCCTCGAAATTTCCGGAGTCCACTACGGCGTCTCTTATAATCATATAGTGGTTTCGGGACGTTAAATCTCACAAATATATCAATCAATCAACAACTGCGCAGAGATTCAAGTTACGGTTAACAAGATAGGCGTATCTCGACAGTCGCCACCACCCCGTTTTCTTCAGCAGAGTGAAATATTAATTTCTTCGCTGCACGTGTCTTTGGTTTTTAAGCCGCTCAATGACAACTTAAATGAGCCCTCATAAAGAAGAAAGTGAACGCCATGACTTTGTTTAAAATCACTCTTTCCTTTCGATCTTGTTTTTTCTCTTTGCCCTTTTGTTAGTTCGGTGTAGCAGACCAGATGCTATAGTATATACCATTCTGGCTGTACTCCTTGCCTTTCTTTCCTACTATTATTTTTTTTCTCCTTCGAATTCAAGCAACGGCACATGCGCCCAATCGTAAATAAAGCAATCTGTCCTGGGTGCGGCTGTAGCTTACGTTACGTCATGCATCGTATTTAATGTACCTTCTTTTATATTCTTTACATTTTTTACAAGGGCCCCGTAGCAGGTCCAAAACGTCGTTGTGTTTTTGTTTTCATTTATTGTTCGTTGCTAACATTTCCGCCTTGAAAGAAATCTTACAAGAAGTGTCGAATCGTATTTGTTGCGACAAGGAAGTTGACCCGTCTTTCAGATGTTTTTTGAACTGTTACGAAATCCTATGCCTCTAATTTTTATTATAATGTTCACAGTTTGCTTCATGAGGTGCCTGTTGCTGGAATTCGTGCGCTAAGCTTGCTTTTGCACGTTTTATTTTTTTCGACATCGTAAATGTACATTTCCACGCGCACCATTTTCATAGTTTATTTCCTACAAACATATATATGGTTTTCAGTATGGCTGCTTTCGAACAGCACTTCTCCTGTAGCAACATGAATAAATATTTAAAAAGTTTTAGATAATACGAGTAATATGAAATAAATAGTAAGACAAGAGCTTGAGCTTTAAGTCTACCACAGGAGGAGAGTTTCGCGCACTACATAAATACAACAGTAAAATATTCACGCTGTTGCATAATAAACCACCGGAGAGACACTTGAATGGACGATAACCTCTGTGGTCTTTCTTATTTGTAATTTACTTATTACTGTGTCCGAACTTCTTTGATGGATATCAGCGCCATCATCAGCTTATACCAGTTGTGCACGTGTTGAAGGGTTCACTGTCAATCCCAGCCATTTGCATACGTCCACGCGTGGAACGTTCCTGCGCACAATGGGAACACCACACAGCGGGTTTAAAATCAGAAACGGCGGACCAAAAAGGTTAATCTTTGACGACACTCAAGCCTACACCCCACTTTGTTTGCATCCGGTTCTGCTGGGTGTTCATATTCCTTAGTGACTCGTTTTATTATCAACACATTTTACTTTGCCATCAATCTCATGCCATCCCTTTACCCTGGTCTGCTAGGTCAGCATCGACCACTCAGCTTCATAACAAAATTCAAAGAAATAAATTGCATGAATAAACGCTGCAAAGTTTGGATCGTCTTTGTGAAATAATGTTTACTAGGGCTGAGTAGAAGGGTATACGCTTTGATTGTGATATCTCCACGAAAAAGAAAAAAAAGAAGTCTCACAGTGGACTGGCGTACACAATTTAGTTTTCAGCATACTAGAGTCATAAAATGCAGCCAGACGCTCAAGCCCTGCTTGTTTTTGAAAAAAGTGCACGACTAGGGGGTGACAAAACGTCTGCCCCGGGGAAATTTGTGCCATTCATAGGCAGGCTGCTTATTTCATTCTCCAATGCGTGCACTCAGCAAGCTCAATATACATACGAGTATCGATATTTTTCTTTCTATATCCTTTTTCTTTGACGTCTACATGTTTTTTGTTGAGCGCCAATTCTGTCTGCTCCCTACCCCTGACTTCATTTTCTTCAAACTAAAGCTCACATTTTCGCTCATTTTGTGCAGCAAGTGCCTGCCTCTTATATTGAAGGTGACGCTTTATTCATGCGCAAAATGTTAACAGACAAATACTTCTTTACAGAGTATGATGGTAGTCTTAGCTCATGTGTAATACGACTTGACGAAAAGTGAACATAAGAGATTCCATTTAGATTTATCCAACTTCTTTTTCTGAGCGAACGCCACTCACATTTTTCTACACATACGGGGTTCTTGTGAATGGCTCCCCGTCCGATATGAGTGTTTAACATCACTTCTTAGTATCCCGCAGAGCTAGATATTCGTAACTGAAGCTGTGTTTTTATAAACGGCATCCTTATATTAGTTATTCTGGAAATCAGTATCTATATGCTCTCTTGTTCATCTCGGAGAAGGTGCCGTGAAAGCCGTTTTTAATTAATATTGAACAATATATTTTACTGAATAAATACCAGTACTGCATGTGTGTACAAGAATGCCGGGTGATCTGTCGGTATGCCTTAAGTCCCAAC
Source organism: Rhipicephalus microplus (assembly GCF_043290135.1). Lineage (NCBI taxonomy): Eukaryota > Metazoa > Arthropoda > Arachnida > Ixodida > Ixodidae > Rhipicephalus > Rhipicephalus microplus. The sequence goes on from NC_134705.1 coordinate 169,018,719, forward strand.
ATACTTTTGTTTATTGTACGTGAAAAGATTAGAACAATTTTTGAAACTGAACTGAAACTAATTATGTTTATAGAAACCTGATCAAAAATCCTCCTCAGGAATGGCCCATGTATGCTACAGGAGAAATGCAACCGATGTAAATAGTAGGCAGAAATGTAGCTTTTTTTTCTTCACTCCAGAACAATCCAGGTTGTTTCACTAAACTGTGGCTTTGAAGTTTATGTAACGAAATGAAGCCAGCATTTTTTTCTCTGCTACCCAAATGCTCTACCACCTTCTCCACTGATAGTTAAAAACGGCATAATTTCAAATAAAACAAAACAAAACAACCCTTCCTTTCCTAGCGAACGCCTATTCGATCTCGCCTGTAAGCCCACCGCCTGCTTGTTTTTGTCACCGAGTCGCTCCCCGTGCACTCTCAAGCCAATCCCCTTTTGGCACCATGCTTTATTAAGCGTGTACGCTTCGTACCTTTCTCTTATAGGAGGCGAATCAGAATTGTGTACACAAAAAAGACAAAAGAGCATAACGAAAAAAAGAAAGCCATTCTGACCATAGCGTCTGTCGTGTATCATTTGGGGCAGTCCTAGAATAGGAACCCGGAAAACAATATTCGAAACAAAGGACGCTGTCAGCCTTTGAGGTAGTGCCATAAGCCGTCGCCTCTCCCTGTAGGGCCTTGTTGAAATGAGAACCTATATATTTGAATTAGCCCGGGCCGCAAACGCGCACGTTTAAGATTTTGCGTCGCGAGTCACTCTGGCATGAGGACTGTAGCTCGCCCCTTCCAGCAATCGCCTACTGCATCCTTGCCTCAGAGCTCGCCTCCTCCTTATCTTTGTAACTGATCAATGCACCGATATCGCGACAATTCTAGGAGAACAATGAAAACTTACGGGTTGCCCCGCCATGGTGGTCTAGCGGCTAAGGTACTCGGCTGCTGACCCGCAGGTCGCGGGATCGAATCCCGGCTGCAGCGGCTGCATTTTCGATGTAGGCGGAAATGTTGTAGGCCGTGTGCTCAGATTTGGGTGCACGCTAAAGAGCCCCAGGTGGTCGAAATTTCCGAAGCCCTCCACTATGGCGTCTCTCATATTAATATGGTGGTTTGGTTTAAGAGAATTTTACTTCCAGATATATCTTACACAGCTCATGTGCACACAAAAAAATGGACAATGGGTATCAATGCGTATGTACAATGCAAGCTGTTATATACAGCGAAAGAACTTATAGCGTATGTAGTGACGTACCATTCAAAATTTGTACAACAAAGACAGGGCATTCGTGACATCGAGATGATTAAACTTAAATAAGCAGTAAGGCTATATGAACAAACAAGGGGAGGTCATTTACAGTGTAGGGTGGTGTTTTGCATTCACTTGTGAGGACAATTTGCTCTCGCGCTCTAGAACAATATTGCACAAAAGGACATGTTTCTAAAGAAGAAAAGAAAAATACACACTGTAATGTCACAGTGGTACAAGCCCACCTCCTCAAAAGGGGAGGAAAGGCATGGACACTGTTGTTTTTTACGATAACAAATCGCGTAGACCACCGTCGGAGGAAAGCCTCCTCTCCCAGCATGACTAGTTCTGCGTTAAGATGCATAAGCATTATGGTGGTTTAGGGATGTTAAACCCCGCGTATTAATCAATCAATCAAACTTACGTGTTCCTGAGCGAAGCATCACGGCATCGCCTGCAATTAACCATCTTGCCCGTGTTGCTGAGTGTATGCGGGTTGAAGAAAAACTACAGCATGGCATGAGACACGCCCCGAACCCATTGTTACAAACGAAGGTTGAATTTGTGCTGTTTTTTTTACTTTCAAATCCGACCTAATAAAGAAGTCAGAACAAACGAGTCGAATGCGAGCACATCAAGTAGCACCACAGCTCTAAGGTATCTGGTATTTTAGCACTATTGACTATCGCATATATAGGCTAAACGCGTTAATCAAGCTTTACCGATAATCTTTTTACCCACGCGAGAATAAATGAAGCACGAATAGATAAGGCCATGGACACTTGGTATTTGTCATAAAGGGGGCGTCACTATTACGCTTTAGTGGGGCTTGGCCATCTCGCATTACACTCTTGCTTTTTTCCCTGCAAAATAAATGCTGGGACTTAACCTGTGATAACAACCAAATGATTATGAATAACGCCAAAATATGGAATTCTGTGTTAATTTTGACCACCTACGTTGAGTTAGCCAAGTCATAAATATACGAGCTTGGGTGTTCTTTGCATTTAGCCGCTATCACTTTGAGCGTGCCGTAATCTGGAGCAGAACCCGCACCCCAAGATAAGCAGAACTACACCTCACGTGCAAAGCTGCCGGACAGGTATGGCCTACTCTCTTGACGACAGTGGTATATTCGGTATTGCGGTATGTCTGCTTACTAATGCAACTGCAGATGTATTCATCACTTGAATACCCTTCAAAGCGCAATCGCTAATTGAAAATACTCACTTGGGGGTGACGGTGTTGACACAAGCCGTGTTCACGAAGTGAACCACGCTTCCCAGGGGCCCACTATGAAATACACACACTTTGAAACGGTGACACAGCCTGGATTGAGTGCAAGGTGCGATCAGGCCGGTGAACTTCTGCTTGCGGACACGCGCATCGGTCCGGTGACTGCAACGAATATCTCATAACTGGCGTCACGAAACATCGAAAACGGGAAAGGCTTTAACTCCCATTTCTTTCGAAAGCGATGCTTTGCAAGGAATTTGAATTAACTGTTTCACGCGGCGCAAGTTGTTCAGCGGCGGATAGTAGAAATAAGTTTGGTCATACGCGTCGGACAGTTGTGGTCATACGCGCTTAGTTCCCGGAACATTTCACCGCGCGAATTCTATTTTACCGCGAAATACTACCACCACCACTACCTAGTTCTGATAGCGATAAAATCTTCGTCTAGATTTTTCCTAGTACCTATCACAGACAGACACTGTAGTCACCGGCTTGAAAGGCGCTCGAGGTTGCTCCACTTTGCTCGAGTAGATTATCGTACACTGCAACTGCGTTTTGTGCGTGCCATGAGTTAACTAGCGTCTGCTTTAGGAAATTGCAGTGTGCTGGTCCCTGCAGCTTCTTTCGACGCTGTCTCCTGCTCTCCCTATGGCTTCGTCGCAACAGGCATACTGCTCTGTGGCAATAAACGACTGCATACGCTTACAAGGTGCTGGTGTTTCGCAGGGCAGCATTTTAGGGCCCCTTTTATTCTCCCTGTATACAAATGACATAGTCAGAATTGATAACTCCATTCATAATATATGCAATTCATACTACTCTACTCTTTACCGCGCGAAATGCTACTGATGCAATAATTGATGCCAATAGAACATTATCAATGCTATCATCATGGAGCTCCGATAATTCTCTTAAAATAAGTGCTGTTAAACCAAAGGCCGTCTTGTTTAGACCCAAAAACCGTAAAATATAAGCTCAGATTGGCTTGTACTAACAACATTCACCTATAGAAATTGTGCCTTCCCTGAAGAGTTTCGGTGTTTTGTTTGAGGAACACATGTCATGGAATAAGCACGCTGAATTCTACACTGGTAAGATTTCATGGGTGTGCGGCATCCTCAACAAATGGAAACACAATTTGCCTAAAGATATTATGCTTGCTATTTATAACAGTCTATTTGCATCGCATATTAAGTGCTGCTTTATAGTCTGTGGTACGACAACGCTGATCAATATTAAGAATCTTCACGTAATTCAGAAAAAAAAGACATTCGTGCCATCATGAGCGCGCTGTACAACAGACACACTGAACCATTTTTTATTGAACTTAATTCTGCTTCCATCATTATACGAAAAGACACTGCCTAAGCGCTATCACACTGGATCGCGAAAAAGAACAACTCTTTACGCAACATTTCTTGCCTAACAGAAAACAAAAAGCTACGCATGACTCATCTCACTGAAAAATGGCAACTTTCACGCACGCGAACTAACTATGGCAAACAGATGTGCTATTTATTGACATGCCATGTACAAATGAGCCTGTATATAGCCTGTTTTCGAGGTAAAAAAATAAACAACTTGCAAACATTTTGTTTTGTGGGAAAGGGTGGGGTGTTGTTATCGGCTTTGCGTATGTGTACGCATGTGCATTTACATAAGTATGTGTTTTTATATGTATATATGTGCATGTTTGCCGCTATTTCGAAGTGTATTATGACAATACACTTTTTAATATTGTTGCACTGTAAGTTAAGATGCGTTTATTAGGTAATATGTATATTTAGGTATGCGAAAATAACTTCTAGTTGAAAGCAGATGTGTAGTGTGTTCTTGCTGCGTTGTGTTCTTGTTGTTTTCTGTTAGCGCCAAGTTCAAGAGACCGTGGGCCTCGTCAAGTCGTTTTGTGGCTTTTCGCTCACGGCCCTCAACATCTGTATTCTTCTTGAGTCTGATGTTGACATAAAAATGTTTTTAATTTCTACGTAAGCAGCTGCAGCTGTTGTACCAAGCTGCGATTGCATCTAGAGTGTTTGCCGTCGAGTACTTTTTCCTTTTGGAGGCACGAGAGCATTATAACTAAGAAAACTCAGCGCTAGAATACCGCACTTATCTGTGAAGTTGAGTGCGTGTTGTGAGCCTTGCGTGTGCATAACCATAATTGAACACTTCGAACTATGCAGTCTCCGTAATTTTGCCGGTTAGTTTGACGGGAAGCTTCACAAAAAACGTTTTTTTATGCTGATTTCATCAGCGCCTGCTGCATGTGATATCGGCAATCACTAACAGCTTCCCGGCAGCTATGTATGCACCCTTTATCGCTCTATATGTCTGCGATTAAACAGTATTTTAATAATGGGACGTTGTAATGCCTTTTATTATTGATAATGGCATCTAATACGTTACGCTGCAGCTGCTCTGAAGCAGTTCTATTCCTAAAGGGCCAGTCAACACGCTCCGAAACGCTCCAAAAAAGCTCGCGCATTTTTCCAGTGAGTGACCAACCTCCTTCGGTGTGCAGTGACGTCAACTCGGCGATCGGCGACGTGACGCACCACGCAGCTCGTCGATTGTTCTCAACCAGGTAACAAACAGTAGTGAAGCCAACGTCCCCGATCCCTGAGTTGACGTCACTGCGCGTTGAAGGAGGTTGGTCAAGCACAGGAAAAATGCGCGAGCTTTGATTGATTTGTGGGGTTTAACGTCCCAAAACCACCATATGATTATGAGAGACGCCGTAGTGGAGGGCTCCGGAAATTTCGACCACCTGGGATTCTTTGACGTGCACCCATATCTGAGCACACGGGCCTACAACATTTCCGCCTCCATCGGAAATGCAGCCGCCGCAGCCGGGATTCGGACTCGCGAAATGCGCGAGCTTTTACTGCGCGTTTTGGAGCCTGTTGACTGGCCCTTTGTGTTGCATTTAGGAGCCTGTTTAGGAATTCGTGATGAAAGTGCTTAAAAATATAGCGAGCGAATGGATAACCATTATTTTGGCCGTTTTACGTCCCAGAAATACAGTATGTTAGTGACGAATGCCATAGTGGAGGGCTCTGGAAACGTCGACAATTTGGTGTTATTTAACGTGCACCTAAATCGAAGGACACGGGCGTTGACAATTTTCGCCTCCATCAAAAATACGACCGAGATTCAATCCCGCGATCTTCGGCTAAGTAGCCAAGCACCATGATTTCTAGACCACCGTACCGGGTGTACCAAAGTATAATGAAAGCCCACTTAAAGCAATAAGGCTTACGAGCTGATTTCCGACCCGAGAACGACTGCTTTCATGTACGTTGTCCTATGTATTTAGAACACGCTCTCAGAAACTATAGTAGGAACAAGAATGCATGTTTTCCCAGCGCACTGCGGAGCAAAACATTTACTAATGTGCAAGCATTACAGCCGTAAAGCAGCAATTTTCTTTAGGAGATGCCGTGATGCTTCACGGTAAGTATGGCGTATGATTGAAAGAAAGTGCCGCTACATGAACCCGTTTATCTTCCTACACAGTTTCATGAAAGCGGTATTTCTGGTTTGTAAGCTATTGCTTAGTCTTTTGGCTCCTTAGGGCAGCGCGACGCTGTCAAACGTTCCTTTTCAAAGTTGCTGCTTGAAGAAAAGGCTGTATACGTATACAATGCAACGCAGCCACAGCGGTGCCTGGAAGCTACCATGGTGATTGATAGAACGTGCCATTCCAATGGGGGTAGCCTGCGCCCAAAGTCAGTAAGGTGTCGGCATTCGGAAAACAGTGGAACCACGTACTCGAACCAGCGCTGAGTAAGTGAGAACTTCCATCGAATGGGAGCTGAAACGCGCAAAACAAATAAAGAGGTGTGGAGGACAGACGTTGTGTGTGTGGCCTCTGAGAGCTAGCGCTTAACGAGGACGTTTCCGGTAGAGCAACGTTTTGGCGTTATTCCTATTGTGGATACGGGGTGGCAGCAATAGACCATGACTGGGGAGGAAGTGTCTCGACTTGGCCAAGGAAGAGTCGAGTGTGAGGAGCGTGGTCATTTATCAAATGGTAAGCGTGACCATCTCTAGAAGGGCTCTCTGGTGGATTTCCGAAATCTCTTTAGACGGTAACACTTAGTGAGCGGACGCAGGGAAGGAAGAGTTTTCCTTCCCAATTCGATTGAGCTCGTAAAAAGCACGGACAATTCTGGAGTTGGGGATCCTTCGGCTGACTGGGAAGGGAAATTAAAAGCTTCAGAGGCATCAACTAAACCATGGACCTTGACTTCAAACAATGTGGGAGGCCCAGATGAATCACGATGCACCTTATAAGTTGTATCGTAATCTATTTATAATAAGTATGCATTCAATGGTTTCTTACAGCAGTTCTTTGTTTCATATTTGAGATAAGCCAACCGGCAACTCGTTCATGCAAGCGCATTTACTATAATAGGTGGCTCAGACCTATATGCCTTAAAGTTACTGTGCTTCGTTTGATTTATTCGGATGTGGTGACTAAGCATCAATTTAAAATTTTAATGATATTCTGCTGTTGTACTTGCTGAAACCATGCTGAAATTACTAGAAACATGATTGTGGGGCCGGGGAGGGGGGCTATAGATCAACTTTGATTACATGAAGTTCTTTAACCATGGTGTTTCTGTCTTTGGTCGCCATAAATATTCGGGAGCCGAGCCCGCGAGTCAAACCCATGTACTCAAGCCTAATGGCGTAGCACTTTAGCCGGTAATGCGTCAATTGAGTTGCGACAACTTTCACCTAAGTTTATTGTGACTTTGAACTCTAAACTCGTGCACACTTGAAATGAGCTAATATCGCACATTAGTCGGGAGATATTACGCTCTTCAGAGTAGTGCTTTCTGACGCAGTAAATGTTCTCTTCTAGAAAATATTTTTCCGCAACTCTTCAGACGTTTCAGAACATAATACAAAACGAACTCACGCCGTAAGTATGAGTTGTGTCTTTCTGATGGAGAGTATTTTTTGTTACTCAAACAATATTGCTGACAGTCTGCTGTGTTTATGCTTTACTTTAGTATAAACAATAAACAAATGAAGAAAAAAACAAAAGTAAAACAAATGAGAGCGTTGAGGTCTATCAAAATTGCCATTTCATTGTCCTGTTCATGTGGCTCTTGGTCACGCCACCAATACGTTTTTGGTACTGTTCTCGCTTTCGTCAACAGCTGTCGTCTGCGAAGCTATAGTGCACGTGCCTACAACTATAAACCACGGTACTGGCTGGTCGTTAAGCGTACGGGTTTATAACGGCATATAACTTCCCGATTTATGAGGGAACTTTCGTTTACGTTTGCCTATTTTTGGTGATTATACGGCATTCACCTATCCACGGTGTCCGCACTAGCGTTCGAGTCATATGAGGCACCGCAGTTGCGGGCCATCATTTCTCAATTACGACCGCATGTCCCACCGTATCGAAACACGGAACGCTTTCACGCAATAACGTGACAACAAAATGACCGTCACTTTCCGAGCCCGAGGTTATAACTGGGAAACGCACCCCCGCTTCTTCAGTTATACGGACGCGTCCCTCACACGAAATTGCGAGATTTATTGCTTACGTTAACGCGTGATACCAAAAGGGGGAGGAATGACGCAGAGATGCCAGGACGTAAAAGGTCGGTGGCTGTTTTCTCTGGTTCGGTAAATAAATGCGCACTCTACGTCCACAGCGTAAAATGGGCCCTGTGAAGCAGGTCGGAGGGCAGTCCTCTATGGTCGTAATCTACTGGCAATGATTTCTGTCAGTAGCAGTTCCGGATGAAAGCCGGCACTTACACTATGCATTTTTATTGGTCTAAGAACTTCGGTGTAGACTTTTGAGTAGTTGTTCTGTGCTATTTATTGTAACTCTCAGACGTAAATGTAGTATAAATATGCAAACCATGACGGCGTTTTGTGAGCCATCTTTACGGTACCGGCTATTCCGTTTTATAACTACCGGAAGTCCATCAACATTTGCTGCAAGCCGACATGACCACTTTACGAAATTTAATAAAGTCAGACCATGGAAAACAGTAAGCGTTCGGGATATGCGGTAGTCAAAGTGGTCTATTTCAAGTATAGTGTAAGAGGCGCAGGAGAGTTCGCCTGACTCGTGCGAAAGCGTGACGTGAAACTGCCCTGCACCCTTTATGCCCCTTACCCCTTTTTCACCTCATCTCATACAGCAGCCAAGAGTCGTCCTCATCTTTAGTAAAGGTCACATTCACTCATTCATTCATTCATTCATTCATTCATTCATTCATTCAATCATTTATTCATTCATTTCAGTCGCGATATCTCTGTGGGGTTGAAGTGAGTGGGCTATGAATATATTTATTTATTTATTTATTCATGTACCCTAAAGGCCCCTGGGCATTACATAGTGGGGGGGGTAATAGTATACATAAATAAAAACTAACACAAACAATAGAGTAATAAAAGGTATGAAAAAGTGAATAACAACGTATAAATAATGTACAAAATCGCAGAAAAGTAAATATCAAGACAAAATTACACTACAAAGCAAGGCGTAACACAAGAATAAGTGAGGCTGAACTTGTTTATATTGTTTGCAATAGAGTGTATTGTTTGGGCCAATTTGATAATTAATCACCGACAATATGGAACTTCAGCACTGCCGTAAAAAAGACTCAGCTGCTCGCGGGGCACCGGCTCCCGCGTGATTTACGCTATCATCTGGTTTGTTGCCGCAGAGGACAGCCGACTTTGTGTGAGGCCCGTGGGACGGCTTTAAGCTCTTCCATAGTACAGTACCAAGTACTCTAAATCGTGACCTACTTTTCCTAATAGCCCCTGCTAAAAATACGAACCTTGAGATCGAAGAGGTGCTTCATGCGCCTAATAGCCGCTCAGCCCCTGGTCTAGACGGCGTTACAAACAGGTTGCTGCGCAATCTCGACGCAAAGTCAATCGCTAAGATAACCGAGGAGGTCAATGTCTTCTGGGCAGAAGGTCGCGTACCTGAGGCCTGGCATACAGCCTCGGTAATACTCATTCCCAAGCCGGGAAAGGTACTTGCCTTGGGAACCTTCGTCCCATTTCCCTCACATCTTGCGTGGGGAAGGTGATGGAGCATGCGGTACACAACAGAGTTTCTCGGTATATTGACGATAAAGAGCTCTTTCCGTACAACATGGTAGGTTTCCGGCCGGGTCTCTCTACCCAGGATGTGATGCTGCTGATTAAGAGGCAAATTGTCGATTGACACACCCGCGATATTCGAGGAATATTGGCCCTTGATCTCGCCAAGGCCTTCGTTACGAGTTCACATACAGGAGCTGGTAGATAATATGGGATTGAGTCCCAAGTTCCACGCCTATGTTCGCGCCTTCATCAGGGACCACAAAGCCACCATAAAGATTAACGAATTAAAATCGGAGGCCTTCACCCTGGGTGAGAGCGGCACGCCGCCGGGAGTGGTAATTTCACCCCTTTTGTTCAACATAGGCAAGGAAGACCTCTCGGAGCGCCTCTCCACTGTAGCCAATACCAACCATGCCTTATATGCCCACGACATTACAGTCTGGTGCATGGGCGGTTTGGATGCTGAAGTGGAGCAGGCGCTCCAATCTGCTTTGTCAATGACAGAACGTTTTCTCCAGGGTACAGGGCTCCAGTTATCCGCCTCTAAATTGGAGTTGCTTCGATATCGACCGGTTAGACCCAGCAGAAGTAACGCGTCACCGCTTGATCAGGTGCAGATTACTATAACCACACGGGATGGGCAGTCGATTTCAAGAGTAAATTGTTTTTGGGTGCTAGGCTTTCTCCTTGAATCTAACGGGAAAAATTCGCAGGTTTTGGCTCGCATCACCTTCAAAACGGAGAACATGCTCAGACTAATATTGAGGGTTTCAAGCCGCAGGGGAGGGCTGAGGGAGAACCATCTACTTCGGCTCTTCCATTCATTCCTGATGAGCCACATTAATTACGTGGCATCCTCGCTAAATTGGTCTAAACGCGAGGAGGATAAACTCGACACTTTATTGCGTAAAAGCATCAAAAGGGTACTAGGCCTACCTATGAGCACCAGCACGGACCGGCTCATGAGTCTGGGCATGCACAACACGCTCACGGAGGTGACCGAGGCACAAACACTAGCTCAGGTCGTGCGACTCTCCTCCACGAAAGCTGGGCAGCGTCTTCTACAGTCGCTGGGATATCGTCATACGGCAGGGGATGAACAGAAGATCTTATCACAAACAATGAAGAGCACGTACGAGGTGGCACCCTTCCCGCGTAACGTTCATCCACAGTACAATGTTGTCCAGCGAAAGTCACGGGCCAAGTCTCTCCTTGATATCAAGGCTAAGTTCACGGGTAGTGTAGCTTTCGTCGATGCGGCGCAGTATGGCCGCTTCGTTCGTTTTGCAGCTGTGGTCGTTGATCATCGCGGTCCCGTATTCAACTCAGCTTCCGTGAGGAAAGCGTCTGCCTCCGTAGCAGAGCAGGTAGCGATAGCCTTGGCGATGATGGACTTTTCACGTCCAGAGATATTTACTGACTCCAGGGCTGCTGCCCGGGCCTTTGCCTCGGGCGTAATTTCTAAGAAAGCTGCCGCTATTCTCAATTCCAGGGGTGTAGTAGGCAACCACACAATCACCCGTTTCCGGCCCACATGGGCTCAGAGGTGCATCTGACTCTTCCCAACGCCAACGAACTTGCACATAACCGTGCGCGAGAAATCACGTAGCGCAGTGGTCCGGGCGGGTACGGAGGTGGGTTCACGGATAACTTTAAAGATCCACTTGGCATTTTTAACGAAGTGACGTCCTATTATCAGTTGTCCAGGCGGAGGTACCCACTTCTGCATTCGAAGCTCACTAGGCCACAGTTGTCGGTTCTTCGGATGCTACAGGCAGGTTCATTCCTATCTCGTAGCACATTCAGCCACTTTGCTGATTGCATAACTCCAGGATGCCCTAGTTGTGAGGCACATAACTGCACACTCGCTCACATGCTCTGGCAGTGCCCGGCGTTACATGGCACAAATTTCAGCACAGAAGGAGACTGGGAAAGGGATCTTCAAAGCCCTGAACTCTCAGTTCAATACTCGGCAGTCCAGGAGGCCTGCGTACGGGCGGAGAGCCACGGTCTTCCAGTCCTGGCGTGGATGCGGCCAGCAACTGCGGTGGACACCCCTTAGGGGGGTGTCTGACCAGTTCTCCGGGACTACATAAAGTTCATTACACTTCATTTCCTGCTAAAAATACCTCTGGTTCTCAGTGTTTTCATATCGAATTTTACTTCTCGCCATTTTTTGAAAATTCTACCATTATTGTTCAGGGTTTCCACAACCCACAAAAACAAGCTAAAGTATTAGATTTCGCGCGTTCAGTGTCGTGTTACTTACTGTTCTGACTTACTTACTGCGCAAGAAACTATTTTTTAAGCTCTCTGGTGTATTCGATTTCAAACCAAGGAGGATTAAAAAAAAACTGCTGGAGTGGGAATGATTGCGCAAAAGTGGAGCTGTTGCTCTGGCAAGATGGCGGCTGTGGCGGTAATCTTACCATGTGCATAATAAAGTATCACCGTTCAGCGATTAAAAATGAAGCGTTTCCCTCGCATGCCTAACGAGTTTAATGTGGGAACTTTTTGGTGTCACATAGTACTCCAAGTGCTTTTTACAGTTACTAGTTTTCCTTAGTGAGCCTGTAATTGGAGGCAAATTTCTTTGAAGATTCAGTTATCCATACTTGTTTCTGTGTGTTATTTCTTCGGGAACAACTATCCTTTAATATAGGACTAACGTATCATTTACATAACGTATCAAAGCCACTAGATCTTTAAGTGTGCACTATCAGAAAAGAGCAAGTTTCCGCCATCTTGGCAGTGGCAAAAGGTGGCTTCACTTCTGCTGGCAAGGAATTGCGGGAGCTTCCACTCCTGCAATTTTTCTTTAATCCTGTTTGTTTCAAACGCGCGTTCGGTGTGAATTGTTTCCTTTCCTACGCCAGCATGCGTTCCACTGGCGTCGGAGTTAGTTATATTTAAATGAAGTCTTTTGCGTGATCATCATGTTTCTTTCGAAGCCTTCGGACGCGTGCTAACGTTCAACTGCACCTTCTTTTCGTTGCGTAATAGGAGAGGAAGAAGAAGTTGTCACAGAGAACAGCCTCTGCTTCGAGCTCTGTGAGTTTTCTAATTCTTTTGCCAAGAAGTTTCAATAATCGACACACCTCGGAGGGGCGTTCCCCCTTAGAATTGGGGATCGAAACCCCATCCAGCAACCGGAACCGGGCCGACCACATCATAGTGCGTCTGACGCAAGTTCTCACCCCAGCCCAAGCGTGGTTCACGTTGACAATTCTGATGACTCCTCCGTTGAAGATATGGCTTCGAACAGTGACTACGTGGTCGTACCAAGCCGACGCCTGAAGAGGAAAATCAGCCAGACATTGCCGGCTGGCCTTCAAGCACAGACAAAGGCGAGTAGCATGCGGTCGTACACCATTTATTATGTGCTGACATCGGAGACAGACATCTTGAACTCTCTAAATAGGCAGAGCCTGTCAGAGTACTTTGAGCTCATCGCTTCAAAGAAAGTCGTAGAAATACGCATAAATACTTGAAAGAGCATACTGTCCGTGGAGGTCACTACGAAGGCCTTATTAAACACGCCGAAAGCGATTGTTTAATTAGGAAACATTCCGGTTCGCGCATTCTCAGCGTACGACGAAGAAACGACAGTAGGAGTTATATACGATGTGGATGAGGAGATAACAGAATCGAGTCTCGAGAAACTGCTGTCATCTTCGGCTCCTGTGCTTGGTTTCCACCACTTTGGGCGCACGCGATGTGTTAAAGTAGTGCTTCAGTCGAAGACGTTACCCACACATGTAAAAGTTGGGTAGGTGAGGCACTCGGTACGTCCTTACGTACCGAAACCTCTGCAATGTCATAAATAAATGAAATTTGGGCACGTTAGTGCAGTTTGCAAAGGTGCAGTAACCTGCAAGCATTGCGGTAGCCTTCATGATGGGGATAACTGAAATGCTGTGGCCAAATGCCGAAACTGCTCCGGCGCCCACGACGCAACATCAAAGGAATGTCCCAAAATGAGGAATGAAATTAGTATCCTGAAGAAGATGGTTCGAGACCCCTCCACTCACAGAGAAGCTGCAAGGGCTGTACGGCGCCGTAAACATCGTTCGCGACACCGACGCAAACGAAGCAGCAGTGCTCATAGCTTATCGAATTTGACACACAAAACCGTGCCCTCACCACCTCCTAGCCTACTTTTGTCGGCCAGAAAGGAGGATACAGATGCTCAAATGTCAATACAGTCCACGCAAGTACAATGTAACCAGTCATTGGCTCTCCACACGTCGGAGACTCAGTGGCCTTCACTACCGTCAAGAGCTACGATAGGGCCATCATCACATAGTGCCCCTACCCCCAATGAAGAAAACAAGAGGATGGACAATGCAGATGTCAAGGCTATGCTTGAAAATTTGATGGGTTGGATGCTTAAGATTCTAAGCAGCCTAAATACTCCCGCTGCTAAGGCGGCTGTGCAGCTACTTGAGGTTTTGGAGCCTCTTCTACTGGTTCTTCAGTAAGTGAAAATGGCATTGATGTTTGAAGAACGCATGCGCCAGTCGCTTGTCATGCAATGGAGTGCTCGTGGCCTACGTGGCCATCTGTCAGACTTCAGACAATGGGTTTTTAAATATCGATTTCCTGTTATCGTTATATGTGAGCCGAATATGGTTTCAACTCTTCGTCTATCTGGATATATCCAGATTTGGTCCCGCATTCATCAACGTACGAGCAAAGTTTTCGTTTGTATACGCCGTGATTCGACGTTCTTGAGACATGAAGTCGCATCGCATACCAGTAATGATTACGTGAGCCTGACTATACCACATCAAAAGTGGACATTCTCAGTAATAGGAGGATACATACACCCAAGCGCACAGATGGACTGCTTCCACCTGACGACCATTCTTCAAGCAGCACAAAGGCCACACATTGTGATCGGCGATTTTAATGCACATCATCCTCTCCGGGGTAGCCCTACAACGAATTATCGCGGAAGGGATTTGGCTAATTTTATATGCAACTATGGACTAAGCGTACTCAACGACGGATCACCTACATTTGTTCGTGGCACGACCTACAGCAGCTGCCTCGACCTCTGTTTCGTTTCCAGAAGCCTTCTGTCTTCCGCATGTTGGTGCACAGATTTGGAAAGTCGCGGCAGTGATCACCTTCGAACCTATGTTCAGTTCAGGTGGTTTCGCCGCACGCACACACGCTACATCCGTCAAACCGACTGGACACCGTTCAAGGCATCTGTCAAGTCTGGCTGTGAGCACCAGACTGATCCGTCCGAGGTAGAGTACATCATTGCTTCTTCACTGCGTGACACAACCAAGCAGGTTAACCTACCGATGCAGAGATCAGCAGTTGACTCCCAATACGAGGCCCCAATACGACACCCTGGAATCGTGCAAGATGTGGAAGTGATTGGCAAGGTACGATGCAGTGACCATAGAATGGTACGGTCTCGAATTCGCCTAGACTTGAAGAAGGAACGGCGGAAACTGATACGCAAGAAGCCAATAAATCAGCTAGCACTGAGAGGGAAAGTACAGGAATTCAGAGTGTCGCTGCAGAACAGGTACTCGGCTCATAGTGAGGAAACCGACCTTAGCGTAGATACAATGAATGATAATCTGACGAGTATCATTACGGAGTGTGCAGTGGAAGTTGGAGGCAGGGTAGTTAGACAGGACACTGGCAAGCTCTCCCAAGAAACGAAGAACCTAATTAAGAAGCGTCAAATCATGAAAGTGTCAAGTACAACAGACAAAAGAGAACTGGCAGAGCTTTCGAAGTCGATTAATAGACGTAAAGTATGCGATGTAAGAAGGTATAACATGGAGAGAATTGAACACGCTCTAGAAAACGGAGGAAGTGTCAAAGTATTGAAGAGGAAACTTGGGATAGGCAAAAGTCGGATGTATGCACTAAGGGACAAAGAAGGCAAAATAACTACCAATATGGATAGGATAGTTAAAATAGCGGAGGAGTTTTACAGAGATCTGTACAGTAGCCGAGACAACCACGACCCTAATACTATAAGAATTAGCAGTAACCCAGATTACACCCCACCAGTAATGATAGAAGAAGTCAGAAAAGCTTTGGAGAGCATGCAAAGGGGCAAGGCTGCTGGTGAGGATCAGGTAACATCAGATTTGCTGAAAGATGGAGGACAGATTGTGTTAGAAAAACTGGCCACCCTGTTTACGAGGTGTCTCCTGACGGGAAGAGTACCAGAGTCTTGGAAGAACGCTAACATCATCTTAATACATAAGAAAGGAGATGACAAGGACTTGAAGAATTACAGGCCGATCAGCTTGCTCTCTGTAGTATATAAGCTATTTACAAAGGTAATTGCTAAAAGAGTAAAGAAAACATTAGAATTCAATCAACCAAAGGAACAAGCAGGATTTCGAACAGGCTACTCAACGATTGACCACATTCATACTATCAATCAGGTAATAGAGAAATGCTCAGAGTATAACCAACCCCTATACATAGCCTTCATAGATTACGAGAAGGCGTTTGATTCAGTAGAAATATCAGCCGTCATGCAAACACTGCGGAATCAGGGCGTAGATGAAGTATATATGAACATTCTGGAAGACATCTACAGGGGATCAACTGCTACCATAGTGCTTCATAAAGAAAGCAACAGAATACCAATCAAGAAGGGTGTAAGGCAGGGGGACACAATTTCCCCAATGCTATTTACCGCGTGCTTACAGGAGGTTTTCAGAAGCCTAGAATGGGAACAGCTAGGGATAAGAGTCAATGGAGAATACCTTAGTAACCTGCGCTTCGCCGATGACATTGCATTGCTGAGTAACTCGGGGGACGAATTGCAACTCATGATTACGGAGTTAGACAAGGAGAGCAGAAAGGTGGGTCTTAAAATTAATCTGCAGAAAACGAAAGTAATGTACAACAACCTCGGCAAGGAGCAGCACTTCGAGATAGGTAATAGTGCACTTGAAGTTGTGAAAGACTATGTCTACTTAGGGCAGGTAATAACCACAGAGCCGAACCACGAGATTGAAGTAACTAGAAGAATAAGAATGGGGTGGAGCACATTCGGCAAGCACTCTCAAATTATGACAGGTAGTTTGCCACTATCCCTCAAGAGGAAGGTATATAACAGCTGTATCTTGCCGGTACTTAGCTACGGAGCAGAAACCTGGAGACTTACAAAGAGGGTTCAGCTTAAATTGAGGACGACGCAGCGAGCAATGGAAAGAAAAATGGTAGGTGTAACCTTAAGAGACAAGAAGAGAGCAGAGTGGATTAGGGAACAAACGGGGGTTAAGGATATCATAGCTGAAATCAAGAAGAAGAAATGGACATGGGCAGGGCATGTAGCGCGTAGACAGGATAACCGCTGGTCATTAAGGGTAACTGACTGGATTCCCAGAGAAGGGAAGCGGGTTAGGGGGAGACAGAAGGTTAGGTGGGCAGATGAGATTAAGAAGTTTGCGGGTATAAATTGGCAGCAGCAAGCACAGGACCGGGTTAACTGGCGGAACATGGGAGAGGCCTTTGTCCTGCAGTGGACGTAGTCAGGCTGATGATGATGATGATGGTCCGAGCGGCGCACTAGCACGCTCTGTGAGCTAATTTGTTTGAATGCAATGAGTCTGCCAGTTGGCATCCCCTAGCGAAGGTTTTAGTGCGAGACATTGAAGCTGTTTTTTAGGGTGCTTTTGCTCTGTTTACATTTGTTTCAAGCAATAAATAATAAAAATGGCACCATTCGTTTCGCTCATCGATATATTATCTCTCGATTCTATGCTTTTGAAAATGTCCTTGTGGTGAGTACTGTCGGTTTTTCCATGCTTATCATATGTGTTACAACAATATTAGTAAAAGGGCTAAGGACAGCAGATATATAGTAAAGATTTCTGAGTATGAGTTGTGAGACTCGATAGAAAAGCATAAATGCCAGCCTCGATGCACCATGTGGTATGAAAGTGTGATTTTTCATCAAAAAAGCACAGTTGTGCGCCATGTGGACAAACGTCAGCAAACGGTTCTGTACGTGCTGGGCTCACGCTGCTTCTTAGACAGCCAGAAGAAAACTGCCTCGCTCCCCGATGCGGCCCTATTTCCTCACGCTAGCGTTTGAAGAGTTGCGCAATATCTTGTTCTAACGCCTTAGAAGTTAGCCTTATAGGCAAAATATTACACCTTGTTGCTATTTCATTCATTCCGTGCTGCACAATACTGAGTTTTTTTCATCTTCCTAATATAATAATATTATTATTAATAATAATAACAATAATAATAATAATAATAGTCTTTATTGTCATCTTCAGTTGTACAAAAAAAATAACAGGCCTGTCGAAGCCAGACAGTGGCTTGGAGGACTTGGCCCGGCACATCGGCAGACGAGAGATGACATATATATTGAAAAGTTTTTCATGTAAACAATCAGAGAAAGAATACATTTAACTCATTTACGATACATATAAACACAATAACAATCGAGAATCAAATTAGCGCAAACAATACTACCTAAACAGCAGAAATGTGAAGACCAGCATTGGAAAATTTTAAACAGATTGTACCCAGTATGCAAGAAATTGGAAAAAAAGTAGTAATGCGATAACTAATGCAGCATTAAAGAGACCTTAGGCTCCTTCGTAGACTGCGTTTAGTCGTTGCCGAAAAAACACTGTCGGGGATGTAATGAAAAACAGTAGGGACATAGACCTTTCTAGTAGCTTTGCCACATCGTGTTTTGACGAATGGTACAGAAAAGCGGGCAGTTTTTCTAAATATACGAGGGGTAATGCATTTGTTTTTGAACTGAGAGCCCCAGAAATGCCGTAATACAACAGTTTGGTTAAAGGACGCTTTGAATGACAGCAGGTGAAGTAGAGAAAATAAATTCACATTGTCTGTTGAAGAACGATTATACACAATGGATTTCAACATACTTTTTTAAAATATTGTCAACCCGACGCTGCCATCGCAAAGAACAGAAAGCAAATAAAGTGATGCCATATCGTAGAATACTATACGCAAGAGAAGCATGATTGTCACTTTCATATTGGTGGGTGCAATTGATCTAATATTGAAAATAACCACGAGATTTCTCGTAGTCTGTCACAAATGTAATCCAAATGATCATTCCAGGACCGGTTGCTATCGAAGAATACACCAAGATATTTTATAGAATTAACAAATTCAATGGCAGTACACTTACAGGAGGCGCAATCACGAGCATGAAAAAGTAGGGGTGCATTCATAACCATTGCTTTCAATGGATTTTTAAAGCAAATTAATTTCGTTTTTTTCTGATTAATCAGCAGGCAATTATCTGTAAACCATGACGCAGCCTCATAAACACTGTCTTGTAGTAGTGACAACGCTTTATTGTAACATACATGTTTCGTTAACAGAACAGTGTCGTCTGCGTGCTGAAATACAAGACATTTTGGAACAGTAGCAGTGAAATTATTTATGAATATAATAAATACAAGAGGAGATAAAATGGATCCCTGTGGTACACCAGCTTTCAAGGGAAGCCTATTACTGAAAGGTGACTGATTGTGTAACCGCACTACCTGGGAATGATCAAAAAGATAGTTTTTAAGAAAGTCGTAGAACGGACCCCTAAAGCCAAGAAAATGAATTTTTTTCAAGCAATTTAGAGTGGTTTACGGTGTCAAGTGCTTTAGAGATATCAAGACATGAAGCACAGGCGAACATGTTATGTTCCAAAGCATCATTGAGTTCATCGGGAAATTCCTCAAGTAGATGAATTGTGCCACGACCTGCGACAAAACCAAACTGGCGGCTTGAAATGAGCGAAAATTTATCTAGAAAGGAAGTCATGCGTTGCAATAAGAATTTCTCAATTATTTGGGATAAGATAGGTAAAACTGAAATGGGTCAGTAACTGTCAAAGCTATCTTTTCGTCCACTTTTAAATAGTGGCTTTACAATTGCTGTCTTTAAGTCCAGAAATCCATTAAGCATGACAATCATATTAAATTGACAATCATGCTTGCTCTTGCGTGTAGTATCCTACGATATGGCATCACTTAGCAAACCGGATGTGCGTCTGGTTAACCTCCCTGCCTTTCCTTGCATCTTTATCTCTCTCTCTCTTTGTTCTTCGTGATGGCAGCGTCGGGTTGACAATATTTTAAAAAGTATGTTGAAACCCATTGTGTATAATCGTTATTCAACAGACAATGTAAATTTATTGTCTCTACTTGGCCTGCCGTCTTTCAAAGCGTCCTTTGAAAGACGACAGGCCGTCTTAGCCAAACTGTTGTATTACGGCATTTCTGGGGCTCTCAGTTCAAAAACGAATGCATTACCCCTCATATATTTAGAAAAACTGCCCGCTTTTCTGTATCATTCGTCAAAACACGATATGGCAAAGCTACTAGAAAGGTCTATGTCCCCACTGTTTTAATGACATCCCCGACAATGTTTTTTCGGCAACGACTAAACGCAATCTACGAAAGAGCCTAAGGTCTCTTTAAAACTGCATTAGT
Source organism: Rhipicephalus microplus (assembly GCF_043290135.1). Lineage (NCBI taxonomy): Eukaryota > Metazoa > Arthropoda > Arachnida > Ixodida > Ixodidae > Rhipicephalus > Rhipicephalus microplus. Next base: position 169,038,769 of record NC_134705.1, read on the forward strand.
TATCGCATTATTATTTTTTTCAAGTTTCTTACATACTGGGTATAATCTGTTTAAAGTTTTTCAATGCTGGTCATAACATTTTTGATGTTTAGGTAGTATTGCTTCCGCTAATTTGATTCTAGATTGTTATTGTGTTTATATTTAGCGTAAATGAGTTACATGTATTCTTTGTCTGATTGTTTACATGAAAAACTTTTCAATATATATGTCATCTCTCGTCTGCCGATGTGCCGGGCCAAGTCCTCCAAGCCACTGTCTGGCTTCAACAGGCCTGTTATTTTTTTTGTACAACTGAAGATGACAATAAAGACTATTATTATTATTGTTATTATTATTATTATTATTATTATTAGTAGTAGTAGTAGTAGTAGTAGTAATGGTAGCTGTAATAGTACCAGCAGTAAAGGAATGAGCAGCAGCAATGTTGTATTATAACTGATTTCAGCAGGAATCAGTTATGATACAACAGTGCCATGGAATACACCAGGATGATCATGCTGCTGCATGAATGAAATACAATCTGTGCTCGACGCGGGGTGGGTGCAGCGGGGTGTTTCTTGCACGCTTATCGTGAGTAGTTCTGCTCACATCTCAAGCATAATCGGGTCTCTATTGGGAGCACTCGTCCGGGTGAGTTGCTCGGGCCTGCGTAGTGCAAGTTCCTCCCTTAAAGTGTTGAACAATGGGACCCAGAAAATCCCACAAAAAGAGAACGACGCACACACAGTGGCTTACACGTGATAAATTTTTAAGCGTTCTTTAGCAAGTTTTTTTTTCCACGTGCTCATATAGTGTGGATCGATATATTTGTTCTGTTTTTTTTACGCCTATTATTTTCAAATGTTTCCTGGCACACTGCGTTTGTCTACCGTCACTTTTCTGGCCTTCCTGAACCATCTAAAATTACAACACCTCTTGCCACAGCGGCTGCATTTCTACGAAAGCGATGTCTTAAGCAAAAGTGGTTAACGATTCAGAGTACTCGGTACTCTTCTATGGGAGAGCTGAAAGCCGTGCTGTTATAATGATGTGTGTTTAGAAAACGTGGGTAACTATTTAAAGTACAAGGTACTTTAGTATGGAAGAGCAAAATTCCGTCCCGTTGGTCTCAATGTCTTCACCGAAGTATCATGTGTTTAGAAAAAGTGGTCAACGATTTAGAGTACTATGTACTCTACAATGAGAGAACATCGGCTAGCTGAAACGTTTTATTATACAACAAGTTAGTGTAATTGTGAGCACGTTAAAGAACACCAGATAACGCAATTTTCAGAAGCCCTCACGTGTGGCGCTCTTCAGGATCGTATCTTGTTTTGGCAGCAAGTAAAACCTCAATATGATTAAATGCGAAGGCTTTTTTTGCGTACTGCAAGCATTTTTGGAGTCAATATGTGTATGTAACTATCTATATATCTAGCTGCTTACGATTGGGCGCTTTCGTAATCACTCCCTTACCTTGGTGTCAACCTAAATTAGTATGAGAGGGTAAAATAGTTTGACCAATAAGACTCGCTATAGTCAAGTTTGGAATAATGTCTAGATTCCGTCGCGTATGTTGTCAAACACTTCCCGTTAAATGGTGGCACATACCAATAGGCGGGTATGTGCCACTAGTATGTTGGTATGTGCCATGGCATGGGTTATTGAAACTTAGAATCTACACAAGAATGGTGAGAACACACACGTCAGCGCGCACCTGTGAGAGAAGCCAGCGAGAGGAGCATGACGTCAACGCGCAGCTGCGGCGGGACCTACAAGGCACCGCTGCGACACCTACAGCGAGGGGAACGCATTGCGACGCAATCTTACGGAATCACGCACGTATGGCGTTAAGCTATGTTCACACTACGGTCGTAAGGCGTCGATTTTTCATAACACGCGTAAGCGGAAGCACAACAAGCGTATGCGTCTAGTTCAGACTGTGAACGTAAAGGTACCAACGTTCGCAACGAACGCATAAATCGTGGGTGAGAGTGTTAAAGGCTAGGCAACTTTTACGACTGCGATACTACGACCGTTACGACACAGCCAATGACCGATCAGCTTTCGGTTTTCAACAACCGGTCACGAGACCTGACGGGACTTCCGTCCTCCCGGCTGCAGCAGCATCGCGGAAGCGATGGCGGTAGCTGCCGGCGCGGGAAGTGCTACTTCGCCATTCCGCGGTGACGATTGGGTTGGCTTTGTTTGCTCGCAACGTGCGTAAAAAGTTGTTCTGCGCTGCCTGCCGTACTGTCTTCGCAGCGTCTCCAAGTCGGAGCTTGACGAGAAAATTGTGAAAGTCTCCATCCACGGCCCTGTCGAGAAATACTTGACGCACCCAAACTCTTCTCTGTCGCCTTCGCCATCTTCGGGCGATTGAATACACGACTATAAGCTCATTTTGAGCGTGAATTTCTTCCAACTCGGCCAGCGCTCGCGTGTTGATGGGAGCCATATTGGACCGCTAGTGACGTCAATTCTACAGCGACAAATATGATTGGCCTATCGTAAAAATCGTAATGTACGAAGCTGTAAATGTGAACAAAGGTATCGGCATAACTGCGGTAACGCTTTTTATAGCCGTTGTGTTCGATACGCCGAACGAGCTGTTACGCACGTTACGACCGTAGTGTGAACATAGCTTTACAATCGCCAAAGAGCTTCCTCACCTCTAATAAAGACAAACTCCTTGTTACATTTTTCAAGGTTGTGTAATATCGACGGTCCAAGCCCTCCGAAAATAATCCGTTTTGCATAATATGTACAAGCACGCGTTAAACCGCACGCACAATCGCGCATTAAGGATAGTCCAATGTTTCTCCACCTCGGAAAAATTTTCCGGCTGCGTCATTGGTTCAAACCACTGCTAACACATACGCGGGGTAGAAAGGATAAAGGCGCTATTTCGAAGCTAGTTAGATGAAGGGTGGGGCATTATTAAACAAAAGGTAAATGTCCATTTTCACAAGATTGTGGAAAAAATAGGTACCACAACGAGCGCCGTTTTTACGGCCTAATAAAACCAAGCATTTTCCTTCTTCTGCGGTACACTGAAGATCCACCACACATTTCAGGAGCCGGCTTACGCTTTAACTTAAGTTCGAGTACGCAAAATACTGCCATGTCTCTTTGTATCTTCTAGTAGTCAACAGGGCGGCTTTATGTTCTCCCATAATACGTAGAGTATGAAGTACTCTAAATTGTTAACAACGCTTCCGAAACACACTCCTGCTTGGTTAGTTGAATTAGCGGGACGGCTTTACGCTCTCCCATAGTAGAGCACCTAGTACTCTAAATCGTTCCACCCAGTCTTTCTAAACACACGCGTTTGCGAGTCATTAACGGGACGACTTCGTGCTCTTCACCGTAAACCACTTTCTTGAAACACACTACGCATCATCTTTAATGCAACGGAAACGTTTAAGGCCCACACATGGTAGAGAACAGTGTACTCTAAATCGTCAATTTTTTTTTCTAAACATGGGAAGACTATAGTGGGATGACTTAATGCTCTTCCATAGTGGTGTACGAAGTACTTTAAATCTTGGAAACTTTGTTCTAAACACTAGTACATTCGTATACACAGAGACAAATGGCATTTTAGTTCTCAATTGTAAGCCGTGTAAATTGAATTATTTTTGTTTGTTTCTTATTACGAAAATGCACTTTGGGTTTCAATTGTCCACTTACACAAGCCTTTTTGACTCATTAGGGAATAAATTATTGGCATCTTCTTATGAGTGCGCTCATTGAAAATTTACTTTGCATGAGGTTGAAAAAAGTCAATTGACTCTCATTCTTTATATTTTTAAATTAACGTACGATAAGCAAGGCTCAACTGAACCACAGTCTCTTCACATTCAATTGACAACGTATTGGTCACTGTAAATGAGGGAGAGCTGTTGAGGGATGAGGACACCCACATCAACCTGAAAAGCTGAACGTACAAAACGTGTGTGTGTGTTGTGCAGTTTTCTTACGGGTATATATATCTGCAAGATGGATTCGTTAATATGAGCCCAGCACGATGCATACATTCACAGCACTCCCAGTTCACTGAACCATCATGAATTGCCAACTAGCCCACTTTTCCATCCTATTGCATCATGAATTACCAAGTAGCCCACCTTTCCATCCTTTTACACTAACCCACATGCAAGGAAATGTTTTTAGGTGCTGACTCTGCGGCGAATGTGCTTCTGAACAGCGTACGTAAATATCTATGCAACCGCAATCGTGTAGCGGTCAGGTGGGTCACGGGCATTTCTGTCATTGATGCGAAAAAAATTTTGCCTTCTGAGATTAACATAAACATGGTTGATTTAATGTTCATTGCGATGCACATCCTGTTCAGTGAAAGGTAGTGTCTTTCTTATTGTTATTTTATTGTTATTTGGATCAATAATAATAATAATAATAATAATAATAATAATAATATCTTATATTAATTAAAAGTAACGTAAAGCATTGTGGTAGCAGCCCTACGGTAAGAGATTACAGGTTCACGGCGTCCATGTCCCCCTCAGCTAGGATGTGCACCTTTGTGATGGGGATACATAGTTCAAAACCTCGCCGGCTTCACCATTTTCTTGTTTTTTTTTTTCTTAACAGCAAGTTGGAAGTGGTGGTGGTTGCATGTGGCGGAGCCATGAGGGGTGAAGAATTCGGGGAACGCAGTTTGGGAACCACCACTGGACGGGTAAAAAGAAGGCGCCATCACTCCTTCTGTACTGTCGCGATCAAGAAAATTGCAAGAGAAAATTATATTATCTTGGGTGCCAATATTGCGTCATGAAAGCTTGAAACATTGTTCGCAAACATGCTTCTGAATATTTAGTGTCAGTTGCATTCGTGTGAAGTGAATTTGAGACGTTCGCTTTGCTCTTGTTGTGTATCTCTCCGCGTCGCACTTTCTTCTTCATAATCACTCAGCGGAGTCACGTGTGCTGCCCTTGTACGTGACTTCCGATCATCCTTAATTGCTCTGAATTCATTGACAACAAGTGCCGCGATATACACGGGTTGTCATCACAACTGTGAAGAAGCTACTTCGCTGCAAGTGCTGCACTTGTGGTGGTGCTGCACAAAGGCATTTGTTTCGGGAGCACGACTCTTCACCAGAGAAAGAAAGGGGAGAAGAAGAAAAAAAGACGAAAAAAAGTTTTATATATTTAACATATTTGTAGTGCTCTGTTTGTATGAATGCGTAGTTATTGTTGACGATAACTGCGATGGCCCGTATGCATGGTTCAACGTATGCCTTCACTTTTTCTATATCTATTTATTGTGCCAAAACCACAATTGTACGCACAATATGCACAAACGTGGTCCGTATAACGAGATGCCAGCACCTCGCCTACAATAGAACCACTTGCCCGTTTCCTGGGATTAATGAGGTACGGGGCCTATTCACTCAGTCTCCCATTCTTTATCTGAATGAAGCATCGTGGGGGCTAAACCCACGCAGGTCTTCGGGGACTCTAAACAAAAAAAGGAGTGAGAGAAAGGGGGAGGGGCTAATCGCGTCTTGTGCGAAGGAAAACAGTTGGGGTTTGAGGGTGACTGACCGGTTTCACGAAGTGCATGTTTGGCTTTCACTCTGTCCTTTGGGACCCCAGTATAAGCGCGTGGGCACTTGAGTGCAGTCTTTGAATTGTTCAGGGAAGTGGCGATGCGCTAACCCATCTCCGTTTTGAACGCCCCCGTGACGTCAAAAAAAAATGAGGGTTGAAAAGATGGGGGGGGGGGGGGGGGCATGACGTGGTACATAGTGTGTGTGCAGGCTGCAGTTAACCCTTTCATGCACTTACAACGTTTTTATGTCACGATGAAAGCATACTCATGCTTTGAACTGTTAAACCCATTTTGTCGATCTCGTTTCACGCATCAATTACGTGGATTTACTTAGGAGAGATAACTGGTGAACAATGGTTTCTGAAATGAAGCACATGTTTTCTTTTCATTTTACACCTGTGGACATGGTCATTGTTAGTAAAATAGAAGTTACTTGATAGAGTTTGCGGCTTTTTCACAAGTTGTACCGGCAACAAACATGTTAGTTTTGACTTTCAATTCAACTACGAACGCAATGAGAGCGTTAGGATTTTCCGTTAGACCTCACGTAAGAAGTCCGCTGTAGTGTATAGGAATGCCCCTTTACAAGAAATTTTCACGTTGTTTGGCGTTCTGTGTCTGAGTGAAGTACTACAACCATTTATCTTTTTTTTTTCGAAGTGGCAAGACCACACGGCTTTTGGTAAACAGCATGACGCACTTCACACTTGTGCTTTTAAGAGCCGCGCCAGAAGGTGTAAGCACGCATCGTAATTGAAAGAACGCGTGTACTTCTTGCATGCTATTCTACTGCTATAATGAAAGGCCCCTAAGTATATGTAGTAAACAAACTTCTTTGAAAGGAAGGTTTCCAGGCAAGCTGGTGGAGTCCTCAAAGCAGGGCTCCACTGACCTTTGTAGTTCGATAGACTTGGTTGAGCAGCGCCATCTAATTCGCCATACTCATGCTTAGAAGCTAACACTCCTGTTAAAATAACCTTGGTAAGTATGCCGATGTAATCTGCAGTGAGTTATAGTATAGCACGTTGTTCTATAGCATTTGATACATCAGTCACGTTGCCGTATAGTAATACCTGGCATACAGAGACTGAGTGACAATCATGAGAGCATGGTGGACAATCATTGTTATGATCTTATTGTTTATTTTGCTCGTGTATAATTTGATTTGAATTTGTGTGTTTGCGCGTTTGTTTTCTTCGGTTATATGGTTTATCCACTCAAAATTTAAGGAGTAACCACTGCCTTGTTTGTGCATTACATAACATTTCATTATTATTATATCATTTTAAATATTGGAGTGTAAGCATGTTTGAAAAAATTCATTATAAAAATTAGAAACATAATAATATCAATGAGTGGTAAGGTGAATATTTCTCTACAAGTTCTCGTTCTAGTTGCTGTACGGCGTATTACTTGAAAGATAACAGCATAAGTAATGCAGCGGAATGGAAGTCCTGCCAAGGAGGTCACACCTAAATTGCGGCGCAGCAAAAAAAAAAACCTAAAGTTTGGAGTTCACAAGTGGTGAAAAATACTGTTAAATACGCGTTCACTTTTACATGCTGCTATTCTCACGTTATATTGTCATCCCACACGTGTGTACCCCTCTGTAATTTACTCACTTGTTGCCACACGACTTGGCTTTCTATGCACCCCTTCGGTGTTCCTTCATCATCATCATTAGCCTCACTAAGTTCACTGCAGGACAAAGGCCTCTCCCATGTTCCACCAGTTAACACGGTCCTGTGCTTGCTGCTGCCAATTTATACCCGCAAACTTCTTAATCTCATCGGCCCACCTAACGTTCTGTCTCCCTCCTAACTCACTTGCCTTCTCTGAAAATCCAGTTAGTTACCCTTAATGACCAGCGGTTATCCTGTCTACGCGCTACATGCCCGGCCCATGTTCAATTTCTCTTCTTGATTTCATCTATGATATCCTTAAACCCCGTTTGTTCCCTAATCTACTCTGCTCTCTTGTTGTCTCTTAAGGTTACACCTACCATTTTTCTTTCCATTTCTCGCTGAATCGTCCTCAATTTAAGCTGAACCCTCTTTGTAAATCTCCAGGTTTCTGCTCATTAGCTAAGTACCGACAAGATACAGCTGTCATATACCTTCCTCTTTAGGGATAGTGGCAATCTACCTGTCATAATTTGAGAGTGCCTGCCAAATGTGCTCCACCCCATTCTTATTCTTCTAGTTACTTCAGTCTAGTGGTTCGGCTTCGCAGTTATTACCTGCACTAAGTAGATATAGTCTTTTACAACTTGAAGTGCACTATTACCTACCTCGAAGCGCTGCTCTTTTCCGAGGTTGTTGTACATTACTTTCGTTTTCTGCAGATTAATTTTAAGACCCACCTTTCTGCTCTCCTTGTCTAACTCCGTAATCATGAGTTGCAATTCGTCTCCTGAGTTACTCAGCAATGCAATGTCATCGGCGAAGCGCAGGTTACTAAGGTACTTTCCATTCACTGTTATCCCTAACTGTTCCCATTCTAAGCTTCTGAAAACCTCCTGTAAGCACGCGGTAAATAGCATTGAGGAGATTGTGTCCCCCTGCCTTACACCCTTCTTGATTAGTATTATGGTCCGTTCTTTATGAAGCACTGTGGTAGCAGTTGATTCTCTGTAGATTTCTTCTAGGATGTTTATATATGCTTTATCAACACCCCAATTCAGCAGTGTCTGCATGACGGCTGATAATTCTACTGAATCAAACGCCTTCTCGTAATCTATTAAGGCTATGTGTAGTGGTTGGTTATATTCTGAGCATTTCTCTATTGCCTGATTGATAGTATTTATTTATTTATTTATTCATAGAATCGACCACATTCATAGTATGAATGTGGATGATTGTTGAGTAGCCTGTTCGAAATCCTGCTTGTTCCTTTGGTTGATTGAATTCTAATGTGATCTTTACTCTGTTAGCAATTACCTTTGTAAATGGCTTGTATACTACAGAGAGCAAGCTGATCGGTCTGTAATTCTTCCTTACGTGCTACAAAATGCATTTATATAAACTTTGCATTTACTGTTGTATAACAGGGTGATCATATTATCTCTTCCTTGAGAGGCACTCAAGAGGCCTCTTTTTGTTCTTTACGCTTCAGCGAAGGAAGAAAAAAAAATAAGTGTGGGAACCGGAACATGTGCGATGCCAACAGAATACAAGCAGACGACCTGATGCACCGCTTTTTGCGTTTGCAATATACACATGGTTCAGTTCCATGTCAAAAATACACTTATCATTCCGTCTTGATGGTAACGGGCCCTGCACGGTGACCCCCGAAGTCTTCACACCACTGTTCCTATGTTAGTTTTTTTTCTTCATCATATCAAATTACTTACAGTGTCTTGTGTTTTGTTTCCAACATCTGGAGGCTGTTATCTAGCCACAAATTAGAAGAATACTGAACTCTGGAAACTTTTCTTACGGCTTCTTCATTCTATTTATTTATCTTTACGCAGATTGTGCACGTAGGTGTTAGGGGTACTTTCTACTACTGAAATGATGGATCACTCACAATAACCCGATGTAGCACTTCCCTTTTCGGCTTATATTACGGTGCTTTTAAAAGCGAAACTTTGTACCGATTAAGGTTCGAGCGTCACTTCTGATGAGTCTAAAATTTACTTCCAACAGCACCTATCTCAAATAACTGAAGCTTTGCTGATGCTATTTTTGCTAGATTCAATGCATGAACGATTGTTGCCTTGTTGTTGATATATTATCGTTACTATCATCATTACAACAATGTTTCTCCTCCTTAATTTTGTTGTGCCGTATAGGCGTGGCGAAAAAACTCCCTGTGCTTGTTTCATTGTCATCTCTTTCATCTCGTGAAACTCAGTGGCTTTCACGCACGGGGTGGCTCGTGGACGCGATATTATATTCTAGTAAACCTAATAAGGTCGTTGTGCCTTCACCGTGGCCGCTCCAATTAGTTATTTTAGCAATGAACGCCGAACTCTGTTTCGGTTGTTCTACAATTCGTTTAAAGAGGGCGGAAAACTACTTATTAAACTACTTATTAAGTTAAACGACCAATGACTTGTATTTTGTTTTTCCAAATGTGCCTAACTGTCACGTAAATTACAGCAAGAAAATAGTAATGATAGTATATTACTAAGAAAGTATATTATGTGTCATGTTTCGCCACCTTATGTTGAGTTTTCTTTTCCGAAACGAAGTATATTCTGTCAGCCAATGCGTGACTAAGATGCGAAGCTCGCGCTTCCATCTCCCTGCAGCGGAAGTGCATCGCGTGACGCGCGAACAACACGTAGCCATCGCGTGAAAACGCCATCTGTCGCAAGAAATACATCATCGCCGACACAACTCGCTGAGAGTTTGTTTGATTTATATCACAATAATAAAAAAATATTCAATACCCAGCCAGTGAAAGCGTGAGATTCTTCTTGCATAAATGAATGTATCAGAACGCTGTTTTGTTTTCTGTCAGCCATCACCTGCATAACTGGGAATATGGACTGGCTGCACAATGGCAATGTTCTCTAATATAATAGCCGTGCATTATCAACGCTGCTGCTTTTGTGTTTGTATATTTTAGCCCATGTTTTGCGCGTGATACATGCCTCAGAGATGAGCGTTTCATGCGGGTGGTCAGGTGATCATGCATGCGACCATATATATATATATATATATATATATATATATATATATATATATATATATATATATATATATATATATATATATATATATAGTGGGAGTAATAATTCAATGGGCCAGTTAGTCTTCGTGAAGGTATGGGATATGGCACAACGGGAGCGTTGTCAACAAGGATAAATATATTTATTTCCCAACAGTTTCGGGAGGGGACCTCCCTTCATCAGGGGATGAGTTATCCCCTGATGAAGGGAGGTCCCCTCCCGAAACTGTTGGGAAATAAATATATTTATCCTTGTTGACAACGCTCCCGTTGTGCCATATCCCATACCTTATATATATATATATATATATATATATATATATATATATATATATATATATATATATATATATATATATATATATATATATATATATATAAATATATATATATATATATATATATATATATATATATATATATATATGTGACGTAAGAAGGCAGGGATGGTTAGGAGAAGTAGAGGAGGAAGAAGTGCACAGTCGAATAAACATGGCGTATGAGCCAGGCCACGTTTCCCAGTCATCATAGCGTCACACAAGTCGACAGGATGGAGACCTGCATGCCCCTTCATTAGTCGCTCAGCATCGACGCAGTTCTACGCAAGACACCCTGACCACACATGGACATCCGTGCAAGCGCCTAGCATTACGCATCGACCAGCATCATGTCAGAAGCATCTACTGACCCTCCCATCCCCAAGTACACCGGAGCAGCGGACGATGGACCCGTACAAGACTGGTTCGACCTGTTCGAGCTCCACGCTACCGCTGCATCATGGTCGGAACGGGAGATGATCATCAGTTTTACCGACTACATCTTCGGCGAGGCTTTCAAATTCTACCTCACTCACATATTTCAAAATGACGAGTCATGGAAAAAGATTAAAGAAGAAATGACCATCCGATTTCAAGAATACAATGACGATTATGACGAAGACTCGCTTATAACCAACCATCCACATGCAATCGCACTCGGTTGTCAATTTCACAAGCAGTCTTCAAGCTCACGAATGCTCAGCATGAATCGACCACTGCCACAACAAAAAGTAGAACGTGAGTACACTTACAAGCGACCAAGCGTATTTCGGGAAAACCACAGCCATCGCTCGGGCCTCCGTTTTACACGCAAGACGGCACTTCCAAAATCATCGCTTCAGCGTATGACACGAGACGTTGCCCAACCACGCCATGACGACTCGAAAAGGTGTTTTTCATCACAAGACTTTATTTGGATGGCTCAGCCAACCTCTGGCCCTTCTGTGCAGATGCATGCACCAGAAGAGAATGCATCGTTCGTTGCACAGAAAGACAGCCATTCCCAACTGGAATTTGACCAAACCACGCCTGATGCGGCGTGGCCATTGAAAACAAAGCCATCTGAAAGCCCAAACACAGGAGGCTCGGAAGCGACTCCAACAGGTTGCCAGGTGCCAAAGACTACGTAATCAATGCTGCCGAAGGCGCCTCTGATGTTCCTCCAGTCAAACCTGTCTTACCAACTTCGCTGCCTGAAAAGCTTTGTAACAGCTGCCAACTGAACAATACGTCAAATCGCCAAGAAAAGCATTGTCTAATTGCAAAAAGGCTGCCACCTCATCAACACTTATCGCAACATCAGCAAGGTCAGAACAATGAAATCGCCCAGATTAAGCGTCTTGTTATTCGACACGGACAACTTGAGACGTCGGAAGAACACACATGGTGTCAAGAAAAACGTTTACAAACGACTCAACCGAAACGACAACATATTGAAGATGCCTCACTCGAGACAAAGAAACCATCGAATCCCAGATGTTTTCCCAAGGGACGTCGAGTAAGTTTTCTCAAGCTGAGATCAATACTCAGGCAACATGACATACGACGACAGAAAAGGCGCAAATCAACACCCTGTAGCCCGGAAGGACGCGGAAATCACCGGAACAACCTTGGTCAACAAACATGCAGACGGGTGGCCCTGCATGTGTACCAATCAAGGCAAAGAGCACGACGCCTACGCAAATCAAGCTGCTGGTGCTCCAAAGCCTTCACACTACGTTCATTCCTTGCCAGAGTACAAACAGTTTCATCATCTGCAGTTTCCACGTTAAAGGTGTACTTGTGTTCTATAGTACGCAACAGTCACCCTCGCCCACCAGAACTCTAGGACTAACCGGACTGCTGCACTCTCCCGTGAAGCTAGTGTGTTTACGGAAACTTCCTGGGACATGGAACAATCTTCCCTTTTTTGACTGTGTTCACTTTTTAGTCCTGCATGTTCAGTTTATAATTTCTGTTAGTCTGACGCAACTTCTTTCGGGGGGAGGGGGAATCCTGTGACGTAAGAAGGCAGGGATGGTTAGGAGAAGTAGAGGAGGAAGAAGTGCACAGTCGAATAAACATGGCGTATGAGCCAGGCCACGTCTCCCAGTCATCATAGCGTCACATATATATATATATATATATATATATATATATATATATATATATATATATATATATATATATATATATATATATATATATATATATATATATATATATAGATATATATATATATAGATAGATAGATAGATAGATAGATAGATAGATAGATAGATAGATAGATAGATAGATAGATAGATAGATAGATAGATAGATAGATACTATTGGTTCAGAAGATGAGTTCGTCCTGTTAAGCACATGACATTAGTTTCTAATCAAAATAAAAGGGTTTAGTATTGCTGCCCATAATAATACACAGATGCATTACGCTAGGAAATAAAATTTCCTATTATAAAAATCCTATAGCTAATGTAACAATAAGTGATTAACTTTTGCAATGCGCAGAGCAAGTCGACGTGTATTCACAGTCATTCACCGCAATCGTGTGTTTATTACGTACTCGGCAGAAGCTAACGCATGAAGTTTGTTCCGGTTGGATATTCATGAGCTTCGAAAGCAAACTACCAACCACCCACCCAGCAATGCATGAAAGGTTTTTAACAAAAGGCGTCGTTACCATTTCGACCGGCGCCTCCAGTCGGCTTGACATATTCCTATTACACTCATCAGCGAACACTGCCGCAGTTGAAGGTTTGGGAGGAGTGGTTCTCCTTAAGAAATGTGTCAATTTCACATGTGTATAGATAGGTGCGCACATACAAACGCACACATGAATATACACTTGATACGGTTGTAACACCACTCGAAAAAAAATGTCTGGCTACGCTTTAATATGAGTGAAAAACAAGCATCACCCAAGGCGTATGAAATATTCCGCGCTTGCACGCGCTGCTGCCAGCGCTGACGTAAGTACTCCTCCTGTAAATGTAGATTGACGTATCTTTCATTCTCTGTCACGAAACAAAATTAGCGGTGGCAAAGATACATTTGTATGTACTTTCGTTCGTGTTCGAAAGAACAGAAGCGGCACCTACACAGGCATACTTCTTTGTGCTTCGTTGAATTATTAACGAACACAACCACTTAGCGTGATGCGGTTCCACAAGTTCGGGAGGATGAATTACTCTTTCAGGCCTTGCCGGCGATGACGCAGACGCTGTGGCGGTTGTTTAATTATGAACAAATCACACGCTGGAGTCGCTACCACGACATCAGAAGCTCGTCGTGCGTTTGCCACCGAATCAAAACATTGGAAAGAATGCGTCGACATCCTGTGGTGGTGGTTTACGAATCATTCAAAGCGGCAAGATATTGTAGCTCTATATTGCATGATTGCCTATGTCTATCATGCTATAAAAAAGGGGGGGGGGGATGCTGAAAATCAATTGTGTTCATAGGCTGCGTAATTGTGGAGGTCCCTAAAGCATATGGCTTAATGTAATACCTACGTTGCAGTATAAAGAAAGAAAATAATTATCACACCACTTCAAACTCGGGCTTAAAAAGCTAAACCTGAAAAACCACATTCGTTCTTCCTTCGCTGAGGTATGCCCGGGCTTGATAGTTTCAGCCAATATCAGCACTACATATAGTAAAACACTGTCGTACGTTTACGAAAAAAAAATAATTCGGTCATTAGCGATGCCCAGTAGCACTATTAAAATTATCATTTCGTGCAGTGACAGAGTGCTCTTTAGACAACCACACGACTTTAACAAATGGTAGTGAGACCCTTATCCAGTAAAAGCGTTCGTTAACACCTAACACTTCGATGAAACAGCTGTGAAACACAAATTAATGTGACAGTAAATGAAAAACTTTTGGTGGTACAATTCGCTGGAAGGCATATACGGCACACTAAAAAACCGTGCACTTTTAATTTAGCGGCCTACTAGTTAGTGTTTCGCTAACGTTGTATATTCTGCCTATATAACCCACTGCGCACTTCACGAAACACAGCGTGGCCAGTGGTATGCGATCAAGTACACTGAACTACATACCGCTGCAAATGTGCTTAGTACAAATTGTGGACGCTTCAGAGCACAACGCGCACTCTACTAAGGGAGCTCCATAAGCTGTCCTGGACAGCTACGAAGTTTTAGATAACAACAACGCTAAAATGCGTTTCTTGGATCCCATTGCCACTAATATAGACCATAAGACAATCATTCCGAAATTATCAGTTAGACTAGCACTCATCTGAAATCCAGTTTTACTGTAAGGAGGAAGCAAGCAATGTAATAGCAAGTTGGGATGTTATACAAAGTAAAGCTAGCAGCTAACTCTTTGGGCCCAACTTCGCGTAACTCTACAACTTATACGTGCCTTTAATTGACTTGACGTTGTAAAAGTGAACGTACACGGGAGCTGAGTGCAAGGCTCAGCGATGAAATGCAATGTTATGCAAAGCTGGGTATCTTGAGCAATATTCGGTACTGAAACGACCTCTTCTATGTTTGACTCCCTGCATGTCTGAAACCTCCGACTCGCTTCCCTTCTCCACTCGCCTTCGCTCTGTCTTTCCACCTCATCAACCTCTGTTTTCTCTACCACCTTTTGCTATAGATTGTCTTTCGTAAGACATCTGGGTGCTGCCATCTTTAGATAGTCAGCCTATGTTTTCCTGTGTTTGTATATCGCCAGATGAATTATTTAAGCCATAAAACATCGTATGCACTAAGCCAACCACTTTCATGCATATGCATCTACATTAAGACAGTTCAATGAGCTGTAAAAGTTGCAAAACACAAGGATTAACAAGCCGATATGGCGGCACTCAGACCCATCCGTAAAATTGTCTATACTATACCACGCATAGCTATGCTATGCATTGCACAGTTCATGTTTCTATATTCTTACGCGTTAAATTCTTCGCACCGTTTACACTTGTCCGCGCAATCTATGTTTGAAACACCTAGCCGAAAACATGCCAAACTTCTCCGCTTCTTGTGTGTGCGTCTTGGTTCTATCTTATTCGCGCAGATTAAACTTGTGCGTTGTAAGATACTTCGCATGTTTTAGCTTGCCTTTGACACCTTCACTGTAGAACGCTGGTATGAGGAAAAGCGACCATTGCAGGGAGAGAAGCGGCTTTCGTACAGTAGTAGTAGTTGTGGTAGTAAACAATTATTTAAAAAAAAACAGAGTTTGCCAGGGAGACCAGCCTCGAGTGGGTCAGCCTCCCTGCAGTACTAGGTGGAGTCCCTGGTCAGGGACCCCATTGGTTGTGGCTGCTGTCCTGGCACGCTGGACCATGGCTCGTTGAGCCGCAATGTCCTGGTAATCAAGCAGAGCCGCCTCCCAGTCCTCTCTTGTTGGATTTGGGTTCGGGGGTGAAAAAGAATTGAGCTGGCATGCCCACACCATGTGGTAGGTTTCAGCCACCTCCGCACAGTACTGGAATAGGCGGGAAAAGGAAGAGTCAAAGTGTTTAAGCACTACCGGGCACAGTAAAGTATTGGTAAATGGCCGGAGAAGAATTCTCTCGTCCGCCTTCCGGAGTCATTTGCAGGGCGGAGGGAAATGGCGGTGGGAGTCCCGGTAACGGGTAATTATCTGTCTATAAGTTAGGAGAGGAGCTTTCTCTTCTGGAACACAGGGGCCATCGGTGGGCGAGGCAGTATAGTGTGATGTCTCAACGCGAAGAGGTAAGAACACAGCACGTATATGGGCATTCGAGCCGCTTAGTGATGTCTCCAGAAGTAACGCGTGCACCAGCACCCAGAACCACGTCGTTACAAATAATATTTGCACCTAATACTATGAAAACACGCCCACTCCCGTATACCCCGGATTTCATGCTCGTTTGCCTGTGAAAGGAGAGGCAGGGTGTTTACTTTCTGCTTGAGGAGCAAAAGAGGGTAGCCCTCGCACCTGGGGTGTTCCCGCATGCACCCCCCGCGCGACGGAAACAGTCGGCTCGTTTCGTGTCCTTATCAGCCCCGTTCCCCGCACCCGCTCAAGCACTTCTCCTTGCAGGTGAAACATGCGAAACGCGGCGCAATGTTGTAGACTTGGACGTTGTAAAGAAACCGGCAGTCACCTGAAGGCTGGAAGTCTGTAGCGAGTGTTTATGTAATTGGGATGTTCAATAATATATAGAACAAGCAGTGCAATTTCTAAAGGTATCGGTTGCCTCCAAGTTTCTGAGTTTAGCAAAACACCATCTTTTCATCCAAATAGGGACTGTCACAAAACTCGGCGTTCGTTTCAGAAATAAACAATGGAATATCGCAGGAAGAAGTAAAACAGAACTAATATGACCATTCATCACGAGACCCTTTGGATGGGGACAAGCGTGTAAGTTTGCCGAAACAATTCCACAGCGCAGAGACACGCACGCGAAAGGAAAGCAATCTCTCTACGCTTATTTGACAGTGCCGGTGTTTTCGAACTGGTGAAAGAAGCACCAATGACTGCAAGGATACCTCTGTACACGCTGTCAAAGCTCGCCATTGTTCCAAGTGAGGATGTGTTCTTGTGTACACGCATGCGTGCGCCTGTGTTTTTTGTGCTATGGTTCTCTGCAAGTAGACTCCTTACTGTTCTTACTGTGTAATGTCGTCCGGAGAAAAATTGCTGTGAGCGCAATCTATCTTTCCCCTGTAGAAATAGCGGTGAGTCATGGATTGACTCTCCTGCGTGCGCACAAGTGCCACCCAACAAATGTTAGGGAAGCCAATGTACGCGTCATACTTTGAACTGCGCCCATTATATTCCATTCCAAAAGGCCGCACTTATCCGCGGGTTCCCCCAAACTTCCCCACAATCGAAACCCCGTTTCGATTTTATCATTTCGCTTTTTTTTTCGACCGCATTGAGTAACCGAGAGCAGAAGCTAAGTCATTTAAATGAAGAATTGTTTTAAAATCTACTCCTTATTTAAAATATATGTTACCGTCCTCAACAGCAGCTTCAACAACGCTTCCTTTATTGCCTTCAAATCGCTTGCCTGACCATCTTAGCAGCAGCAACTACAAGACGCCGTCGATGACCTCAGGGCTCGTCGATTGACTGACTATTGAAACTTAGCAAAAGCGCCAGTGTGACTCAGACCTTTGAGTAGGACTTCGTAAGCAATCTATTTGGATGTGTGTGCGACGTGTGTGAGAGACTGTGGCACATGAATGACTTGATGCTGGCAATTAGTGCCATGCGTGAAAAGTTTAGTTTAACCGTGCCACCCCATATAGTTCACGCTACCTATATTCTGGCCTAGTTGAGCTAACTACTAGCTTTTTCTAATATCTGGAGATATTGTGTCAAAATTTTATCAGAATAATTGCTTATAGTGTTTATCTGCCCTACATATCATATTAACTGCACCTCTGCTCCTGACATGTAATAAAATAATCATGTAATAGATTGGACCACTGACTAGCCACAAAGGCTAATGGTCCAAATACTTTTGTAACCATGTTTTTTGTATTACGTTGATTGAATAAACACTGACTGACTGACTGACTGACTGACTGACTGACTGACTGACTGACTGACTGACTGACTGACTGACTGACTGACTGACTGACTGACTGACTGATATGCTGTACCTTCTCAGCAGGCCAGTTCTCCCAGCCCAAAAAGATGTTACTCCAAGGGCGTGCGCAAAGGAACGCTTAACAGGTTCTGAAAAATGGAATAAGAAAATTATGTTGGTAAATGAAAATTTTTGCTTGTGGTGCGTCGCTCTTCTCACGGTCGAAAAGTCATTTGAACCGTTTGTAACGCAGCCCTTGTTGGGAAGAACGGGAACGCTCTCACATGTCGAAGTGGAGTCCTTTGGTCGGGTGGATGGTATTGCATAGTGGTGGAGGCGGGGCCTCCAGAGGGAGTAGAGTATTGTTAACCAGAGGAGGAGGGCATCATGTGCTGACTGCGAAATGACACACAGGTTTCACCTCCCGACAGGACATGAATACAGTGGTACGGACACGCGCTCTTTGCGTTTGTATCTGATCCGGAACGAGTACTCGCAAGTTTCATGGGGTGGCCTCGAGTCCTGATTGATTGGCTCTTTTTTCAGCAGTATATGCATCCTTAAATATATATAGCACTATATGGGGGGGGGGGGGGGGGATGTAGCTTGGTAATGCTACGCTCTGTATTGCTGCCCAAGTGCAGCTTCCTCTGTACAGTAGCTAAAGAAGAGTTCTCACTATAGGAGTATGCCCCTATTTTTTTCGAAGGGTGGAATGGGGTAGTTGTTGAAGTCCTCGAATAACAACTAGTTTTATTACTCCGCGGTAAAACACCGCCTCCACTTATATCTCTTGTGGGCGGAGGCTACGACTTAAGCTTGCATGGCTACGGGCCAGCTTTAGTGCCAGCAATTTGTGTTTCTCACGCCGTCTATGTGTGCATGTACCTATAAACAGGGGTGGGGGGGAAGAGGGGGAACGGTTTTCAATGTCGGAAGGAGTATACCCTCGCGCCACTCCCGAGCATATTATGAGCTGGCGTTCTTCATAGGAAAAGCAGGCGTCTTCCTCATTATTACTGAGACTACGATGCTCAGCTGCAAACCAATTGGTCACGTGCTCGATCGTGGCCTTCGCGGTCGCATTTCAATGAAGGCGAAATCTTGGAGGCCTGCGTACTGTGCTACGGACACGCAGAGCAACTCAGCCGTTGTTACTAACACAGTGGAACTGCAGAGGTCTCAAGAACCACAAGAAGCGGGCTCATTTCCGCCTCTATCTTGAGACCTTTGAGTTCCTTGTTGCCGTGGTTGCCCTTCAGGAACCCGGCTCGGACGTCAAACTCACAAATTACACTACATTTCAACACAACCCGGAGACATGTATACTTGTTCACAAGCAATATACCGCCCAGGAAGTCACACTCCCCACAACACCGCCTTTCCCATACACAATGGTGTCGGTGCTGCCTATAAGGCGATCTGACCCACCTGTTCATATTTTAAACATTTACTGTCCCCCAAAGCTTAAGAACGTCACGTTCAGCGAAACTTTCACACAAGCTATGCAGGTGGCAGGACGGGACCCCCTCCTGATCGTCGGCGACTTCAATGCCCCAAGCAGGTTATGGGGTTACCCACGAGAGGACACGCGTGGAAGGAAGCTTGCGGAACTTCTTTCTACACTTGGACTCACCCTCCACACTGATCCCGCCAGCCCAACACGTGTAGGCAACTCTGTTCAACGAGATACTTGCCCGGACCTCACAATTACACGCAACATACGCCATGCCGACTGGCTGAACACACAGGACACTCTCGGTAGTGATCATTGTGTATTAAACACAACTGTGTACATGCGTCCCTTAAAACGCCCACTTACACAAGCTCGTATCCCAGACTGGACAACTTTCCGCACCACTCTACCTATTGTAGACCCTCTCCAGTCGGGATACGACACCTGGTCTAAATCACTGACGTCTACACTGAAACAACACGAACAGCTGATACAGCTCACGGAAACTCAAACGGACGTGGACAACCACCTCCTCCATCTTTGGCAGGCCCGCCGCAGCCTCACCAAACGATGGAAAAAACAGAAACATAACAGACGCCTCAAGAAACGCATCCTAGAACTCACGGAGCAAGCTGCGGAATATGCTGCTCAGCTAGCCGACACTAACTGGGTGGACAGGTGCAACACGGCTGCACGCCAGATGTCTGGTCGCAACACGTGGCGCCTGTTTCGCGCTCTCATCGATCCAACACAAACACGCACGGAAACTCAACGTCACTTACATAAGGTCATTCACAACTTTACAGGAACGACAACACAGCTGGCAAACACGCTCAGGGACCGATACCTGTGCACCACCAAGGACCCCCGGACGGCCACATACTCCTACGCAGGCAAAAAGAACACGCAGTTGGACACCCCGTTCCAACTCCACGACCTCCAGGCGGCCTTACGCAAGATGAAGCGTGGCACTGCACCAGGGCGTGACCAGGTTACGGTCAAACTGTTGGCCAATCTTCCCGACGCAGCCTACGCCACGCTCCTCAAATACATCAATAGCATTTGGGACGGAGAAACTCCTCTCCCTCTTGAATGGAAATCAGCTCTCGTGACCTTCATCCCGAAGGCAGGTAAACCTATTGACGTGGAGAACCTTCGCCCCATCTCCCTCACGTCTTGTGTCGGCAAGCTGATGGAAACGATGGTGCGCGACAGACTCTCCGAGTTTCTAGAAACACAGCACACTTTTGCGGACACCATGTTTGGATTCCGCCCTCAGAAGTCAGCCCAGGATATACTTCTACAGCTCCATCATGACATATTAGATCCTGTTGAATGCCCCCACAATGACAAAATAGTCCTGGCCTTGGATCTTAAAGGAGCATTCGACAACGTGAAGCATGAGGTAATCCTTGACCACCTCAGTCAGACCAACTGTGGTTATAAAACATTCAATTATGTTAGACAGTTTCTTACAGACCGTCGAGCCTACATACGCATACAAGATGAGGAACATGGGCCTTACGTCATCGGCTCGAGGGGAACTCCTCAAGGCGCGGTCCTCTCTCCCCTCCTATTTAATATAGCCATGCTTCATCTTCCCCCCAAATTGGCTTCTTTACCAGGGATACATCACGCTCTTTACGCGGATGATATCACGATCTGGGCCACGCAAGGTAACCTGGGTCACATGGAGTCATGCCTGCAAGCAGCAGCGACTGTAGTCGACGACTACGCAACCTACTGCGGACTCCAGTGTGCCCCGGCTAAGTCAGAATTTGTGCACGTACGTCCCTCCCCTCAGGACACAACTCAGCTCCATATCAGTCTTCCCTCGGGACCGATCCGTGAGGCCAAGGAGATCCGCGTCCTTGGCCTCTTCATACACCACCAACGCAAGGCCGACACCACAATAGCCAAACTTCGCACGGTGGGAGACCAGGTGGGCCGTATGGTCCGCCGGGTCTCCAACAAGCGGGGCGGATTACGAAGCAGGGATGCAATGCGGCTTGCCCATGCTTTCGTAACGAGTAGAATACTCTACTCGACTCCCTACTTGCACCTACGCAAACACGAGGATGATCAACTCGAGGTCATCCACCGTAAAGTTATCAAGCGGGCTCTCGACCTCCCTATCACCACGTCCAACCGGAGACTTCTGGCCCTAGGCGTGGTGAATACCTACCGGGAACTTCGAGAAGCCCACCTCGTTAACCAATACACGCGCCTTGCACAGACCCATTCCGGTCGCCGCCTCTTGGACCGAATACACATCAAACACGATTACTATATTGAGGAAAGGGTGAGAGTGCCAGAACCTTGGAGACGCGCCCTCCGGGTCCGACCCCTTCCCCGCAACATGTCCAAAGAAAACCACAGTGGTCGCCGCCAGGCGCGCGCGGAAGCGTTGCAGCGACACTTTGGTCAAGAGGAACACGTGTGCTACGTGGACGTTGCCGGCCCGCACCATGGGGGGTGGTATACTGCCGCAGTCATACACAACGCAAACACCGTAAACGGGCTCACTTTCAAAGCCTACAGCGCAACACACGCGGAGGAGGTTGCCATCGCTCTGGCTCTCACCTATCCCTCTTCTAAACATATCATCACCGACTCACGAGGGGCCTGTCGGAACTATCAGCTAGGGTGGGCTTCACCGCTTGCTCAGCGCATACTGGAACCTAGCTGCCGATACGTTAATCCAACTCCGCGAAATCTGGTTTGGGCACCCGGTCACCAAGGACTCAGGGGTAACGAACAGGCCGATCAGGCCGCCCGCGCACTCTCTTCCCGGGCTATCTCCCTGTCTTTGGAAGCCTACTCGCAATCAGACAATTCGGCCCTTTCATTCAAAGATATTACCAATTACTACAAGGAGGAGCACCGGCGCTATCCAGACCCTTGTAAGGGACTGCATCGCGCTGACGAGCGCCTCCTTTTAAAACTGTTTACCAATACTGTACTGTGCCCGGCGGTGCTAAAACATTTCAATTCATCCTTTGATGGCACGTGCCAGTTCTGTGGTGAGGTGGCTGACACCTTTCACATCGTCTGGGCGTGCCAGTCTAATCCATCTATCCCCCCCAACCCCAATCCCACGAGAGAGGACTGGGAGGCGGCCCTGCTCGGCTGTCAAGACCTGAAGGCCCAAGAGGCTCTGGTTCAACGTGCGCGGGCGGCGTTGCTTGCCAATGGAGCCCCGGAATAGGGGTTCCACCTAGTGCTGTGAGGGTAGGAGGCCAATAAGGCCCCAACCCAATCACCTCTCTGTAACCATTTAATGGTTATTAAATGTTTTCACCACCACCACGGACACGCACTTCTAAGTTCAGACGGTCAAAATTACCAAAATTACCAGAAATTATCATTATATGTCACTCCTACTAATCACAACGTGACTTTGGCTCTTTAAATCCCACATAAGATAAGGAAAACCTGGTGACATTATGCTGAAAAGTACTGTACTCACCACACACACACACACACACACACACACACACACACACACACACATATATATATATATATATATATATATATATATATATATATATATATATATATATATATATATATATTGTATGTGGGGGCCATTTACCATTTCATTTATTTTATTTGTTGGTAACCTCAGCCATTTTTCTCGGACTTTTACAACATTTCAGTCGTATTAAACAGAAATATGCATAGGAGAAACATAAGAAAACGAACCTTCGCTGCTGGAGCACATATCAAAATGTGTACAACATATATATCACATATAACATATATTCCATTGCTAAAAGTGAGGCCGCAGTTCAATTTCAGGACTTTATTGGCCGAGTCCGAGATAGGCGACAGATAAAATAATACTCCAGTGCTTATATTTGGATTACCCATTATTAAGTCCCAGTGTTATTATTGTAAACGGCGTAACTACGGAAAAGTGTTTTTGTTGTAGAGCACGAATGTTCATCGTATAATGAACAACGTGGACCAGAATTAATTTTTTATATCGAGATGTTAATGCAGTTTTAGTGCCGTACTACTTACAAACTTGGTTGCCTTTTTTGACATATCCCACACTTCAGTACCCCTTGTGCCATTTTCCAACACAGCATCTCGGATTACCTCCTTGCGCGTCTTTTCTCTTTATCACTCTTTTTCCTGCCTAGCGTTTTGTATTTCTAACATCAGTGGCAGTACATCACCGATTTATTCGTTTCCCAACCTAACCCACGCATCCCTCTTCCGTCTTCGTCCTCACACACTTATTTTTACAATAGTTTTTTTTCCATCCCCAGTTATGCTACGCAATAACCTCCCCCGTCGCGCTAGAAAATCAGAAAGCAAAATGCTCCCCGACTTTTTTATTGCGACAGTGCGGGGTGTGAGTTTGCTGACGAGAGGGTCCGGTGGAGCGGGCACGCGCCGTTTCAGGCAGGGGGAAGAAAGTCGCGCATTGTAAGAGAACAGAGACCCCGACACACTCGTGTGTCTGACGCCATTCGAACCCACATTCGTTTCCTGGCCTCTGACTTCGGCCCTTAATGCACTCGCCACGCCGATCTCGCCGAGCGTACTTGTCGATTGTTGCCAGACACCCAGAGAAACGGCCACCCCTTGTAGTCCAATTTATCGTTATGGGCTGTGGCTCCACTTTTAAACAAAGTAAATTTTGACAAAACGAGAGGGTACAACGTGCGAAGCCCGATAGAAATGATAAGGATTGCGAAAAGGAAAGAAATAAAACGCAGAACAGAATGCAAACTGGATGCGTGACAATACTGGTGGGAATGGGATTGGGATCAAAACTGTGGGAATCAGCATTCGAAAGCATGGTAGATGATAGATTCTGGATACTATAGAAAGACATAAACTTTAATCTGAGTAGATATAAATTTATGGCCATATAGGTTTGCTGTAAATAAGTGATCGGCTATTGAACAGTCCACGTGGAAGCTTGAACGTCATGGTTGCCCGGGAGTACGGTGATTACGATTATTACACTGCTGGTGTCGGCCTGCTTTTCTCTCGCATTTTCTCCAACACAGCGCTCGAACAGTCAGCGGACCAAGCAAAACAGAAAAACCGGCACTTACTTTTAACTTGTAATTTATTGGAAAACAATCGAATACATATGCCAGCCTTCTACATCACGCGATTGCCTACAACCAGCATGCCCGCATAGGTATATGTGTGTGTTTTTGAATGAATACTCAATTCGAATTCAGTGCCTGTCTGTGTTTCAAACGTTTTACGTTGTCCGCTTTTGTGCTGTTTGTGGAAGAAGGATCATTAACTACCCCAATCTCAAACCTTGCTTCTTTAAGTAGTCATGGACGTCAGTTCTAGTAAGCTTAAAAATGACTGGAGCTGGCACTTTCTGCTAATCGGCTTTTTTGTCATTGCTAGCAATTATGGCGGTTGATGTCAGTAATTTTTCGCAAATTTCTAGGTGAAACATTTTTCAAAGAACCTCTAATTCATGGTGTGATTTTATAATTTCTAATTGCAAGTTACAAGGAGGGTTAGAGTTATAAGTCACCCTTGATAGAAAGAAAATCAATCAGGAGAAGTAAAGTATGTCAGTAAGGGAATGAAAACACGGGCAAGCAAAACAAGCAGGTGGACCTGCGGTTTTGGTCTGATGAAATTTTGTTCAGAGACGCCGTCGTTCCGTATTGAACATATTATGAATTTACGATGGCAGTGCAGTACAGAAAATGATGAAGTGCACCTGACTGCCTTTAGGTAAAGCTAGCCAGGCTGCACGGCTTATCTTTGCAGAGGCTGCATCCCTTATAGCGCAATTATTGGTGCTGAGGAAAGACGTTTGCGAGACTAAAGCTATTCTGCTAGAAGGCACCATCACCGATGAACACGTTCATCTGCGCTGATCATTTTTTGCGGGTATACGATATTCACCTGCAAGTATAATCGGCTCACTTGCCAGATGTTGCAAACATAGCATCAATCATAGAAATATACAGACAGCAGGTGAGCGGGAGGTGAAACGATGCGTACGCCAGAGCATATAGGGAGGTCACGCATGTAGATTTGGCTCACGCACCACACCAGGGCGTGGCGTAAGTGACGTTTTGTCACGCGAAATTATGGCGTGCCGTAGAAACCTAAAATTCCGCGTAGCATATAGTTTCCGTGAGCTAGTTTGCTGTTCGCCGTGGTAGTACTCTTTCTCTTTGACGAAAAGTTGACGAAACATTTTGCTATGCAAGTAAAAATTATTCGTATGGTGCCCCCTTACTTTAATTAGAAGTAGCTATTGTCCGATGCTATAGTTTTTGAAGCAGAAGAGGCCCCACCTAGATTACTGCAGCGCGTCAGCCGCTTGTCCCCTCTGATAAAATTAATTGTCCCACCCACTTTTTAGACTATGGTGTACAAGAACGCGTACAAGCACAATGCAACTCGGTGCACTGTCCTACGCCGGAGGTGTTACCGTTCACCCGTCTTATGACGTCAATAGTGAGAATGCACGGATTGGTGTACGCCTGTGTGAGTTAGCCTTTTAGGTAGAACTGTCACGGCCGTTGGAAGTTCGTGGCTAACATATTGGCTTAATGCACTATTTGCGGTCTTCATTAGCTCTGTTGGCACTGGATGAAACCGTCATGCACTGAATGAAATTAGGTGGGCCACCTTCTGTTCTTTCTTTTTTTTGTTGTTGCCAATCACGTTAATTAGCTTCACAAAAAGAGAACAGGTGTATGTCGGGCTTTTGGCGATATCTGCTATACCCTGGCTTAAGTATTCCATTCTGAACGATTACCCTCCCCACTCTGTGGCTTATGCAATAATATGAAAGACACCGAAGCTTTCGAATAGTTATGTACGCAAATCGACACAGAGCGGATAGGGATGGTACATAGCCTGCAAAAAAGTGGCCTTACGCACGGAGTCATATAAGACGCTTGGTTAACCGGATGGCTAGCAGTATAACATAAGAGAGTGCAATGGCCGCTGTATATGCTTGGGTGATCAACACTAGATGACACATTCCTTACGATCGGTGGTTACGCATCGCAGGCTGACCCCAGCGGCTGAAACAACAAAAACTGGGAGACCCTTAAGTTGCGTTTTTAAGAGTTGAACGCGTTAGCGAAAAGTAAAATTCGACCTTTAGGACGCCCTTCATCGCTAGGTGCATGCTTATTAATATTTTTTGTTACACACACACACACACACACACACGCACACACACACACACACACACACACACACACACAAACACGCTCACACACACACACACACACACACACACACACACACACACACACACACACACACACACACACACACACACAGAGAGAGAGAGAGAGAGACAGACTTCCTGAACACTTCCTCATTCTCCTCCTGTATGAGGTGCTTTTTACGCGTACAGGATTACGCAGCGAAACAAGCGCATGTAATGGCACCTTTTTACAGCTTCTTCAGCTTCTTTTTTTATGCCCTTGTGTTCTTTTTCCTAGCACACCATAGCCAAACAGACACCTTTTCGTTTAGATCCTACATTCGTTCTTAACCTTAAGTTTTAGTTATTTTATATCGGTTGGTTGCCCTCCAGTTTTGAAGCCTCAGTGGCCACGCTCTCAAGAGTTCGACGTTGCGTGCACGCGGCATCGTCGGTAGAAAAATCCTATAACCGCACTTCCAACGTGAATCAGCTCACCACAAGGATGCCTCAAGTGCATTGTCTCTTAAAATGGATATGAGTATGCTCTCGCTGTCACGTTTGACAGAACGTCGCCGTTCTGCGGCCCCTTTTCGGTTGACATCCATTCGAAGACTCGCTTCAAAGTGGTTCCGTCGTAAAAGACCATCTTTGTACTTTCAGCACAAAATGCACGGAAGTGTGACCACCACGTGTTGACAGAGCGGTGAAGTATTAAACATATGCGTTGAGCATTGTCGCGCTACATGTACGAATGTTTTAACAGTACACATTGATTTGTGAATTCGTGTATGTTCCTCTTTTCGTGAACAGAGTGCGTCAAATCAGTCTTATTGACCAATGTCGTTACGAAGGCTGGCATGGCGTGTGCAAATGGCAGAGGTGTGTTCTCGCCGGAAGCCTCACTGCTGCTGCTTTACATCACGCACACAGACGTGATATACGTCACTTGATTTCTTGTCCCTCGCTTATACAAACAAGAGAACGTTACATATTTATTGTTGTTTACACATTTACGTGCAGTAAGACTTGCTGAATTTAGGGGCAGATCTACGCAGCTCGATGAACATGATTGAAAGATTTATTGTGGGCTCTTTTGTACTCAAACACATTTTTACCGCAGTAAAATTTCATTATATTGCCATGCTCAAAAAGCTGTTGTAAATTTTGTGAAATACTATAAGGATGTTGGCGCTTTCAGTGCTTCAATGTCACATAGCTGTTATGCAATTGTAGACCCACACTTCTGTCCAAGAGTTACGCATGCATCATTCGCAAGCAGCGCATTTTATCTTTAGGCTGAATACGCAGAGTGCTGGCTATGTTTTTCGCGCACATCAGTTCCCGTTCTTTTGAAAAAGAAGGGGAATGGGTTGTCCGAACGTGTAATTTTAGTAGTGAACGCTGACTGCACGAGCGGAAATGAGAGGCCACACGCCCCCGTTCCGCAACAACGGGTGGTCTTTAAAGACCACCCGTGGTCTTTCACCCGTGGCTTACAGATTTAAAAGCAGCCTAAACAGACTGTAGGCTGTTTAGGCTGCCTTTAAGTCATATATTGACGGGTGGGTGTAGCCTGGGCTATCGAAGTGTTATTGTGTGCACTGTTGGTATATATAGCGTGTAAAACCTTGTTAGAAGCTCTTGCTACTGCATAAGCAGCATTGGTGGATTTATGCGTTGTTCCCTTATAAATGGGAATTCTTTCTGGATTTAGCTCCAAACATATCTTTTAATTCTGCTTATTGAACAAAAAGGATACCCACTTCAGTTCAGCTTCTCAGCGGCAGCATTGCTTATATGTATAAGAAATCTTTCTCACTTTCTTCCAAGCAGCATTGTTCTTTTTTCCCCAATTAACACCCTTTAAAGGCGATAGCCTTACGTCTTTACTCAATTGTGAAAATTGACCACCGGTGGCGGCAGTGCTGTCAACGCGAATTGTGCGAAAATCATTCACGTGATGAGTTCACGTGATGAGGGTTCAGCTTAAATTGAGGACGACGCAGCGAGCAATGGAAAGAAAAATGGTAGGTGTAACCTTAAGAGGAAAGAAGAGAGCAGAGTGGATTAGGAAACAAACGGGGGTCAAGGATATCATAGCTGAAATCAAGAAGAAGAAATGGACATGGGCCGGGCATGTAGCGTGTAGACAGGATAACCGCTGGTCGTTAAGGGTAACTAACTGGATTCCCAGAGAAGGCAAGGGGGTTAGCGGGAGACGGAAGGTTAGGTGGGCAGATGAAATTAAGAAGTTTGGGGGTATAAATTGGCAGCAGCAAGCACAAGACCGGGTTAACTGGTGGAACATGGGAGAGGCCTTTGTCCTGCAGTAGACGTAGTCAGGCTCATGATGATGATGATGATGATGACGAGTTAACCACTGGACGTACTGATGATGTCACTTTTTGTCAAAAACTGTAGCGTTATCATGAAGTCCGATGACGTGAAGTCTCATGATGGCGTCGTCCCATGACATTGTCGCTCAGTCAAAATTGGATCTATGAAGCAGATAGAGTGCAAACCTAATGAGGTGCAGGAAGCTTACCACGTCTCCGGTACTGGAAAAAGTGCATAATCAAGTTAGACAGGGGTGGAGCCTGAAATGCATTTTTTTAAGGGGGGTGCAAAAGTGCATGTTCGGATATTCTTCATGGGTGTCCTTGAGTGCGTTCATAGGTGTTCGCGTGTATATAAACGTGTGAAATCTGCCCCTTTATTTTGCTGTGGTGCCCTCTGACGTTGTGGTAGGGATTTGGTTAGCGCCGGGACAGCCGGCAATGCGGAAAACGAAGCCTCCGAGATGAAGAGATGTTTTGCCGACTTTTCTGCTAGGGGACAAAATCATGCACTTGGTGATTCTTAAAAAAAAAAAGTGGAGGGAAATTTTCAGGGGTAAGGGAGGGGGCAGATCTTAGTTGCCACCTCGAGCCCGGCTTTCTAGGCTACGCCAATGAAGTCACACGCAGAAGGCTTCCAGAATGTAGGGGGAGAGGAACATTGTGACTTCTGAGATGAAACAGAAAACGCATTTCACATTCGAGTCGTCACAGGTGAATGTAGAAAGAGCCCTGTGTATATAGAGTAACCACTTCATCTCCAATAAAAATACAAACATCTGAATAAATATTTTTAAGAGTTCTTGCTTGGTCATGCGAAGGTTCCTGCGGGTTTTATCTCTATCAGCCGTCCTGTCCTATACCCTCATTTCTCCTCCGCTGAGTCGTATATATATATATATATATATATATATATATATATATATATATATATATATATATATATATATATATATATATATCAATTTTCAGACAAAAGTATGCTGGATAAGATTTGCCGAATATCAGATCTACGCTACTTTGACTCGTCCGTGAAGTACAACGTATATCGACACTATCAATTAAAAAAACATGCTGCTGCACCCTGGAATCGCAGCCTCTGCTGTCCGGAATAATAGTGCAACATCCCAAGCAGTATGGTTTGTGCCATGTGGTAAACAAGACTTCTCGCTCTTTATGCCACGGCTTCCTTTTTTAAAACAAGCTGGGGCATCAGTGTAGTTTTACTGCTGATTTGCCATCGAACACAAAAGACAAGAAGTTCGCAGAACGCAACATCTTCACGAAAACGCATGTTGCTAACAGGTCGCACCAGCCACTTAGCGAACGTAGTGAATCAAATCTTCTGATCATTCATGTCGCAACTGTGACCCGTCCTCCAGGGACACTTTAGTGCTCTAAGAAACACGGGCATGCTAACGATTAGAGAAGTAAGATTATTGTTGCCATGTTACTTGATGATAGAAGGGTTAAAACGAGAGGACCGGAAATTCAGGAAAGCTTTGCAGGCCTGACACCCCGAGGAGAGAGGGTTCTTCAGACCGGCCAGACAAGCACTTCCAAACAGACACTATGAACGCAGGGCACCTTCGGTAAACGCGGTAAGTCTCGTCCCTTTGCGCCAGCGTGTGACTTTACGATCCATGTACCTTGGCGCACATATTATATTGGGTGCGAATGAAGAGTGAGAACACCCGCTGCTCTCCCCAGCTGTCTCTGAGAGCCGTGGCCTTTGCTTGAAAGCAATACCTTAGCTAGTGCTCTCTCGTTCGCGTTACTTCTTTTAATAGGAGGCTTACCATGCGCTGCACATGTCTTCCTTGTTTTTGGGTGTGACGACTAGTGTTCTAACTGCTGCTGGGATACACGTGCGTGTTGTTACACGAGTTATTCAGCGCCATAGATCAGTCGGCGTACTGTTTTCTCGAGTGTTGAAGACGAGGTGAGCAAGAACGGTTTTCTGGTTTGACAGGACCTTGTCCAAGAGGGTTACAGTTACACATCTGCGGCTCTTGTTTCGGCTGGATACGTGTAAGCGCATAAACCCAGGGTGCCACACTGACACCGGTGGTGTCTGGTATCACGGCGAGTTCAAAAACAGTTCGTGCTCAGAATGGGTGATCCATCAGTCACGGGTTCTTGATGAAACTTGCGAGCCACCTGGATCTTCCTGTTGTGAAACTTATTTCAGTTTCTGCAGGCGTAGGCATATATTTAATTTGTTGTATTTGTTTGTACGCAGGGGAGTGTGTTTGCACGTGTTCAAGGTTTTTTTTTCCTTTCGCGTGTTGGTGCAGTTGGGCACGGATGTATGATTTATCACCTGGCAGGTAACCTCTATGCGCATGTCAGCTTTCAGCGTCCCTGTCTACAGCATCAATTATTCGAGAAAAATGCTTGCATGACTTGCTTTTGAGCTAGCCTGATTACTAACGACAGAACGAACGCACGTTCTGCGGTACAGTCCTTTTCTGTTTTACCGAAGACTGCTTTTTGTTTTTCAAAGGGTTGTAGTACGTACCAAGCTCTGTATTAGGAATACATAGCCCTGTAAAGTTGCTGATCAAGGTTTTTTATGGATAATTCTTGAGTAATAATATCCAGGTTCTGCGTCTGAACACCATGCCGTAGTGGAGAGCTGAGAAGACTGCCGACCTACTACTGTTATTTAACGTGGACGGGACAGGAACCAAGCATATCGTCTCCCTCGACGTGCGACCGGGCAAGCAGCCAAGCACCCTAACATTTGCATCAATGTGTTTGACGGGGAATGGGGATTCAGGCTAATAAAAATCCTAAATGTACTCCCTCCCCCCCCCCCCCCAAAAAAAAGGTGTTCGTAGGTTTGTGGGAGCATTCAGTGGACCTTCTCTTTTTGCGCCAGCATCTCTCCAGATGGTGAGATGTCGTTCGATGGTTGCTTCAGCAGCTAGTTGCTATCAGGACTGCACGCCGTGCAATCTGTAAACCTGTCAGCTCTGAGTGACGCACGAGGTATTGCCGAACCTCGAAGGAGCTCCAAATTACTCAGAGCCTGCCCCCTATTCCTCCTTGCTTTTTTCCAGCTCTCTCTTATATATATATATATATATATATATATATATATATATATATATATATATATATATATATATATATATATATATATATATATATATATATATATATATATATATATATATATATATATTGCGAAGCACTTTTCTTAATTTTTTCATCCCTTTAATGTGCGGTGCTGTTTCCGCGCTACTGCAGACATGTCCAATCAAGGAGACGATGGCTCACAGAGTTTAAATTAACGTCTTAAATCGGATTGGGATATCAGGGCGATTCTTCTTATGTTCGTTTATTAAAAAAGATATTCGCCTTATCATATGAGCTCATGAAGAGAATGTGCGTACAGCACACAATGTCCCCGTAAGATTACAAGAATAAATGGAACATGGCGACTAAAAACTGTCAGAGTTACAACAGTGAAACCTGGAGATGGAAAAATATCACATCGACAATGCCGTAAAACCAATATCTCACAGTAACGTAAGAGCATGAATGGGGCGTTGCACATAAAAGCGGCAATTCAAGCAACACCCTGCCAACTTGAAATAAAATTTCTGTAATACCATTAATAACAAAAAAACATCACTGGGACACCAGATTTTCATCATTTTTTCATCTTTATTTTTTTCTACCAGCTGGCTATCAGTCTCGTTCACTACAGCCCCACCATGGTTATAGATTTCACAACCAGCGCTTCTTTTCTAAGTGTACAGTCGTCACCCTCCATTAGCGTTTTGTGTGGTTAAGGGACTCAGCGTCTCATCTGAATCAAATGAATTAGCATAAGATCGCAAGAAAATACTCAAATGAGAAACCGAGATTAATTAATGGTGACTGTTCTGACAGGTACGCAGTCGCGTATGTTTGCTTTGCTAATTTACTTTCATTGAGCTTGAATATTTTTTTTCGGCATAACGCATAAAATTTTCCTTCGAATTAACGCAACGTCATAATAGAGGATTAAAAAAAAAGCATCACCGCACTTGAGGCGGAATAAACGCGGGAATTTTCGTACAATCTCCGGGCGTCCATATAGCTCAATTCCATTCACGATTACAGGCAAAGACGGGGAACGGTCTGTCTCGGTGCAGCGTGACGTAATTAGTCTAAGTGAATTCACCCATGCTTCGTTAAGCGCAATGCGGAACTATGTCTCAATGTTGGAGTAAGAACAAACGGGGGGTTTGTCGGGCCTGCACCATAGCCGCAAATGGACGGGAATCTGCACATAGGGAAAAGCATTTCTTTTTCTGTAGGTCTTAGTCGAGAGGAATCTCAAGCCATTCATTTTCCGCAGCTATGCGCCGTTAATTAGAATGACGCGCTGTCTCTCACTTGGATGCTGTTCGAGGATGGGGAATGATGTTTTACGCGTCAGTGGACTCTCGTTTTGTCGGGGATCCGAGAGTGAACACATGGCTTCGGTGAAGTGTTCTAAATATACGAATTGCGCACCGTCGGCAGCTGTCAGTACGTGTTAACTACACCACAACGCACCGCGATGTGAACCTATAGTGTCGCTGGATATTAGTATAGATTAGTATATATGTCAAGAGCATAATGAAAAGTTTTAAGAAATCGAAGAAGGGGCTAATGAATAGTATATTAAAAGAGTGCGTGAATTGGTTGTGTACTGCGTATAAAATATTTTCGTTTCTCCCAGGCTTTCGTGTGTGTGCTGATGGACGCCTACATGAACTGTGTGCAGCAGAAAAACCTGTTTCCAAAGATTCATAGCGTTCATTTGCTGTAGACCAAGAAGTTGTAAATGGATCTATACTTAAAAGCGTATTGATGCCAAGATTGATAAAATATGAAATATAATAGGGTGAGAGAATAATTAGATACGATATTAAGGTTATGGATACCTAAGTCCCGATTCTGTCTATAAAAGTCACATTGCTAATAACATATGTTTTGAAACATTCACTCCATACAAATAATATCGCCACCTGTTGAATCGACGAAGCGCTAATGGCTAATTGTCGGCAACTCAATTTTAAACCAACGCACTGAAGAAGAAAACATTTCAATTCGAACACGGCAGGAATATATCACTGGCACTTTAAAATCGTGTCGCGAGTCTCTGATTTTACCCGAGCAGAATCATCAATCACTCGACAAACATTCATAGCACTCATTCGAATGGACCCTGCCATAAATAAGTGGGCTCGATTACCAGTAGCTTCAATTAAACTATCACCCCTCTGCTAAACCTGTTTGCGGATCTTCGTGGAGAAGTAGGGGTCGACCAAATCCCAAGTGGTACTTTAAGGTGGCTGGCGTAGCTTGTGTTCGCGTCAATCGGGGCATCGTATACACTCCTTAGGTGTTGCACTCCCCGCTATATCATGCCATTCGGCTGCACCGTGGGTGAGCCCCTTGACAGGCGACTGACATTTCATAAATCAACGCTGAGCCTACTACATGTGGAATAAAAAAAAACAAAATGAGGCAGGGGAGTGAATTGCTCTCGGGCCCAACGCCGGAGAGACGCGGCATTGTGCTGGTCCCCCCAAATGAACCACAATCAAATTACGCACAATGGCTCCCCCTATAACCGCCGTCGGGTTTTTTTCTGTTCTTTGCTGGCTCGTGACTCATATGCATAATAGCCCATGTTTAAATCTCCCCTATTAGCGCATGCGGCGTGATTGAAGAGCTGGAGGCTTTAGTTAACGGATGGAGCTGGAAATTCTCTGAGACAACTTTTTTCTATTTATTTGATTTCGCGATGCATATAACGTGTGTAAGCAGCCATCTGATAGTTGCAACAGATAAGTAGCTTTCGTTATACAACAAAGAATCTTCGAAATGTGCGAATTCTCGTTAAGAAATATTATGGCACCTGTACATAAAGACAGACTGACACTATTCGTATCTGTAGTACCAGCCTACTCTGACGTGTCTTCACTTTCTCTTTGTTTGTTTACCTATTCATTCGTGTGTCTTCAGAATGGTACGCTTTTGATCCCAGCATGCCCGACATTCGCTTAGTGATGATAGCGAAGTGCGCGCGAGCAGGTAGAGGTGAGACTACCATAGAAGATCTCATACGAATATAACTGTCGACCTGGTTAAATAAAGTTATGTTATTGACGGTCCCTACGTAGGATTAGCCGGGTGGCGTGTGGTCTCCCCTGCGTCTTCTCTGGATCGAAATAAGGATGCACTGATTACCATAATCATTGCATTTTATCCGGCGCTATATAAGTTCCACTGAAGTTCATGCATTGCAAACTTACAGAACTCGGTGCAGATGAAAACAGTGGAATAATTGCATATAATTCCAACAAACTGGCGAGCTGCTAGTTTACAGGGACAGCAATACTCATTGCTATACACAATGAGCTATAGAGGAAAAGAAGTACTAGCTGCTGGCAACTGTACGTGGCTTATATTAGCGTTTGACTTTCCTTGTATTGACGAAGCGCTTTTCACAGTATTTTCACTCAAAAGTCTTGCAGTACACACTTTGAAATAGCGTGATTTCAGGCTCCTATGCAGCCATTCTACTCATGAAAAGCATTGGTGACGGATAACATCATTCAAATACTTGGCACTCTATTTAGTTAGAAGCTGGCCCTTGTGCCACAAAAACACATTAATCATGATCAGGAGACTTGCGGCGGGATCGTCCGATGCTGTGTCAGTGTGGTCGCTATTATAAATGGCTCCACCGTAAGTGGTAACAAAAGTTTCATCATAAAATGGCCCGCGTGAGGCTGATCGCCTTTCTCGACGCGTCTTTCACTTAGCCAACGTACAGAGAGAGATGTGGGAGCGAATTCCATTCTTGTGTGCCCACCCGCAGTCGATTTGTCGAGGTGTAGTGGGAAAGTAATGGAGCGACGAGAAGTCAGCACGTTCTGTGTACTTTTCATAAATGCCCTGCACAACGAAAAAAAAAGATAAAAAGGTTACGGTGCTCCTCGAAACTTTTTTTGATGAAAAAAAAAAGATCCATAGTGGGCAGCGCACAAAAGGAAACACACAAGAGAAGGAATCAGGACAAGCGCTGGTCTAACAACTGAAAGTTTTATTTGAAAGAAAGCATATATATACATGTGTACACAGAAAATCAAGTGCTACGCAAGATTACTTCCGATCAATGAAACCAATCTCCTGTTCAGATAAAGAAACAGATGGCTGGCTAACGCAAATGCCAACACTCTTCGCCATGTGGTAAGCCTCAGCAATCTCACGTGTCCTTTGATTATGATGGCGGTCGATGATTGCGGTTTGCTCAAAAGAAGGAATACAACCGCAATCGCGGCAATGGCTGGCGAGGTGAGACAGAACCCCACCCTTTAAAGAATTTTCATGCTCCCGTAGCCTAATATTAATACATCTACCGGTCTGTCCTATGCAGACACTCCCACACGAGCAAGGAATTTTATAGACTACCCCGGTCGAACATGCGGTATACTTCTTAACGTGCTTGATTGAACAAGTGTTATCAACCGCCCTCGTAATTCCCTTAACGCGTCTATGAATCTTGCCACATAAGCTACCCAATTTATTCCCACTTGAAAAAACAACGTCAACCCCATACTGCCCCCCAACTTTCTTTAATCTATGTGAAATGGAATGTACATAGGGAATCACTGCAAAACGCTTTTGCTCGCGTTGAGAGGTTGCTGGTTGGTTGGTGGGCTGCGCGTTACTATTTACTTTCTTTAGCAAACGCTCGGAAGCAGAAACGAGAAAGGCGGTGGGAAAACCCGCTGTCTTAAGCCGATCACACTGATTACGAAAGCTTTCCTCTGTGGCATGGAAACAAGATTTTGCGACAGCTGCGTGAAGGCATGAAGTGACTATACCATTTTTTACCAGTTTAGAATGAGCAGATTTAAAGTTTAGGAGGGGTTTAGCCGACCTGGGAGCGTATAACCAACAGACATGCGCATCCTGGAATCGCAATGTTAGGTCAAGGAACTGAAGCTCATTCTTTTCATTGGGCAGCTTCACACGTAAACTGAAGACCCTGCCCCCTTTCCCTAAATGCCTTGAGAATGTTCACCTTATCATGTAAGCTACTAACACTATCCAAAAAAACCAAGTAATCATCCACATACCTAAATATACGAGTCCCCCAACCCTCAAAATCTCTTTCTAACATTGCGATTCCAGGATGCGCATGTCTGTTGGTTATACGCTCCCAGGTCGGCTAAACCCCTCCTAAACTTTAAATCTGCTCATTCTAAACTGGTAAAAAATGGTATAGTCACTTCATGCCTTCACGCAGCTGTCGCAAAATCTTGTTTCCATGCCACAGAGGAAAGCTTTCGTAATCAGTGTGATCGGCTTAAGACAGCGGGTTTTCCCACCGCCTTTCTCGTTTCTGCTTCCGAGCGTTTGCTAAAGAAAGTAAATAGTAACGCGCAGCCCACCAACCAACCAGCAACCTCTCAACGCGAGCAAAAGCGTTTTGCAGTGATTCCCTATGTACATTCCATTTCACATAGATTAAAGAAAGTTGGGGGGCAGTATGGGGTTGACGTTGTTTTTTCAAGTGGGAATAAATTGGGTAGCTTATGTGGCAAGATTCATAGACGCGTTAAGGGAATTACGAGGGCGGTTGATAACACTTGTTCAATCAAGCACGTTAAGAAGTATACCGCATGTTCGACCGGGGTAGTCTATAAAATTCCTTGCTCGTGTGGGAGTGTCTGCATAGGACAGACCGGTAGATGTATTAATATTAGGCTACGGGAGCATGAAAATTCTTTAAAGGGTGGGGTTCTGTCTCACCTCGCCAGCCATTGCCGCGATTGCGGTTGTATTCCTTCTTTTGAGCAAACCGCAATCATCGACCGCCATCATAATCAAAGGACACGTGAGATTGCTGAGGCTTACCACATGGCGAAGAGTGTTGGCATTTGCGTTAGCCAGCCATCTGTTTCTTTATCTGAACAGGAGATTGGTTTCATTGATCGGAAGTAATCTTGCGTAGCACTTGATTTTCTGTGTACACATGTATATATATGCTTTCTTTCAAATAAAACTTTCAGTTGTTAGACCAGCGCTTGTCCTGATTCCTTCTCTTGTGTGTTTCCTTTTGTGCGCTGCCCACTATGGATAAGTTCCAACTCGCCCGCCTTTCGGTGCTACAAAAAAAAGATAAATGACGCGACACACGTCGAGTTTTCTCTTTCTTTTTTGTTTTATTATGCCGAAGATACATATTCTTGGCAGCTTTATGAATTCTCATTGACTCAGGGTCACCGACAAATCCGAATATTTCTTGTGTCTACGCAATTGTTCTTATTTTTTAAATGCGAAGCATTTCTCAGCGAACTTCAGCCACTTTAAGCGCATCTATCTATCTATCTATCTATCTATCTATCTATCTATCTATCTATCTATCTATCTATCTATCTATCTATCTATCTATCTATCTATCTATCTATCTATCTATCTATCTATCTATCTATCTATCTATCTATCTATCTATCTATCTATCTATCTATTTATCTATCCGCGTATCTATCTAGCTATCTATCTATCTATCTATCTATCTATCTATCTATCTATCTATCTATCTATCTATCTATCTATCTATCTATCCATCTATCTAGCCGCCTACGACTTTTAGCTCTCCTGACTGTTTGGATAATGGTATCGATAGGAAACTTGGTATGGCATAATATGACTGTACGGTGAGCATATTCGACTAGTCATAACATTAAAATCATGACATGTTTGTTACGAATGTCATGATTTACGTTTCATGGTCTTGCAGCTCTTGCGGTGGTTTAGTTCACATGACATGTTGTAAAACTGGTGTGGTATTACTAGATTACATGGCGAACACAAGCGACAGACCCTAACATGAAAATAGTGACATGCGTGTATTGTAACAGAATGACTACATGCCACGCTCATGATGCGCTGGCGGCTGTTTTGCTAGCTTCACTTATACCAAAATTTATCTTACGTGACGTCGTTGGACGAAAAAAGTATATGACTGGTGCAAACATGATAATCCTGACACGCGTGTCATGTGAGAACATGACAACATACCACGCTCATAGCATGCTCGTGGTCGTTTCGCTAGCTCCACACATACTGCATTTGCTATCACGTGACATGAATCGATGACAAAGGTGAACGACACACGTAAACATGATAATTATAACACCGAATTCGTGTACGGCATAATTTACCTCCACCTCGTAACGTTGTGGTTTTTTTTAAGTCGCAGATCAACCTTTTTTATTCTTGCTTCGCATATCATCGATTCCCTCTGCACGTGAAATCTGCCGATTTTTTTTTCTTTGCTCGTGTGTTTGTGTGTGTGAGAGAGGGGTAGGGCTGGGGTTTCAGTGCTTCCTTCGGTTCTTTGGACGTTTTGACGGCTGCATTCGATCTGATGCTAGTCATAAGACAGTGCCCCGCTGAGTGGGATTTCGTGGTGTCATTTAATCATCAAAAGTATCTCTCCCGCTTGCGTGGTGGTCATTCAGCCGCTTTGACGAACGCTCACCGCATTATAAGGCGGGGTAGTCCCCGGCTCTGTGCAGGGAGAAAACAGAAGGGAAGAATAGGAAGTGTGAGTGGGAATAGTGTGCTGCCTCGTCTTACTTCCTTGTATCCTTTGTCGGGGCATTTTCGTCTTAGGCATTTTGGAATGACCTGTCACAAGGCAAGTTCAGAGAAAGTGACAGGGTAGCAAACGCATTTGCGTAAGACGATTAGAAGGCGACAGTTAAACCGCACTTTCTTTAGAGACACAAGGAGTAACAGAACAGGGTAATTAAAAAGCGTAAAACAGTGTTCACACAGAAAAGCCAGAACAATGAAAAATAAATTATTAAAATATGAACGCATGCAAAGATTCACGCCCTGATGCACGCACACACACACACACACACACACACACACACACACACACACACACACACACACACACACACACACACACACACACAAATACACACACACACACACACACACACGTGCGCACGCGATTGCAACATTAAAACAAGATGTGGTTACTTTCCTGCGTGAGCAATAGATGAAAATTCAAGAATACACTTATAGGCCGTCGTGTTAATATCAACCTTAAAGCTATACCCGTTTCTGGACGGGGCAAGAGACATCTTGAGGGGCGGTGGAACTAGAATGATTGATGAGCCATTCAGTGACAGGAAACAGACCCCATGCACTCCGGTGGCGCATACGCCACTTTCACCACTGTTGCGAACATTCTGGGTGAACTTCCCCGAAAGATGTAGGTACGAGTTTGTCGTCGATGAACCAGCATCTCCTATTTTCCTTTCTCTCGTTTCCTTGTCAGAAACCGAAAGCAACACCGCTTCAATGCCGGAAGGACGCCGTTATGCCTTTGGTACCGCATGGTGAAACCACCCGACGAACCACGCCTCACGTCAGACGCAGACCATTTATAATTGAGGTGCAAAAAATAACCAAGAACCAAAAAATTCACCAACAACAAACTTTGTTAGCTGTTGTTGGACTGAACATTAGCATCCAAACGCTGCCACTGTCACTTATCTGAGCTGATGGCCACAGTAAACCTTTGTCATCAATGGTGTTCCCTCGATACAAGACTTCGGTGCTGGTGTTTGTTTTTCCAACACTCTGCACGTTTACATCGCCTTACGTGTGTGCGTACGTGCTTACCAAGAGCAGAATTTTGAAGCAATACCTGTTAGCGCTTGCAGGAAAACCACCATATGCGTTATCAGGAATAGGGAGCAGTGGAACTTGGACAGAAATGTGTGCGGGTGAACATTCTATTGTAAAGTGAACTTCTGCAATCTTATGTTCATTACCAGTCGTTATCTATTTGTTTCAGTCAGCCATACTGTTTTATTTACTTCATTTTTGTATTTGGGTTACCTTTTTTTGTGCATGGCAAAGCTTATACAGATGTAGTAGCTGACCGGATGGCAACTATCACTCGAAAGGTCAGGGCATGCAAACATGAACATAAGACGCAGGTCAAGATAACACAAATGCCCCTGGTGGCATCTGTGCTGTCTTTCTAAGATGTTTGCAAGGGCTGTTTGTAGAAGGGATTCTAATCAAGTGACTCCGCTCTCTGTTATTCTAAGAAAAAAAGTTAACATTTTCACCACAAGTCAGTTAGAACAGAACAGAAAGGTATGGAAATGACGCCTTTCAAAATACAACAAAAAAGCAATAAAAACAACAAAAAGAACTAGAAATACAACAAATAAACATATCCCCAACACCGGACCTAGAAGCTTGATCTAATTAGATTAACACGGACTTGTATCAAAGAGGTAACGCACTAAGGATGGAGAAACTCCTCCCATTACAATCAATAATTACTGCATTAGGCGCTGTATCTTCACGCAGCCTTCACTCCACCGTGCTTGCTCCCATTCAACAGTGCGATACATACATTTGGGACAAAAGAAGCAGAAGATATCTCACGCTTTTAGTGGTAAAACAGCACGCAACGCTCAAAACGCCACCAACATCATGAATAACAACGGGGATCGCTTTCACTACTACCACTGCAAAAGACAACAGCCTTATTCGCCTCAGAATTGTTGTTCACGTGTGCGTGATAGCAGACCCCGACCCGTTTAAGCCGGCACGGCTCATAGTTTGAATTCAAAGGAGCGCTCGTGTCAGTAGCCATATTCATCGCGTTTTGCGTTGGCTATACCCCGTCATGCGGCGCTGCCCGTAGACTGGCGTCCGGTTGCTTTATTTCCTGCAAATTTTCCAACTGCGACTACTTGAGTAGGTGCGCTTCGAAAAGGCTTTAAAGGAAAAAAAATTCCGCATATTCACGAAGTGAATAGGAATGGGTGGGCGAAGCCATGGGATCGTTCGCTCTTACTGTAAATCACCCGTGACATTTTTTCCTCGCCCGTAAATGAGCGACAAAGCGCTGTGCAGTTACTAGAGCATAGTGAGACGACATACACCGCACAAGCGAGTCGTCATCCGTGATCATCGTCGTCGTCATGCATGTTCACTGTCGCCAGCTGGACCGCCTTCGTCATGACGTAGTAGTACCTTGCATGCGTTGTGCACGACGTGTTGGCAGAAAGAGAATTTGTGGTCTGGAACGCGCTTTTCCTTCATAGTGATCAGCATCATTGTCGTCGTCAGTGGCGGCGGCAGTTACCGTGCGACAGAGGACCGGCCTCCTTTATAAGCTGTTTGGCATGTGAAAAAAACCGCTTCATTAGTCTTCGTAGTTTAGTCGTGGCAATAAACTGTGAGACACGGTGTGCTCTGATTGCGTACGATCATTTCAATTCCTTTGCGCCACTCTTATCGTTCAGGTCAATTTCTCCAGTTTCAAAATGTGTTAACAATCAACGCTGTGTTAACCAGTGATATAACCTTCGCAAAAACATCTTGGGGATCGGCAAGTATACCTGTAAAATAAAATATGTTGCTGATCCTTCTTATTTATGAATCGGTGTAACACGTGAAAGCGAAACGTGTCTTCTCACAGGCAGTTCAAGGTTTATTGCACTTTGATATATAATGTCTAATGGTATTTAGTGGCTAGAGCACCCTCTGATGCACCCATGTTGATTGATACCTGGTGGCCCATCCTCTCCTCCCTGACAATCAACGGCTCGCAACCGGTACTCACTTTCCGGAGACACTGCACGCAATTGAGCATCGCGCAAAATCATACATCGACCATAGCGTTCGTAAATCGTTCAATCGAAACCATGTAGATGTATGATTTGCATATATGTAACGGTAACACTTCAGGCAACGATGTAGCTGAAGCTTTCTGCTCTTGTGGACATTGTTTATTACACGTTTGCTCTGCTGTACTTTCTTGTTTCACCCCACCGCGGTAGTGTAGCGGCTAATGCACTCGGCTGATGACTCATAGGTTGAGTGATCAAATCCCCGCCGCGGCGGGTTTATTTTCAATTGAGAAAAAAATGCTGTAAGACAGTAAGTTCAGATTTGTGTGCACGTTAAAGAACTGCAGGTAATCGTTTTTTCCAAAGCCCTCTCTCTCATAATAATATGCTGGTTTGACCAGGCCTGTACATATATGCGAATATAGCAATAGCAACACTCTTTTTTTTTGGGGGGGGGGGCGAGAAGAGGCAAAACGGTTGGCCATAAATCAGTTTTTTTATGAATTGCATTGAAAATATTTTGCTTCACCTGCGGTGGTGGTGTACATTGTTGTTGGGTTGCCAGCTCATGTTCGCCTAAAACTATTCATCACCTGCCGCAATACAGCCTGTAATCATATGGTATCATTACTGATTAGATGCATAACTTAAACCGTTAAAAATGTGTTGTTTGCTAAATACAGACGCAATATTTATAGAAAGACTGCTTTTCAACGTCAGCACATTTGCTAGTTTGAGTACTATGAAAAATCATCACCTATCAGGATTGTGGCTGCAGCTTGATTTATCAACATAGGCCAGAAAAAAGTGCATGCCTCAGATGAAAAGGCAGGCTTCTCAATTATCATCTACGAATCCTGAGACAAGCCCCACTCTACTTGCGTTACCTCCGTAATGACAGCTTGATTGCTGTTACAATCAACGTACTAAAGAAATGCTCGTTGACGTATTCTGGTTCACCTGAGATTGTGCTAGAATAATGTGCAAAGCACTGCATACGTAATGCAAGCATCAGAAATACAGGCGTTAAGCAATGATGCGTGGATTTGTATCTGGAGTGCGATGTTGTTCGACACAGTGTTGTTCGACACAGTGTTGTTCGACGCCGCAACCCCGCCGTGGTGGTCTAGTGGCTAAGGTACTCGGCTGCTGACCCACAGGTCGCGGGAACGATTCTCGGCTGTGGCGGCTGCATTTTCGATGGAAGTAAGAATGCTGTAAGCGCGTGTGCTCAGATTTGGATGCACGGTTAAAAAACCCCATGTGGTCAAAGTTTTCGGAGCCCTCCTCTAAATGTATATGGCGTCGCTCATAAGCATACGGTGGTTTTGGGAGGTTAAACCCCACATATCAATCAATCAATCAATTCGACACAGTAGCCTTCCTTTGACGTTGTAAGGGAGTTTTCGGCTGTGCGAATACAGGAACTCCTTAAGCCTGTGCACGTTTCGGGAAGTGACAGTATCATAAAACTTCATTATGGGTTGAAGCGCGTTTTCACGTTCCTCTACGCTCAATAACTTTTTGCTGTCACGTCACAGTTCCTCATGAATCAAACTTTTATCTCGCTGACCAATCTCCACAGAGTCTTCAAAACCTCTCATGGCAGCAGTCTCATTCACTTCATAACTCGCTTCACTAATTATGCTTTTCGAAAGCTTTCCTAGAAGATTCACGAAGGTCGCGCCTAGCGTCGATGAGAAACCTGAATAACTCTTTCGAAAGTGCTCGAAGTTGGAGCATGGGTCGTAATACGAATGTACGCATGGTTCGAGTTGGAACACGAGTGCCACTAAAGGCACCCCCCCCCTTCCCGAACTCTCCTACAATCTTTCACCCCCCTCTTTTAATTAGATTTACAAAGTAGATGGGCAACGGTACTTTAAGCGTGATTCTCGACGCTGGCAGGTGGAAGTCTCCGCGCGGGGTCTCAGCTCCATCTGTTCCTGTGTGTATACGATGCCGAGATGCATGCTAATGCATGGACAGCTGAGTGAATTATTGAAGGTGGGTCAGGTGGGTGTACGCTTGCATGCGTCGCTGACGTTAAGAGAGGTGATGCATCGTTTTATGCGTTAGGTACCACTGGCAGTAGGTCTCTATTCACCTCGTGAAAAATCCAGGCT
Organism: Rhipicephalus microplus; assembly: GCF_043290135.1. NCBI lineage: Eukaryota > Metazoa > Arthropoda > Arachnida > Ixodida > Ixodidae > Rhipicephalus > Rhipicephalus microplus. The sequence goes on from NC_134705.1 coordinate 169,083,612, forward strand.
ATTGTTATGGTAGTTGGACATAATGAGAAGCTCATAATGAGAGCTTGGCGTTCGGGTCTTGTGATTAAAATGAATGGTCGGTGAGTTGTGTGTCGAGGATCTGGCTTAATAATGCAGTACGTTCGTATGCGCAGAGAGTTCGTCGCTCACTTGGGACCTTCATCCGAAGGTGGGCAGCAAGGTAGACGTGACAATCATTGGCGTATACCAAGCTAGAGGAAAAATTAGGGAGCCCTAAAGCTTCGCCTTTAAGAGTTGAACGCTATAGCGACATCCTGCTACTTGTATTTCGAACACTTAGTGCAAGAAACCTTTTAGAATTTGTTGGGAACCTACTGCACGTGGCTTTAAGGGAATAGACATAGTAGCGTGTGTGCCTTTTGTAGCGGGGTACCAGCTTTCAACCACAAAGCCATTATAATAATCACGTATTCTGACGCCCGTTGGCAATGAACGCTTGTGCCAGAGTCGGTGCAGATATCTATTTATGCAGACGATATTCGTGTTTGGACATCTGGTGTAACCTGTCCGCAGACACGTGCGAAACTTCAGAAAGCTGCGAACTCTCTTTCGGCGCACCTTAGAGAGCAAAGCCTTGATATTTCTCCTGAGATATCGATACTGGTTGCGTTCGTGCGGAAGACAATTAAGTCATATCCCATCACCATAATTGGACCAATTGTCTGCTACACCCGCACACACAGGTTCTTGGGAGTCACCATTGATCGAAATCTCTGCTGGAATCCCCCTGTGGCCATTCTAAAAAAGCGCCTAAGAGCCATCTCCCAGCTTATCAACTTCCTCGGAGGAAAAATGTGGCGGACGTCAGTACACACAATGTTGCAGCTATACAGGACGTTGTTCCTGGAGTACCTGGGGTGCAGCTTGTCTGTTTCAACAAACACCTGCAAAACTAGCTTACGTACAATAGAAAACACCCAGGGCCAGGCACTCAGAGTTTGTATCGAATTACCACGCTGCAAATCCACAGCGGAGACCATCGCAATCGCCAAAGACCATCTGGTCTGAGTGCACATTACTCTAAAGGTGCTACGAACGCATATTATGCCCCTTGATCGTGCATCTGCCCACCACCTCGCTTTGCTTCAAGACGACGGACCAAGTGCCTCCTTCTGTATAAGAGTAATCAGTTACCATGAGTGTCTTCCAGCAGGCCACACACCTCCGGAACGTATCCTGACACACCCTTGGTGTTTAGACCGTCAAAACCTACGCTTAACAGTGCCAAGAATTCGAAAAAGGTGGTTCTCTCGACACCAGCTTTGAAGCAGCTGGCTCTACATATGCCGCACGAAAAATACAAACACCACGTTAAACTTTACACGGATGTTTCGACAAATGTTGGGGGATCTTCAGGAGCTGTGATCTTCCCAGCAAAAGCCGAAACCATCCAATTTCGAACGTCTCACAAAACAACGTCAACAGCCGCAGTGCACGCAGGACTCCGCTGTGCACTCCGCAGGATTGATCAAGAAGCACCTCTAAAAGGGTGCATTTTCACCGATTCTAAACGGGCTCTGTATTGCATTCGAACTGCGCTATGTTGTGTACCTCAAGACATATTGGGGCTTGAAAGAAGACAATTGTATCAGCAAGTACTACAGAAAGGACATGATGTAACTTTTCAATAGTTACCAGGCCACTGTGCGATCATCGTTAACGAGCATGCCGACGCTGCAGGAAAGAACGCTCACAAAAGTGGCATGATTGATCGTATTCCACTGTCAAGAAGCGACGCAGCAGCAAGAATTCATGCGCTCACGCACGATGTCACCAGGTCTCTGTGAAACACGCCCGAATTTCTGCACACCCGTCTTCACCGTCTGGATCAACACCTAGAACTTTCCATTCCATCTGGGTTATCCAGATGAGACAACCGTTCTCTGTCGCATGTGGCTTGGGATGTATTTTACGAACGCCTTTACTTGCCGCATCGGATGGGCAGAAAGTGCTGCGTGTGATCATTGTGGCGCTTACGAAACCATCGAATATATTTTGTGTCAGTGCCCTCAGTACATCTCTCAGGGATAGTCCCTGTCAGCAGTGTTTGCACGCCTCGACGACCAGCCGTTTTCCGAAAAATCAATTTTGGAATACCGGCAAGATCTAGCTTCACGCCAAAGAGCGACGAAGGCCCTCCTGAAGTTTCCGCCATCGACCTGCCTCATCGAGTGCTTGTGATGCTTTAGTGTGTTTTTGTGTTTTCGCTTATGTCCTGCTCTCCTTGTCTCATTCCCTTTTTCTTAATTTTCTGTCTCCCATTTCCCCTTCCCCAGTGCAGGGTAGCGAAGCAGACACTTGCTTTCTGGTTAACGTCTGTGCCTTTCTTCTTACCATATCTCTTTCTCTACCATGCATTATTACTGCAATGTTTCATGTTGCTTTGTGACACGTGTGTTTGTGAAGCATCAAAGGTACTTTCTCTAAAATTCCAAGTAAAGGGAGGTATTTTCAATGTTTCCACAAACGGAGGTTACCCCTGTAAAGTTAACCTGGGCCATAGTGAAAGTAATTACGGTGGCCAGCGTTTTGGTCGGTACGTGGATTTTAAAAAGAACGGACTTATAAAGCCTGCATAGAATTGATTATAGTATACAAAAACGTCCCGAATAAGTAAACCTTTTGAGGGGATCAGAAATATCAGTCATGTATTGGACGTCAAATATTTATCGCATTGTTGTTATTAACCAGTGTTCTTAGCTACGTGTGTTTGTGTTTCATGTTCCTTCAACCATAACTCTTGCATTTTGACTGCGGTTATAGACAGGCAATTCACACGTTTGTAGTGGTTTGTTTGGAGAGAATGTAAGGCAACTTTTACTCAACGTGTCAACACTATGTTTTGCGGGTACTTCTGTTTTGTGAATTTACTGTTCAGTGAAGATTTGTTCGTAATAAGGCACCAGACAAAAACGCAAGTGCTCGTCAGTATATCCTCTGTTTGTACAGGTTTCTTATTGTCTTCTTTATTATGACGAAAACAATTGACCAAGAGTAGTGCAGTAGCCAGTGCAATCAGAGGAACAAGCACTTCCTAATTGTTGTTCATAAAAAAATAAATATAAAATTGCAAATAAATCATTAGTGCAAATATAACAAAAATTCATTGTTGGCGTTGCAAAAACAGTGCTCTCTTGTAGTTCTGTCACCATAATTCACGCTAAAACGACGCTTTGTACCCGGATCTGTTATTGGGAAAAAGGCCTACTTTCTAGACTGCTGTTCATGCGTTCGAAGGTGCTATTGCTCTGCACGATCAAATCATCTGACGAACATTGTCAAAGAGATGTGATCTGCTAAAGGAGAAATCAGTATCAACAATGCATAAACGCGGATGGGCCGATGCAGTGAACCAACCGCTATTCAAATAACCAGCGAGAAAAGACAGTGAAAGGCCGTTACGACAGAAAAGCTCTTCCCGGAGTCGCTGGGGGTGCATCCGCACACCCAGAATCGAGGCTTGTGTCCCTCGCCCTTTTGTTAGGCTTCCCCGTCTCCCCGTAACTTTCCCCATCCTCTCCTGCAGTGCTGGGTATAGTGTTCAATGCAGCCCCGTTAAAGCAGCTAGGAGACCCCTCATTTAAACAACGCTGCCCTTGCCACTAGAGGGCAGTGGCCGCACTATGCTACCGCCATTAGACTTTACTCGGCAACAACTGTATAATTATTCTATTGCTCTACTCTCGAGTCAGGTGCATCACGCGGCTTTTTCTCTCTACAAAACCAATACGCTTGTTGTTCGGCGTTCTTCGACTTGTTGCGGTGTTTGCAGCGCGTGTGGCTAACAATGCCGGAGTGATAAAAAATGTATCCCCGTCGTCTATGGTGTAGCCAGGGGTTGAGAGGAGGTTCCGGATTCAACCCTCCCTCTCGACAGTATTTATTCGGTCTATGTATATTTTTGCACGCACACAAAGAAACGTACGTACCAACATACAAAATGTAGGATTCAACAGCTCCCAACGCTTACACCTTGTCTCCTCCAGAAATGATGCCTGAATACGCAATGGCAAGTCGTCTATATAGAATTACGTTGTTTTGCTGCCTCTTCTTCTAAGTGCGCTGTTCTCCCCATTTGTCTGAATACTTATCTTTACCCGCCACTTCGAACTCCGGCATTGCGTTCCTCGAAAATAGTGGGGAGGCATTAGATGCTGCTGTTAATGTGGCATTCACTATAAATCTTTACCATTATCTAAATATGCTCCACTTAAGGCAGTGCCTAATCAGGAGTCAATTTCCAAGTTTTGGCTCTTGTTTTTTTGTCAAAGAACATTGCGCGTATTCATTCGACACGCTTTCCACAAATGCGGATTTTCACCACTGTTGCCGGTGAGCAGTTTAGAGAGCTCCTCATATTGCTTTTAACCTTCTTATTCTGCACTCAACTTCAAACGCGCAATACCCTGGCGTTCGAAGCCGTGTTTCCGTGGTACTTCGTAATTTTCGCGAACATCCGAGAGCTCCTATATCGCTTCATCGCTTGTTTATGCTGTATGAAATTGTATTCGGTGGGAATTTTCGGTGGTCGAACGCCACGTTTAACCGCATTTCTTTGTCATTTTCAATCGGCACGTGTGCACTCAGGAGACCTGAGTCTGCAGCAGACAAATGGGCAGATGCATTGTTCGGGCTACCAGGAGTACTTGCGCCAGAGAAGCGACGAGGCAAGTAGCTGAGTCCCAGTTTTAGCAGGACCGAGAGCGGGAAACACGCATGTCACACACGTGATTAGGATGGGTCATCGACGCAGTTATATGAAGGAAATGCGTTGGGTAGCTGATCAGAAGTTGTGCGATGGCATGGGATGAGTGGATAGAAGCTCCAATTCAAAGACAGCGAGGTGGGGCTTAAAAGTTTCACGTTTTCTAGAGTGGCGTGGATATAAAGAAGAGTCTTTCCTCATGTGCTCTGGGCAGCAATGAAATACTGGAAGAATGAATGAATGATTGATGCTATGTGTGGTTTTCAGTGCCATCAGAAAAGCAAATGCCCTATCAGGAGAGGCGCACTTCCCACGTCATCGCTAAAGTCACAAGGCTTGATTGCCGCAGGAAATCTTCTGCAATAATAGGGAAGCGAATAACAAAAATGACAAAATAACAAAAATAATAGAGAAGGAAAACGATCGAAGCAAAAAAAAAACATTAACACCCAGTAAGAACATTTCACGTGCAGTTACAATCTTATGGTTGTCACAGGAACCCTTCATTTATAAAATACAAGTACATGGAATGATACGTATACAAACATTAGCAAAGAGGCTGAAAAATCTCTGAAGAAGTTCTAAAGCATTAAAAATAGCACTATGCGCATGGTTAGGCAGAGCTACTGTCCGACCGGTTGTTACCAAGTGGCCCACCAAGAGGAATCACCTGGACCATTCCTCTAATGGAGGGCCAAGTTTATGCGAGTTCAAGCACTTCCTACACACGGCCGAAAGGGCCTGTGCTCACGTGGAGCCACGCTGAGCACCATGCCATCAAAATCAATGAATTCGATTTGTCCTCCTCTAGCTTTACCAGCCCTTTTCCCATTTGTGATGATAAACACGACTCCTCTAACTTCCTTCGTGGTTTATTATGGCTGACAGCGACACTTTCTTATTGTGCGATGTACTTACCACACAATTTTCGTTCGATTGTCAACATCACATTTAGTTATTTTTTGTGAGTTTATGTATCCTAGCTGTGAGACTAACACAGACATACCGTCTCTGTACATAGATTTCCGAAAGATGGAGGGGTGGAGGGCAGCAACTTTTCCTTGGAATTTCGGATAGTATATTTCTCTGGAGTAGCTGCACAAACCAATTAACGCAATCAGGGGCAGCTCATTCGTATGATATGACCTACATTATTGGCAGCCAACTTTGCACGTCACACACTACTGACTAATCCAGCTGGTGATTATGTGGCTGTGACAGACATTTTGCATGTGCTTGATGCCGCTCTTTCTCCCTATCCCCCTTACGGATGCACCTTCCTGCAAAACGTTCCCTCGAATCGGTACTCGTCTTCGTGAGAACTATGAGAGTATTGCAAAAATAGAATGAATGGATCAATTTTAGTTAATGTCTGGCAATGTCTAAGAAGACGTACGTCTCCCACGGCAAAATTTCAAGGCCTTGCCTGCACACAATCTACAGGCTTCCTGGATGACGAGCTCCAAGCCGCGCAGAGTGGCTGCGCACTTCAATGACAAGATCTCAAAGTAAATGTCATCGTTACACTAAGTACGTTGCACATCAGCAAAATGTATCCGAGTGTTAGTGGCCTGTTCCGGCACAATTCGCACAATGTTAAAGAAAAAAAGAGCAGACAAGGCTAAGCACACTGCTTTATAAACGCTCACGCACATGACTGTCGCTTTCGGTAATTTCTGGCTGTTACTTTCTTTCTCGACTCGGCAATGTTGGCAATTTGTTCGAACAGCCTGCTATTGCAATCGTCCGTTAGCCCAGTCATTTCGGCAGAGCCGTAAGTACCATCTCAAATGACCGGACTAGTTGTCCGCGAAGGTACAAAGAAAATATCGTAGAAGTGGCCCCAAGTGTAAGAGCGGGGCGATAAGCTCGTGGGGCATTTGTGGTGAGATTTGATCAGTCGAACGGTGGGTCCCCTCGGTCGGATTATGTTCTTCTGCCAGAAGCCAATCTCAAAATCACCCCCGCCCTCCCCGCCCCTAATTTTTCTATAAATGATAATCGAAGAGCACATAACAGTAGTGAGGTGTGCAACTCTGATACAAAGGAAGGCCGAAAGAAAAACATTCATTCTCACCTGAAGAAGGTGACGAGTGCAGAGAGGTGATTGTAGTGTTGATCATAATCAGAATCAGCTGATTGTGACAAATACAGGTTGCAGGACGCTAATATAGACAAAGAGGTCAAGAATTCAGACTACAGTGAAACTTCCTTTACAAGCATACACCAAAAATTGTGCACAGTGTATATTTTATAGGCATAGACTACAACGAATCATCATGCACTTTCAGCAATAATGCTACAATAAAAAACTGCGAAGTGTTGGTTGTAATAATTATAAACGAGGGACTTTATATGAGGTCTTGTTGAACTTATATAAAGCTTGTGAATGACATGAATGCAGAGCATAATTAAAAAATGCACATTCTTAGGAACAAAAATTATATTATAAATTACGTGATGGGCATAACAGTCAGATAACAAAGAAACAAAAACATCTGCATGACAACGACGTTAGGTAGCAATGGATGCTACTACAAGGTAAACAAGGTGAATCATTGAACAGACTGAATCAGTGAGGATATATACCAAACCGTGGGCTATACGTAAAACCTTATTGCCAACAGCAGTTCGTCATTATGGAAAAACCGAACCGCAAACGAATGTTGCAAAAAGTTTATAAGTTACGTAACATTCGAGCTGGAACGATTACACGGGGCTTCATGTCTGATAAGTGTAAAAAAAGAAAATGTATATGATAGAAAAGAATGACATCGACGCCATCGGCAGGAAAGATATGATCACGCCACTTCGCAATAAAGTGTCGTCTCATCTTCAAATGGTTATGCGAGCAACATAGCGCCATTTAGATAATAGGGCTGGTCTTGCTCATGACAATACAAATCCAAACCATTCTCGAAAACTTTTGGCGTGTCGTTCTCCCCTATCAACTCTGTGGGAGATGCACCGTCTGCGCCAAGCACGGAGGAAGGAAAAGGTAAGGAGAGGCCCTGACGTCACTCGTTGTGAAGCCGCAATGAAGCCGGAAGTCGGCCATATTGAGTAGGCAAATTCTCCTCTCTTGTTTACATATGAATGCGAAGCAGAAGGCGCGACTCCCTCTCCGGCACGGAAAGCACGTGGGCTGCGCAGCGCGTTTGTCGTGACGATCCGAAACTAATGGAACTGGGCTCATCACTCAGAGTTAGCGGGACACCTTCAGCGAAATCGCTTCGTCCGAGTAATAACAAAGAGTAACAGCTCGCTGACAACGAAGCAACTACGAAAGAACGCGCGCTAGATGCACTGACAACGGCGAGTGCTTTCACGTCATTAATTCAGCAACTGTACAGACAACACGATCGGTCGTGCGCCTTCTACGGTTGCATTCCGCCACGTGACTGACGCAGCGTCCTGCCACTGTGTCCGTGTTCCGCGTGAAACTCACCTGCGTCAGCATTCTGCGACCGTGGTGACTATGAGCATGGTGCTAGTGACAGTTGAACGTGGTTGCTGTTACGTTGAGATTACATGCAATGCTGGTGGAGAGTGTACCAAGCGGAACAGAAAAGGTGTTTTAATACGCACATGCAAGTTGTTACTGTACACACACAACACGAAACTACGTATGTGCACATGGTCCTCACGGCGTCTTGCTGGGCTCAACAGCGTCGTCCGTTGTCACAAGCAGGAGCACTGCTCAACCGTCACTGACCTGCAAGGCGTTCGTCGTCATTCAGCTTCGTCATGGTGCCCAACGCCATTTCGCTGAACACTAACTGCTTCATCCGCGTCATCCGCCGCACGACACATGGATATGCACTTGTTCTACACACTGTTGAAACCCCGTGATGAACAAAGAGATTTGTAAACGTTGCTAAGAGTAATGTAACAGCCAGACGAACACTGCGTAACCAATAACGCGGCGCAGAGCACAGATATTGTCCGCCACAGCTCAGCACGATTCCGCCGCCAGCCGCGGCCGCTCACTGCTAGACCAGCTTCACTGCGCAACACGTAACCATAACAACGCCGCCATTGTGCCTACTGAATATGGCCGCCAAGATGTCATTTCCGCCACATTTTTTACGCCCTGCGCCGGCTGGGCATGCCCTCTCCTTACCTTTTTCCTTCCTCCGTGGCGCCAAATAAACGCAGGAGGGCGTTTTACTCCTGGCCACTGGCTTTCTTTTCTTTTGTTGAGATCGATGGCGTTGCTTCGGAAAACGCTCGTTGGTGCACGCTGAGCCTGCTGTGCTGAAGCTCTCCCACGTATTGTGATGTCAATAGCCATGGCGTGTCCAGCGGCTTTGTGTCTCACACGCTGAGAGCACAGATGTTATACGGGTGCGTGACTGCATTTATTGCGGTCATTTCCCCAGCTGTCTAGAACAAAACCAAGATTTTTTTTCTGGAACGATTTTCTTTTCTTGAAGCTGATTATGTATTGCAGTGCGTATGATATCACAGAAAAACTATTCGTTGTTTTTTCTCTCGGCAGTTTATATCACGTAGTTTAAGCGCACTTTTGCCGCAGTGTTTACCGTCATGAACTCATTTTTTTTTTCACGTTTGTTCTCTCTTTTGTGTTATTTTTCGAGTGTACCTCAAACGTTTTTACTCTTGTTTCTTGTATGTTGCTTTTAAACAATGTTTTTCCTTCTTTTGATTCAATTCTATATGCCGTAGTGCACGAGAACAAAACGCAGGACGTGGCTACGCGAAACAAAATTATTGTTGCAGCCCCCAATATAGTTACTTCTCTAACTCAATTCCTAATTGTCGATTCATGCGCCAGTATAATAAATACAAGCCATCTTCAGTAATAAGAACAAGCGATATAATCAGAATGCCTGGCGCGCACTCCCCAAATTGAATTCCCTTCCATACGGAGGCAATATGCACTGCGCCATCGAAGGCTCCTAGAATTAAATATTTTGATAATAATTTGTCATAGTGGCAATCGATAATAAATACTTGCATAGTTCGAAACGAAACGCGCACTCCCCAGAAATGACCACCAATAACATGGCGGTGGTACGATTGAGACATAGCGGTATGTTTCAGTGAAAGGGCTTTACTGCCAGACTGGCAATGCATAATGACATTTACTGTTTGCGCTCCAGGTAAATTGTAGCACACACGAAATACGCCTATGACATACTTTAGACAATATATTGGCACCTTTGTAAGTTTTAATCAATTAGCATGCGCTAATTTCAATGCGCTAAATCTATCCATATCTGCCTTCTTGGGCACGGTTCCTCTATAGACCAAACACAAACGCTTTGATATCATACCATGGTACCAAATGTAGTTCAGAAGAAATTGATGCCGGTCGAACTGGCGCACAGCAATTCAAAAGTGATAACAGCGCTACCTCTCCACACGCGTACAAACCAGACGCATACGCAGTCTTGCAATTCGTTTGAGTGTGTGTATCTGGTTTGTACATTTGTGTCGAAGTAGCGCATTCATCCCTTTTTGTGTCACTGTTGTTGAACATGTCTCTGTTCCAATCGCGCCAGCTGAAATGTCCATGGGCTACACACCGGTTTACCCCAACTACCAATAATGGCAGACGCTGCATTCAGACAAGAAAATCCTAAATGTAAGTGAAATTGATGGGAATTCAGAGCTAAAGAATGGAACCGTGCTTGGATGGCAAAGAAGGAGAGCTTCCGATTCAAAACGAGAAACGTTTCACTGAACCTGTTGATATAACTATAACCGTATACTGCGTGAGTGTCGTCAAAGAAAAGAATTTTACCCGGTAGTATATTCTAGCCCCTAAGGTTAAGTAATTCTCTTATTCAGGTGATGAATACGATATTCTAAATACACTCAATCTAGTCAGCTTGTACTATTACTGAATAACGCAATGTTTCAAAGTGTAAATTGATTACACCTACTATTCCGTGACTTCATTCTTATGTATTTGCCTATTTTTTTTTGGCTCAAACCTGAATTCTTTTTCTCGTGTTATTCATAAAACAGCAGTATTCACCACACAACATCCAGAATTCCATGCCACGGTTTGCAATTTTTTCGTAATTGTATACAGAAGTGTGGAGGAACTTTTTACATTACCTGCTGTAGACAGCAGGTGTGCTATTTCTTCCTGTGGCTTACCAGAATTTCACTGGCGTTTTTGTGCACAATTGAACGTGGAAGGCACCACTCATTTTGCGCTATACAAAGAGTAATAAAAGCAACGCTATGAAGTAGAAATAACGCTTTATTCCAGGGTGGGTGTTTTATAGTCTCTCGTTTCTCACCAGAGGCTTTCATGTAAGTTTCCTTTTTTCTTTCTCAGTATTCGGGCATTTTATTTTCTATTTCGCACGTCCACCCCACAGTCTGCTTCATTTGTTTGGCTTCTTCTTCTTTTATTTTCTCCATTCCACAAAACCATCGAGGAGCAATCGAGCTGGTACTGAGCCTGTTTGTTGAATTGAGCTATCCGATTCCTTCGCTCTCTCTCTGGCCTTACTTACTTACTCCTTGTTCTTTATTTATTTCTCCCAATCTGCACCTATGTTCCTAACAATTGATGGGGCGTCCTGTTTCGATCTTATTGACATCAATTTTCAACCATTGCGGGGACGACAATTGCAACCGTGAAATTGGTCAAGTCATACGCACTCCCTTCCGGCAATGCTGCAAAACTGCCGTTCGGGGAATGTGTTTTTGAAGATGTGACCTAGGGTCTTCCTTCCCACTCTACAGGGAGTACTGTGCAAACAATTCCTGTATTTCTTACGAGGGCCTGGGAAGTTAGGCTGCGATATTGCAGGCAGAAGCTTTTTAGGTCTATTTGCAGTTTCAAGTGCTCACAGACGTTCGCATTCGTTAGAGAGCATTACAATTGCGTTTCTTTAATTTCACATGATATGCGTTTTATGTAAAACAGGAGACCTGGTGGGCATGTCGAAAAGAGCTTCGCGGTGATAAACTTTTTTATCTGCAATTCTATTTTTTATATTACGAGAAACTGCAGTTTAAACCAACTGTTAAATATTGACATGCTACAATTGAGTTCAAACTGCTTATATATTTATTTGTTTATTTATTAATTTATTTATTTCTTATAACACTTCCTTGAAGGGCGTAGAAACGTGCTATACAAAGGGTGCTTGCTATCAATAAAAACACAACAAACGTACAGATGCGTAACAATTAGAAATTAAAGATACAAGAGTAAACAAAATACATTCTAACAAACTAATTAATAAATGTGACAATAAACATAAAAAAACATTTGAGCAAAAGTTACAAAACAAAGTGCACGTTGTTTTAAGTCAACTTGCGAAATATATATATATATATATATATATATATATATATATATATATATATATATATATATATATATATATATATATATATAGAATGTCACAGTAACATTGTTCGTGATGTATGCATTATTGAACTCCGTTAACTACGTTTGTGGTTAACGGAATTAACTCATCAAAGGGAATTTTAGAGTTGATAGTTACCGTAACGTAGATTATAACGGTTGGTCACTTAAACGGGGGTACCATGAAATATGCTACAAAAAAGAATCTTTAGACAATACTTAGATTAGGAAACTGAGAGGTGACTAAACCTCGTGCCCTGACATACTCTCGTAAATCAGAAGCAATGCAGGTACCACACTTGCCGGAACCGAAAGGAACAAACGAGGATTGTAGAAACTGCTATACAAAACATTCATGAGGGTTTTTGTGTGCGTGGCGCCGACAACGAGACAAGCTGAATACATTACACAGCACTTCGTCCTGCACGTTCATTCTCTAGTTGTCTGAGCTGTTTTTTCACTATACGAAACCTTGTTACGATAAAAGTTTTCAAGAGTGTACACATCACTGCACAAGTAAGCGCCGTTGCTTCGTTTCACCCACTAGCATTATTGACATCGGCTTTGGAGATGAAGTGGGTGGTATTGAGCTCAGTGTAAGGACTTTCAACTCCATAGAGCAATCTGACAGATGTGAGTATGCCCGAAGGTCTTTTTTTTCCAGCCCGAGGAAGCCAATTTCTTGGCACAAAGGAAGTAAGAGAACTGCAAAGAGAAAGCAGCGTACGTGTTTTCTTGCTGGCAACATCCTCCCGACCCGGGCTAGGCTGAAGAAATTTTCGGCATGGCCACGACAAGAGTGGTGTATTGTGTAGACTTTCCTACTTGGGTTGAACGCCCTTTTGTTCAAGGATCCAATTAGGAAAAGAAAAGTTGCCTGGTGCTGAATACATGAGACCATGTGTTGACTGCAGTTATATGTTCGTAAATAAAAGCAGTAACTTCGAGCAATTCGTCAAGGAGACCAGGAATGACGTAAAAAAGAAAAAAAAAATATTGTCTCACCATCCTCGCTGAGCATCCAGAAAAAATGCATTATGACTTCAACTGATATCAAGCCTCTGTTGTCAGCCGGCAAAAAAACTGGATCAAGAGGCCATATCTGGAATTTTTAGACATCGTAACTACAGTAAACACGCTTAGTTTTAGCAATGGCAATCTACTACCCGCGTACGATAGACGGCTTAATCACTACTGACACAGATTACTGGCGTTTGAAAGGTGCGACATCATTTTAATAATTCAATGTCACCTTTTGGTCGGTATTAAGTATTTTTCATTTCTGCTATCTTGATTCGTTCTTTGTTGCTAATCATGATGTTGCTGTCCCTGCAGTTACCTGACGTGTCTTCAAAATGAGAACAATGCGTGAGGAACACATTGCTTTATATATGAGGACCAAATTCATGCGCTGTTCATGGGCCCTGCTCTTAAGCGGGAGATTTTGGGTTTAGCGTTACAGTTAGTGTGTTAACCAACGAACTGTTTTACTGGGTATATTGCATGCACACGCATTTTTAGTTCCTCCTTCTCCTTAATTCTGTTATTACCCTTATTCTCTTTCAAAGTGTAGGGCTGCAAAAAGGTGAATCCCTATCGCAAAATCTCCATTTTGCCTTCCTCTCTCTATTCAGACTGAGAAGAGGGAGAACGAGAGAACGTTTTATAGCAAGCAAAGCATGCAGTCATGCCCCCGTCGGTTAAAACTTCATAACAATAAGCAATATTTGTGCGAACTGTTTCCTTCTGTTATTAAGATTTACTCACGAATGTGCAAAGGACACCCTTGCTTGGCCTGTAATGCTCTGATCCTTTCGTGTGTGGAAGGGTGTACGTCAGTCTTATTTCGAATTTATCCTACAACCAGACCCATCAGAAGCCATGTATTTGTTGATTGGGAAATGTGACGGCGTCTATGACAACATGCACTGATGATGATACGACCGCAGATAACAGCTCATCCAGGCAAACGCGCTTTGAAAAGGATATCCTAGCGATTTCCGCAACACGAGAAAGATTGTGAAGCTTTTGCTATCCCCAAAATTTCTTAACTCGCATTTGGTGGATGCTATAAGAATGCTTTTGTAATCACCTATTGAAGGTAAAAATCAACATTTTAGTCCATTGGCATAAAAGTGGATGGACAGTTATGTTGTGTAAAAATTGACTTCCATTCTTTCAATCAGTGGCATATCCACATTTCTCAGTCATTTCGTATTCAGCCATTATTCGTTCTGCGTCTCAACCTCCATAAGCTCATCATTTTGCACTTTCAATACAGCACCGAAAGATTGGTACGCACTTGCCAGATATGCTGATTTCGGGACACGTAGCAGCACGTTTTTCATTTCATCCGGATGCATACATTCAATAGGAAATTGCGACTATATATCTTCATGAAGTCTTCTTTTGCAAGCAGCGTGAATACCCCCTCCCTTTTTTTTCTCTTACATAAGCTACACGACCGAGATTGTTATCACTGTCGCTGCCGCGAAAGTTTACGAGAACTCGTAAGTTTGATTTTCTCCGCATAACCGACTATAGTGTGCTCTGGTCGAATTACAAGGATAACAAAGGATCCGACCTTTCAGGCAACGAGGAGAAGCGCGCGCTGGAACGCGCGAGTTGTTCCTCGGTGCATGCGGGGTTCAGTCGAGTCGCGGACTTGAATCGTCAATATTCTCTCCCGAGGCTAATTTGAATATATCGCGCTCCATACAACGCCGCGTCTCCCGGAGAGACGCTACGTCGAATGCAGAGGCCGTCCCTCTTTCGAAGATTGTTTCCACTTCCCGACCTCGAGATCGGCAAAACTACACGCATGAGTAACACCCAGACAAGAGTGCAGCTTCTTTCGTGATCTTCAGTTTTCTGGTCATTTACAGTTCCGGTTTACGTCTCTGCAGGGAATGGAACATCCGAGGCGCTTATACTTCTTACACTCCTAACAAAGCACGGTACGAAAAGGAGAATTGCATGGGAGTGCGGGAGAAGAGGGATTAAATGCAAAGGCATCTAAGAACAGAGTGCGCGCGATGAAAAATACTCGTTTTAGAGAAGACAGCTGGTTTTTATCTTCGTTTTTGTTTCTTTGTTATGAAACACATATGTGCCTCAACTGTTACGTTCAGTGAAATTTGTGCATGGGGATTAACAATATGCAAGATACCTTGTTCGAAGGCCCCTCGGTTAATATATTTTCAAAACTGAAAAAGGGCAATCAGGTAGAGACAGTTTCAATTGCTGTGCTCAGATTTGCGAGCGCGAAGGAGAAAGTGCAAGCGTGGGCGCTGTCGACGATCATGCTTCGAGGAACAGACAGTATGTGTACCGGCAATAATATAATTTATTTATCCTTTGCAACATGAAGTCGCTCCCATTGTGTTGCGTTACAATATTTGAGTGAGTGAGTGAGCGACCGAGTGGAAACGAGAGCATGAAAAAGCGTCGTCTTCGTCATTTTTACTTCCCTCTTTCTTTCCTCTGACTCATCCGTCCTCCCCAATGAGTAAGCAGGCCTTGTGCCCTTCCAGGAGGCAGTTGCCAGCTTGCTCACTCTCTCTTTCCTCTGCGTCCTTGTGTATGTGTGTATGCAAATAAAATAAACAATAAACTTAGATTACCAGTTTGATTGATTGATTGATTTGTGGGGTTTAACGTCCCAAAACCACCATATGATTATGAGAGACGCCGTAGTGGAGGGCTCCGGAAATTTCGACCACCTGAGGTTCTTTAACGTGCACCCAAATCTGAGCACACGGGCCTCGACATTTCCGCCTCCATCGGAAATGCAGCCGCCGCAGCCGGGATTTGAACCCGTGACCTGCGGGTCAGCAGCCGAGTACCTTAGCCACTAGACCACCGCGGCGGGCCTACCAGTCTGAGCAGGCCGTTATGTTTTGCTAGGCCAATTCAGTTCCTGCCTTATTTCTTCGGCTTTTGGTTTAAATATTTATTTTTGAAGGCTTTAGGAAGCATTCACAAAAAAGAAGGAGTGCTGATAGTGTGTTGAGCTTGATTCGCCTTTTTTAACAGTTTGGTCAGCACCTACGAATGTCGAACTATAGTTCCACACAGCATCTTTGCACAAGCGGATCCATACACCGACAGTGATGCCATGTAACGTGCCAAGCTGACAGACTGTGGCGCTGTGTGTACACTGTCTCTCTGCACATGTCCAACTTCCAGCATTTTCTAACCTGTCTGTCACTGTAGGGGATCATCAGGTTTTTCTAAGCGGGTTGACGTCTCTGTATTTCTTCCGTAGCGATCAGTGAGTCCACGAATAACTCGTAACAGGCATAGTCGGTGATCAGTGAAGTCGCATATCCGAGGCCAGACGGGAATGGGGAATATCCATTCTCATATAAATGAAACACGAGTTGCACGTGCCCACTCATACACGTCAGTGAGAATGCAAGATGTACAATCGTTAGTTACGTACATTTGGCCATTAATTACGAAACGTTTGAAATCTGATGAAGGTGTATGGTCAACTGATCGGTCGCAGGCATGATTGGAAGCTATGCGGCTTTAGTAGTGGTGTACTCACCATTTGCGCTTTTGGATTGTCGTTGTTAGTGAGCGTTAAAACTCGTTTTCCCACTACCTGTGTATTTGTGAAACGGCGAATAGCTGCAGTCATATTTCGGGCCTGTCAGCAACTCGTCCCAATGTCAGTAATCCCGTTGTGCTCTGCCTTGCTGCTAGCAATGAAGGTGCATTTTCTAACGTCAATACTCTACTTAACGATAGCAACATACCAGTTATCCCGATGAAAGTGATCCTTCGTAGCATCGATCTGAAAAGCTTCGCCCTAAGACACACAAGCCTGCGGAATATTCATCATCGTGCCCAGTGAAAGAATTTACGCTTCACAAGACAGATTCGAGAGGACGCGAGTTCATTTCGATTCAAGCGACGCAGGGCCATCAGCGGCCGCCATCACGTTCAACGCGTTGCCACACTGATTGATGCCTTGGGGTATTTCGCAACAAAGTTTCGCGTGTGTGCACTCAAGCTACGCTTCAGTCAGTTGCGCGAGTCTTTCCAAAGTTCCGCAAGTACTCCCCTACTTATTCAGAGTTTCCTGATTCAGCATTCTAATGCCGTATCTGGTCCCGAGACACACGACGCGTAATCCGCCTAGGCTTAGACTGGGATAGTGGGTATGTTCGAGGACACAAAGGGATCTGTCAATATATAGGGCACGGAGTGTGTACAATGAAGCTATCTTAAAGGCGGTCAGTGCTGAAAGGCTCCCACCAACTCGAACTTGGCCGATGTAAAGTGAGTTTATGGAGTGAATGGGACGATATGGTTGGAAACAGGTTTGCTTCGCTATGTACCTGGGGACAGAATGCGAACTTTGGAGCTAGGATTGAGAAGTAGGTGAATACGGAGAGAAGATTTGACCGACTAAAATTATGAAACAGGTAGGGTGTGAGATGTTGACAATTTGGTAGGAAACACGCCTGATGCCCATGGCCTCCGAAAATAGTGTTAGGGGAGGAGGGGGGCTGCACCCCTTTATGTTTTGGATAATATTTTTATGCAGAAGGAATAAGATACACAGTTTGATTAGCCCACTCATGACACGTATATTCATGTAAAATTTCCTTCAGGATTTCTAGCCAAATTTCTACGCTCGTACCACCACGGCAGTCAAGTGGATAAGCCACAACACTGCTGATCAGCATGTCGTGGGAAGAAATCGCATTGAAAAAGAAAACGAAATCATGGCATGTACGCGGAGTGAATGATGATGAGTGGGGCAAAACTTCAAAGAGTTTTTGTACCACGCGTTGTTACTGCGATAATTCATGCTACATAACGCAGGTATACTGAACGTGGGTGTTTGTATTGCATACAAGTTACTTTCCCAGCGTTTCCACGCACAAGAAGCCATTTTTTCTGTATTTCCAAACAGACGAGTGACTCTGTTGTAGAACACTTGCTTGCCACCGAAACAACGCGGGTTCAATGCTCACTCAGACCCAGAAATATTATTCCTTAATTTTTTCGCATCTTTCCGATTTTTCGCTCAGGCATAAAACGGCTTTTCTCTTCGGAACCAACGACACTGATGCCAACACCGCAATTTCAGTGAAATGAGATCTTTACGCTATGCGTTATAATCCACTTGTCATACAAAATACAAGAGCTCACAAGATCCGTAGGAATTAAGCAAGGTTACACGAGGAAACAAATATAATCAGTGCTTAACCAAGGGCTCAGCCGGAAAATGAACGACGTCTTCACATCTTCCACAAGACTCAAAGACGAGTCCCCACTGCCAAAAACATCGTATAAACTTTGGTTTCATGCATGCGTTTCACTTGCCGATTAACATGTATGTGCCAAAAAAGGTTCATGCTGGGTACTAACTCTGAGTCCCCATCGGCAACTTAAGGAAGCCCTGCAACACTTTTTGAGCATGGTCAGAAAACGCTGCTGATGGGTAGTCGAGGCTACCAAGAAGACGCGAGCCAAATAATACCGAACGGCCATCGGCAACGCCCACCACCGAGTTCCACCGAGAGCTTGTCGCTGTCAGGGTCTTAGCGAGGTGCACGCCCTCGACCCTGTAGAAGCCAAGCATCTGTTTCTCGAGCTCGAACGGTTCTGTGGCGATATCTGCTTCTGGAACGTCTACCGGGTGTCAGTGAAGTGCCGCGCTCAACCTACTGGGGTGTTCTTGGCTTAGGATTGAGTGGTTTTAACTTTCTGTCTTAGAGTCCGATTCTATAGTTTATCTGTTTCTGAGTCTAACCACATCTCTAGTGCTCATGTCGACTACTTCTCCTGGCCAGGCGCGATCCGCCTGGTCAGCGTCCCTGCTGTCTAATGAATTACCGCTAGACTCCTTTTTCCACAGTGGTATCGACAGCATTCCCGTAGCACTGGTACCTACAAATGGAGGCTTCATCAGACTTTCAAACCCTCAGGTGGTTCAAAAGGAACTAAAAACAACTTCAAATCATTTCCAGACCATCACAGATGTGCGCCCATTTGGGCGAGGAGGTATCGTGTGTAGGTCGCCGGATCAGACCTGCGTGCAGGATCTTCTCAAATGCACCTCCTTTGCTGCTACCCCGGTGAGTGCTTTTATTCCGCCTCACCTTGCATGTACAAAAGGCCTTGTACGGGGAGTCGACTCCAAGCTGAGTCCAGCTGAGACCCTAGACAGGCTCTCTGGAGCAGGCGCAATTTCAATTTACTGGTGTAATCGCCTAGTCGACAACCAGAGGGTGCCAACCGAATCTGTTATCGCGACATTTGTGGGCACAAAATGCCCGTCAGAAATAAAATTATGGCCACTGATCTTCCGAGTAGAACCCCTCGCTTCTCGTCCGATTCAGTGCAAGAACTGCTGGAGATTCGGCCACAGTGCGGGAGGATGTAAATCTAACGTTCGTTGTAGCACCTGTGGAGAGAGTCATCCTTCAAGCAATTGTACTGCAACAGTGGAAAAGTGTTGTCTCTGTGGGGGCAGTCACTGCGCCGACAACTCTGACTGTTCCGCTCGTTCCCGGGAGGTTCAAATCCTAGAAGTTATTTACCGCCGCCGCTGTTCTCGAAGGGAAGCCATTGACATAGTTAGAGACAGGGCTTTTGGATACTCTGGTATTACAGCGCGCTGCACTTCCAGTATGAACTCAAGCCTATCGCAGGCTATTGAAACTGCTGTGGAAAAGGCAGTGAATAAGGCAATGGATAAACTAATATCTAACCTTTCCGACTGTTTAGTGCAAATTCTTTCAAGCCAGATTGGACAAACAGTACAGACTAGTACAGAACCTGCAGTATTACACATTACCAGTGATGCCACACAGCTACGCAGTGTAGTGATGGACGAACTTTCTGCATCTGCAGGCAAGGCTAAGCAGCCAGGAACACAGATGCACTTGGACCGACATTCGCCTCGGCCGAGTACAAGTACTGATACAGATATGGAACTCGATATACGAACTAATAAACGTACCAGATCCCCTATCTTCACCGATCTCAAGTCCAAATCTAAACGGAATGAATCAGCTATTTCGCGTGAAGATGCTAACAAGTGCGCGAGATGCGCCTCTGCGGTGCGCTCAACACCATAGGTCAGTTGAGGGTACTACAGTGGAACTGCCGTTCTATATTCTCAGCCTCAACCGACTTACATTACTTTTGCAATAATTTTAATCTTGATATTATAATTTTCCAAGAAACTTGGCTTACACCAGATAAAAATTTCCATCTTGCAGGTTTTCGTTCTTTTCGATTAGATCGCCCATCACGTGGTGGTGGTTTAATGATCCTTGTATCAAGTAAATTATGCCATAGGGCGAAAATTTCTTTCAGAATGTTAGACTTGGATTGTGAATTATTAGCCTTAGACTTGTGTCTTCCCGGATACCACCCTTTTTCAATCGTAAATTGTTACTTCCCCTCCGGTGTGCAAAGCACGCGTTATCTTGACAGCGTTTTGGTAGCATGTAGAAAGCAAATTGTACTCACAGGAGACTTTAATTCACACCATTTGTCTTGGGGTATAAGGACAGATTCTTGTGGTAGGCGACTGTGGGAATGGACTATTGATCACAACCTCTCCTGTCTGAATAAAGGTCATGTCACATTTGTCCGAGGTCAAACTAGCTCAGTATTGGATTTAACGTTTTGCTCCAATGCAATCAAGATTTTGTCATGGACTGTTCTGGATTCGGCAACTAACAGTGACCATCTTCCTGTAGTTTTTGACATTACTTGTCCAACAATAACTTTAGATCAGCCAAAACGCACATACATCAACCATAGCAAATTTCAAGCCTGCCTCCGTTCTGCCATTTCCAAGCTTGGAAATGCCAGTACTAAGGAGATTGCATCTACGATTGGTTCAATGCTGGAGGGATCTAGAAAAAATTCTGAATTTTCTATTCCATCCATTAAACGATCCTCCTCTCGTTGGTGGAACGATGAGTGTACGCGCGATTATCGAAGACGAAAAGCCGCTTGGAAAAAACTTCTTCTTAATCAGAGCCCAACAAACTGGAAAGACTATCAATTCCTTGCTGGCGTATTTAAGCGTACAGTGAACAGCGCGAAATAAGAATACGAGAGTAGACATTTTGATTATCTTTCAAGTAAAAAAATAAGCGTGCTTTGTTCGCTTATCTTCGGACAAGAAAAGTACTACCAGCACCTTTAACGTTGCAGTCATGTGTCTTGACGCCGGTAGAAATGAACACCTTTCTAGAAGACATAGCGCAAGGTTTAGAATGCCGCTTCACTGCGAATTTTTCGGCTATTCAGTCCGTTCTGGTAAAGTTGCATGAATTTCCAGAAGTTTCTTTAGCTGAATTGAATCAGACAGTATTATGCTTACCGAGGACGGCTCCCGGACCAGATGGGATTACGAACTCTATGTTGAAATGTTTACTCCAGGAATCGCCTAATCTTTTGCTAGAACTAGTGAATTACTCTTTAGGGAATGCATGGATACCTCCAGAATGGAAACTTGCCAAAATTGTATAGTTGCTAAAAATGAAAATGATGCATACACGTTGGATAACATAAGGCCGATCGCACTGACATCAAACTTAGTGAAATTGGTTGAGAGAATCATCAATATACGAATTAATGAACATATTACCATGAGGTCTATTCTCAGTCCCTGTCAAATTGGGTTCAGGGCAGGTTGTTCAATTTGGGATGCCCACGTTGACTTAGAAAGTAGGCTTCAATTAGCTCGGCTACATAAAAAATATGCTGCTTTAGTTACCTTAGACATCGCTAAAGCATATGATACCGTGGAGCACTGTATTTTGATAGATCGATTAGAATACCTTGATTTTCCATCATACATAGTAGCGTGGGTTCACAATTTTCTCGCAGGCAGGAAATTTTATTGTTTTAAAGATGGGTCCTCATCATCTACTCATACCCAAACGAGGGGAGTACCACAAGGCTCGGTGCTTTCCCCGGTGCTATTTAATTTACTAATGAGCACCATCCCACGTAAACAGTATATAACAACTTATGTTTATGCAGACGATATCGCAATTTTTGCAATGGCAGATAACATTCAGACCTTATATGAACGGCTGCTGCAGACTTACCTTGATATATTGGAGAGCTGGCTCGATGGCAACAGCTTTTTACTTAATCCGAGTAAATGTACCCTCCTTGTTTTCCCGCTGCAATACCCTGTGAACATCTCTCTGTCTTACCATCATGAGGATATACCACAGGTGGAATCTGTTAAATACCTTGGAGTAATTTATCACACATCGCTTAACTGGCGATCTCATATCGAATATATTGCCGGAAAAGGTGTGCGGGCCATTGGCATATTACGTAGGCTAAGTAACTACCGCATAGGTATGAGAAGAGACACATTATTAATGATATATCGCATGTATGCTCGTCCCATTTTGTAATTTGGTTGTGTGCTTTTCTCTGGAGTTCCAGCTTACAAGTTGCGACCTCTAATTCTTCTGGAAAGAGAAGCTTTGCGCTTATGCCTTGGCCTTCCCAAAACAGTCGCCAACAATGTGTTATATCTCGAATCGAGGGTCCCTCCGCTTTCTTGTCGAATTCGCCTTCTGACTGTTCAGACATTCTTAAGAATTTATGAATCACCATTACGACATTCAGAAACAGCCTTTATTTCCACCCCGGAATCATTTTTTGCTGCTAGATGGCCGCGATTTCACACGCCACAAATTATATTTGTGCAAAATTTACTGGAGCCTCTAAACGTACGTATAAGCGATATCATGCCGAGTCGTTATAATTCAGCCCCGGTGGAAATTCAATTCGACGAAATTTTTCCTAATAATGCCAAATTACTTCCCCATAATATTTTGGATGGTTTACTACAGTATCACCTGCGCCGTATTACAACGAACGTTATTATTGCTACAGACGCATCGCAATACGACGAAAAGTCAGGTGTTGGTATTTTCAGCCCGATTTTAAATTGGATTTATTCCCTTCCACTACCCGATTTCATTCCCGTTTTTGTGGCTGAGTTTCTGGCAGTAGTACTCGCCTTACGCAAGTTAGATACAGCAATTACATCAGCTGTCATAATAACAGATTCCCTATCTCTTTGTGCAGCACTTTCTGTTGGTGCTGATAATCACGTAACAAGGGCGTTCCGTGCACTAGTACCTGTGCATTTGAGAAAAGTGCGATTAGTTTGGGTGCCTGGACATAAAGGTTTGTTTCTAAATAAAATGGCCGATTCCTTAGCTAAGTCGTCAATCAGGAAATCAATTCTACCGCTCTGTCCATCATCCGCTTATGTGACTGCTGCTCGATTCCGCAGACGTACGCTTATGCAAGTCTTTATAGGTTCAGCACTAACAAACTCTACAGAATATCGCCATTTATTATATCCCTGGCGAAGATACTTTTGCCGCACTCGAAAACAAGAAGTAGCTATCACAAGGCTGCGTTGTCGGGTACCAAATCTAAATTTCTATAAACACAGGTCTGCTCAGGCACCTTCGCCACTGTGCGCATTCTGTGATGAACTAGAAACAATAGAACATTTCTTTTTGACCTGCAGGCGGTTTAACACAATACGAAAAACCCTATTAGAAATACCTTTGCGTGGCATTGGTATGGACTTATCTCTGCCTGTAATTTTGTCTTTTGGAGCTTCCATTTCTGGTTTCTGTAATGGCACAGTATGCGTGGCCGTTCGGGACTATATTTATGAAACTAATAGGTTGATTAATTAACCAGTTTCATTATCTTAACATGTCCACATAATTATATAGGTATAAAATCAGATTATTGCTCTATTCAAAGAATAAATTTGTTTATCTAAATATTTGTATGCATTACATTAAGCACCACACTTGCCTATAGGCTATCGGTAATCTTTCTGTTATACCTCCATCATTCTAAATCTGAACAGTAAATTTTAAAGCCACTCGATTCTTGGCCAATCCCCCACAGTGGGTATGCGCCACTAACAATAGGAGAACAACAACAACAAATAATATAGCACCGCACGCGGCCTGGAATTCCCCATAAGTCATCAAATTCAGGTGGAAATTTCTTTCTCTTCTCTCGACAAATATAGATTAGATTAGATTTGTGGGGTTTAATGTCCCAAAACCATCATATGATTATGAGAGACGCCGTAGTGCAGGACTCCGGAAATTTTCACCACCTGGGGTTCTTCAACGTGCACCCAAATCTGAGTACACGGGCCTACAACATTTCCGCCTCCATCGGAAATGCAGCCGCCACAGCCGGGATTTGAACCCGCGACCTCTCGACAAATATAGGAATATGCCCAAAAATTGCACGTAGCAAGCCCATCTATCAGCCATTGTCTGATTTGAACATGGCGCGGCCGCTCGTTACAGAGATCACTGCGGGAGGCCACTACATGTCCAAACGTGCGAGTGCGATGACACTGAAAAAGTCACGCATTCGAAGAAAAAAAATGGGAAAAAGTTCTCAAGGTCATGAGGTGCGCGTGACGTTTTTCTGCATCTCTGCCAGCCCTCCTTGCTTACCTTCCAGATCATTCGTCAGGACGAGAGAAGAGAGAACGCAATTGCACCATGCGACAAACCTTTATACAAACCTAGCACTGAACGGATTCTTAAAATTTGTAGGCATTGAATTCGTGAGGCAATAAGCTCGTCCAGTGAATTCATTTCATGGTTACTTGAAAAAGTGTTTCAGGGCACCTTCAACAAAAGGACCACACGCCAGAAAATGATGAGTCACTCCCACGACTTTGTGACCCTCTCAAACGTGTAAAACGGAACAGTTTTGTTCGATGCAACAGTGCACACGTGCCAGGCATGGTTCAATGCTGATGAAACAAATCTAAACGCAATGAAGTCGCCATAACAACGGGCACTCTGTTTAACAAAAAAATAAAACTTTTAAAAAACGCCCACTTTTGCGAACTTAAAATGCAGCGTGTGCCCTGGAAAGTGTTTGCAGGGTGGGAGGGGGGTGATTTTTTTTTTTTTGAAGAGTCGTACTTGCGTGCAACAATGTGTGGAGGGATCTCTTCGTCGACGTGGAGCAGCAAGCGGGGCGGTCACTCTCGTCTCATTTGTGGAGGGCCAAAAAAAAGCCGGAGGAATGAATGCGTATTTTTGTTGTTTTCGACAAGCAAGCATTCAAGTAAAGTTTCAGAAGGTAAAAATAACAATGCTAGAGAACCGTGTACTGTGGGATGTCTTTGCACGTTGAAGAACATCAGGTGATTCAACTTTGTGGAGCCCTCTACTAGGCCTCCCTAATAATCGTATCATGAAACATAATACCCCCCTCCCCTTTCAGATGATAATTTTTTATACTCACAGCAAGGACCGGACACGCAGAACCGGAAGTCAGAGCAAACAAAACGAGACAACTCAGCCGTCAAAGTGCATATTGTTCACGTGACCAGACGTTCATGCTTATGTACACAGAGGTGTCGCCATGGTCAGGCAACGTTGAGCAGAAGCGACGAAGCAGATCACGATATACGCGGCTACACATCCCATTAAGCGGTGAGTGTGCCACACTCCTAACACGCATCGTCAGAACAATGAACTCCGACACTTCTGCGGCCGCAACGCATGCCCAAAGCCACTTGACCGTGACAATATGCGTGCCGTGTTTGTGACACAGGGAAAACGGTGTGCACGACCGCAAAAAAAAAAAAAAAAACTCGCGAACGCGCACGCTAAGAACGACTGACGATTAACAAGGCTTGTACAGCCTATAGGCTCGTTAGTGGCCTGTTCAATCCTTTGTCTGCCCTATTCGAAGACTTATTACGTTCGTCATGCCATGCCATGTGCCACTTATTGGCGCTTCGTCATTGCGGCTTGTCCAATTGAATTAGCCTGCCAAAAATTGACCCGTACACGTAGTGCACTAACTACACATTCCATCATAGGCGTTATGTATGTGCTTGAATTCTGTGCACGCGTACTACTGTTGATAAAAAGCGGGGAAAACTAGACCTCCACGGCACAATAACGGACCTCGCTGCCCCACGCCGGCCGCAGCTGACCCACGTCCGGCGATCGAGGCCGGCTCGCGTAGCTGACAACTGGGACGGATGTCTAATGGTCAGTCCATCAACTACCCTTTCGCGATAGTTTTACGGACATGTCGTGCGTGGTTGGTCAACTAGAGAGGTGTGTTGTCAAAAACTTGCGACATTTGCGATCGAGTACACCTTATTCTCGTGACACGTGTCGCGTGTTTCGTGGGCATTCTCGTTTTGGTAGTGAAGGTAACTTTCGTGTTCACTTAAAAGGTGTGCATAAAGGGTCACTTAAAAGGTGTGCACTTAAAAAGTGTGCTCTGGAGAAAGCAGGATGACAAAAAGAAATTAAGTACAGATGTTTGTATACAATACCAGTCGGATGAATTGTCTTTGGGTAATAAAGTGAGCAGTACTTTTCATCTGAATCCTGTCATGGCCATCTATTGCGACTCGTTGTGAAGACACATTATATGCGCAACAGTGACTCCATTATTTCGAGAAAGACACTTCCATGCTCCCTCTCAGTGACTTCTTAGAAGCTGATGGTAAATGTAACGATGACTAAAGAAAAAGTGTATTTAGAGCCGCTTTGCATTAGTGATGCCAAACGAAGATAAAACAGAGCTGAGTGGCCTGTTTTTTTTTTCTTTTCATCCTCTGATGTTTGTTGTCTGTTATTTGAAATTATCTATTGCAACTATTCGTTTTACAGCGAAAGCTTTTATGAGATCGAAACATGGGCCGCGTTAGCGCTGTAGCTGTCTGACGCCGCCACCTCCAATGTTAGTATAACTCCGTAAATAGAAAACACCAAGGACAAAGGGGTATTCGAACCCGGGTCGCTTGCATGTCAGCCCAGCACTCTACCACTGAGCCACGCCGATGCTCTGAACTTCTTTGCAACCTAATGTTGGAACTTCTTTGCAAACTTGAAGCGGGCTTGATGTCGGGAAAAGATTCTGGTTAGTATGAGTAACCAAGCGTTTTAGAACAGCGAAGGAACAACCAGGTGTTACATAATGCGAATTGCGCAACTGGTGGACCGTCGAAAGTGCCGATTCTTTACAAAAGCTTGATCTTTTCCACCTAATAACTATGGCGCATACCCGCCGTGGAGGACTGTCGGGATTACAAAAGCTTGTGGCATAATTCTTCATCGTCGGCAGCACAATAAAATTGCACCAAGTTCCTTGCAAGTGTGCAGCAGGTACCAAGTTTCTTCATTGAATGACGAAGGATGGCACAATGAATGCCTGGCTACTACACAATTATTATAGACGTAGGAGGTACCCTGCAAGTGTGCTTGAAGCAGCTACCCAATAAATGTTTAAAAAAGAGGCTCTGAAAAATGGCTTTTTTTGCTTTCGCTGTGACTTTATTGCTGCAGGTTCTGCGCTGGCCTGGCAGGTTTTTTTTCTCTTCCTTACTCTTTCTTCCACCCTTTTACCCTTCTGTCGATTTGTCAATTTTTCTTTTTTTATGTTGGTTCTTCTGTTTTTTTATGTCTTTAATCTATCTTGCTCTTAACTTTCATTATTTCTTTTCACGTCTGTTTCTTTCTGCATTACTCTGTCATTTTTTCCATCTGATATTTTTCTCAACTCTTCTCTCTATTTTCTTTCTGTCTCTTTGTTTCTACCTTATTTTCTCTATCTACTCCTTCACTCGCCCATCAGAGATATTGCGGCTTATGCCTGTAAAACGTACCAGGGCACGTAACGAGTGCACCAAAAGATGGAAGCGAGGCCAAGGATGGAGAGGACGAATGGGCGAGAAGGCTGAAAAGAGCACGGGCGATTCTTGATGGTGATTGTTTTCTGTTAGTTCTGCGTGTACTAACGCTTGACTTAAATGGGCAAGCTGTCAAAAAAAAAAAAAAAGATTAGCTAGTAGTCTTACGAGTCTTATATCCATAATCAACGGCGTCATCTCACTACCTCGTATGGGTTTCGCTCAGGCTGATGGCTGGCCACGTATATATCAAACCCGTGCAATTAAACCGACCCATTTTTCGACATCGCGTTTTTTACGGTTCTCACAAATGACGTCGCAAAATTTTTTTCAAGCGAAGCCATAGTCGTGCTTGCGTCGATACCAGAGGCGGGAGGTGGCGCCATGCCTCTTCCATTTTGAAACAACATCGATGAAAATCAGAAATTGCATGTCACGCGTCACTTCAGTGACACGCCATCCTGCTAGTTCCGTTATTCATAGGAAAAGGAGCTCCACTGCGACTTTGCGCTCCTCGTTCTGGGAGACATGGATGTGTGTACTCTTAGCTTCCCGCAGTTATTAAATTGCACCGCACGCAACTGAGTGAAATGAACTTCAGTGACGATTCTTTGTTTGCCTGGGTGAAGCGCGAGTACATGGAAGCCATCTGAAGCACAATGACAATTCTGTATGAAAAATAATTTGCATAGGGCTAAAAAACGGCCCATGAATTAGCCCTTGCTATATTACACCTCGTTTCGATTAAACAAGGGAAATATGAAGTAATGATAAAGCCGAAAGATATTTTGTTTATATTCTACATAAATTTATTTCTCCGGTTCTCGATCGAAGAGCTTGATTAAAGTGGTTGAACTGCTGATTTAATTTCTTGCACACCCCAGAAAAAGCTGTAATGGCTTTATAAATACAGTTGGTGTTCGATCATTGGGGTGCGTATCATTGAGATTGTTGGCATTCTGCGGGATAAGTAGCAGGAGAGCCTCTATCATTTTTTCCTATTGTCGTAGGTGTGCCTGAATGCATTGATTGATTTGTGGGGTCCAACGTCCCAAATCCACCATACAATTATGAGAGACGCCGTAGTGAAGGGCTCCGGAAATTTAGGCCACCTGCGGTTCTTTACCGGGCACCCAAATCATGTGTGCCTGAATGAAGACCCCACTGAACTTATTAGCTGTCACTCCAATAATGAAGCTGGCAGATGTGTAGAGGTAAAAGGAGGTCTCTGACTTGGTGGTTTCTCGTTGACGTGAAGTGCATCACATTTACGTTGTGAATGGTTTCTTACGTTTAAGATGTGATTTTTGTCAATTCGGCCTCATCAAGCGGAAGGCCCACAGGACGGCTTTATGCTCTCCCATAGTAAAGTACCTAGTACTCTAAATCCTTAACCACTTTTAGGGGCGAAGCTCCTTAGGGCGTGGGCTGTGCGTCCCCTGTAGCCTGTATGTAGCCACCTCTAGTTTAGTTATTGCAGTGTTCACTAGATGGCGGTACCGTCCCCTGTATGTAGGCACCTCTAGTTTAGTTCTTGCAGTGTTCACTAGATGCGGTACCGTCTCCTGTTTGTAGCCACCTCTCGTTTAGTTCTTGTAGTGTTTACTAGATGGTGGTACTTGTAGCTGATGATGAAAAGATGCAAGATGTTATGAACTAGAAAGCAGTACTTGTAGTTGATGAAAGACGCGAGATCTTATAAAATAGGAATGATGTCACATATGGCGCGTGTCATGGGTTGAAGGCAATCGTTCGATTTAGTGCGGCGACGTACGCTAGGGGGAGCGTTGTAATAAAATCTGTTCGCTGTTGGCGCGCGCTCGGAGTCGCCGGATGGATAAGGCTGCACAGCGGAGAGAGCGCAAGGCGGCAGCAGCGCTCGCTCGCAGACAGAATCCCGATGTGCGAGCGCGCGAGGCAAGGGAGATCGCAAGCCATCCATCGTCTAAGAACAAATAAAAGTTGATTTGTGTATATACACACACAGCGTTTCTCACGTCTTTGCATGATGATCGACTGGGCGAATTACACGGAAGATTCACAGTTTACCGATGAATCCCTCCGGAGCTTCGCCCATTCATCATCATTCACCTCGTAAATATGCCGTATTTTTTTTTAAACACATGGGTCAAGTGGTTGCAAATTCACAGGACAGCTTAGTGCTCTGCCATAGTAGAATACATTGCCTTTGAATCGTCGAACATTTTGTTAAACACGCACCTCTTAACGCTCAATTCAACGCTGTAGAAACATACTTTATTATGCTGGGGGTAGTTTTTAATTTATGTTGAAGCCGTTGAAAGCCAATAAAATTAACTTGTAAGACTTTAGGTTTCAAACCCGCGTTATGATTATCAGTGATGGTGTGGTCAAGTGGTCTAGCAATTTCGACCACCTGCGTTTTCCAGCGTGGGCATGATCCTGAGCGCATGGTTCTGTAGCATTCCATCTTCATGCAAAGGAGGTCGCCATGGCCAGGATTCAATCCCATGACCCTCGATTCACACTAAAACACAAAAAGCACAAGACCACAGGGGTGGGTCTTCGATTTCGCAACTACGTCAGAACATTTCCTTGCCTCGCTGGCTTGTTCCTTCCTGTCCTCTTCTGTCGAGCACCTTTAGCTTACCTGTCGTAGTCATATGAAAAGCAAAATGCTGTTATGCCAGCGAGTCCTCGTCAAACGACCGTGCCTCTGAAAAAGGCAATCTGGGTCAAGGCCAGCCCGCAGTCGGCCTGGCGCGATCACCTCGACGGCGTGAACACGCGCGGCGCCTCTCTCGCCCACTTGCATTGAGTCAGCGGCGCACGTGACAGCGAGCCGGCGTCCTCGTGCCTGGTGGTCTGACGCATGGCGCGGCGGCCCCATTGGCGGAACCTGCCCTGACGACCAGCGGCGCTTCTGATTGGACTTTTTGGTTGGACCCGGTGCAAATAAAAGAAGCCCTGTGGCGCGTCGCGATCGGCGGTCCTACGAGAGAGGAACCCCCATGTCGGAGAGCCGACATGTGTGTGAGTCAGCGGTCTCAGGCGAAAGGCTGATCTCTGTGTTAGAGAGGGGAGCTCGGCTCTTCGAGTCTCTGTCGGCCCCAGTGCCGAAATTGTAACGCCTCTGTATATATGCTGTACATAAACCTTGTTTAACTCACCGTCGTCTCGTCCGCTCGTCTTATCAGCTCTGCGCAGAAGCAGTCGCGAGCTGATAAACATACGCTACCAAACGGCTGGTGACCTTCCCGGCGGAGTTGGAAGCAGTGGCGCCATCGGGACCGGGTTGGCGTCGCCGTCTTTCGCAACAGTGGTGGCTTCGGCGGGATCGGTCCGTCGTACGCAACAGTGGAGGTCAGCGGCGGGATTTCGGAGGTGGCTTCGCAACAGTGGTGGCTTCGGCGGGATAGGCCCGTCGTACGCAACAGTGGTGGCAGCGGTGGGATCGGCCGGCGTCAGCGACATCGATGCAGTGAGTGCCTGATGTTTTCCCCTCAGTTCACCAGACTACTCTAGCTCAGGTTGTAGTAGTTTAGAGAAGGGCTGTGTGAAGCATTGGAGTGAGCATTGATGGTTTCAAGCAAAGTCGAAGTGCTTTGAAACCAAAGTTAATGCGGAGGGGGTAAACACGGGAGTGTTTAAAATTGCTTGCGCGTCTTGCTAGTAGACTTATAGTGGGTACGGCAAGTAAATTCTTAACAGGGGCAAACAGCAAGAGGCTAGTGTGAACGATGGAGAACCTTAAAGTGAAGGAACTCATCGAAATTTGTGAGGAACTCGGCATTACTTTGGGCCGTGCGAAACGAAAGCAAGCGATCCTTGAGATCATGAAGGATGAGGGAGTGTCGGCGGAGGAAGTCGATGAGGCCTGGGTGGATATTAAAGCACGCCGTGAGGAGGCTGAAAGGCGAGAAGTAGAAACTCGCGAACGTGAAGAAGCTGAAAGGCGCGAACGTCGCGAGCGCGAGGAGGCCGAGAGACAAGAGCGCCTAGAGTTGAAACGACTAGAATTGGCAATCCTACAGTGTTCGCAGGCGCCTAGCGTAGCTTCTCCGACGATTCAGGTCAGCGGTTTTAGAATTTGGGACCAACTGCCACCGTTCGTAGTAGGCGAGGACATGGCGAAGTATCTCGTCAAGTTTGAACACGTCTGTGAGCGAAACGCTTTGGAGCGGTCTCTTTGGGCGCGGAACCTGCTAGCTCTTCTTCCCGGCGAAGTGTCCGACGCGATAACTTGCTTGTCGAGGGAAGCGTTTGAGAGCTATGACGAGGTTAAGGAAGTGCTCTTGAGACGTTATAAGTTGTCACCCGAGGCTTTCAGGCAAAGGTTCCGGTATGCTGAAAAGGGGAATGAGTCACATGTTGACTTCGCGTTTCGTCTTAAGGCCGATTTAATCGAATGGCTGAAGGGCGAAGGTGTTTATGACGACCGCGATAAAGTGGTGGAATGCGTTGCATTGGAGCAATTCTACCGCTGCATCGAGGATAATGTCAGGCTTTGGCTGCAGGACAGACTTGGTGAAGTAAAGCTAAACAAGGCAGCAGAGTTAGCTGAGGAGTATTATACTCGCCGAAAGTTGCACAGCAGGGCAGTGCGCGTTGAAAAGGATGAGAGAAAAGAGGGCTTTTCAAAGAAACCTGATCAACGGAGACCCGTTCCGCACCGTAATTTCAAAAAGGACCCGTCTCTTACGAAGGACAGTGTAGGGGAAGGGCAAACAGAAGCGGAGAAATCGAGTGAGGTTTCTACCACACAGGCATTTGAATCGGAAAACAAACGGAAGCCGCTAATCTGCTACAACTGCAAAAAGGAAGGGCACATCGCGAGAAACTGTCAGGAAAAGTTCGCCTTCGCAACGATCCGAGAATCAGAAAAAAACATTCGGTTGTTGGAGCCGTATCTCCAAGAAATTAGGGTCAATGAGAAAACGTGCCGAGCACTTAGAGACTCAGCGGCAACCATGGACGTTGTCCATCCTTCATTGGTGTCTCCGGATGACTTTACAGGAGAATGCGCGTGGATCAGGCAAGTCGCCGAGGTGCAGAGTGTTCGCTTACCAATCGCCATGGTTGTCATTGAAGGCCCGTTCGGTAAGCTTTGCACCGAAGCAGCTGTTTCTGCCGCGCTAAATGATCGTTTTCCTTATCTCTTCTCCAACAACTCAGAGCAGCTTCTCAAAGAGCAGGGTAAATCGTTCTTCCCCAACTTAGCGTGCATGGCTCTCACGCGATCGCAAGCGCGAAAGCTTTCGCGGAGGCTTGACTTGGTTCCATGCGGTGGACTCTCAAGTGACCTTGTCGGCGGGCCGACGGAACCCCAGAAAGGAAAGTTTCCGCATGAGTCATGTGAGCAGTCACGCGAGCGGCCCGTCGCCGAACCTAGCTGCGCGGTTTCCGGAGAAAGGGGAGACGACATGGCGCCATTGAATCAGAGCGAGAGGGCTGCAACGCTCTCGCCTGTAGCGGAAAGTTGGAGCGAGCTGCCGAGAGTTGATCGAGAAACGCTCATTCGAGAGCAGCGTGAGGATCTCTCGATTGAAGCGCTAGTGGAAAGCCGGAAAAACGCGGCAAAAGTGCTGTCGAAGGAGCACTACGAGAAATCGGGGAAGAAGCGCGCTTTTGAAGTTGATAGTCAGGTAATGCTGCTGCAGCCGTTCAAAAAGAACAAGCTTGAGGTTGATTGGGAAGGGCCAGCCAAAGTATTATCGAAGCCTTGCGATACAACTTATGAGGTGCAAGTAGGAAGGCGGCAGAACAAAATTTACAACTTGATGAAACCCAATGTTCAACATCAAGCGGTCGTAAATCTGTTGTTGAATGCTTCAGAGGAAGAGGAAGCAGAAATTTTTAGTTCTAGTGAGATAATCGAAAGGAAATCGGAAGTAATCTGGGAACAATTGAACCTAGAGCCTAGCTTAAGTGAAGGAGGACCTGAGAAAGAGGACCTGAGAAAAATTGGTTCCGAGTTTGGAGACGTGTTTTCGGACCGCTTCGGAAACACGAGGGTGATCGAACGCGATATCGAGCTAAGCGGTGAGGAGTCAATCCGTAGCAAGCCGTATCGTTGTTCCCCTGTGCAACGTCGAAAGTGTGAGCCGCTCTTGGTGCCGCATAGGTATCGTCGCCTAAAAGTGGCCGGTTACTGAAGTGGAGCATGTTGCTCCACAGCGCAACTTTGACGTTCGCTATAAAAAAAATAAAGGAAAGGTAAACGCTAATGCAGGTGCATTGAGCAGTGCGTTCCAGCTAGTAACTTCTCAACCTTTCGGTTTCTGGCTGGCGATTCGGGGCAAAATTTTGACCTCATCACGACCTGGGCTGAGCGCTCTCGTTTAGAGTGATCTCAAGGGGCCAACTTTGTGGTATTCTAATTCGTTACGTTGTTGTACGTGGGAAAAAAAAATTTGAGTTGTCATTTTAAGAGTCTTTTGTCCCACATGTGCCTCTTGATGTAGAGAGAACAAAATTCCGATAAACACGTAGATAGGTATATGTTGTATTATACTTTGTCTGGTGTTCTGTCGGGTAACCGAAGGCACTTGCGGGTGTCGTGTGTTGTCTGTTGTCGATCCGTTCTTGGCAAGTTGCAGAACCATCGACAAGTGCTGAAACCGAAGATGGTCAGAAGAGACGAGTGAAGCGGGTCAGCAAGTTGTGGCGACAAGCCAGTGGAGCTGGGATCCGTCGTCAAAAATGGGACGTGTTCCCGGAACAGTCTGGAGCTGTATTCTCCCCATGGCCCTGGAGGCGAACCTGGATGGACCTGGCGAACGAGCGCACCTGACATCCGAGCCCCGTGGAAGCAGCTCGTCTTTCCGGTGCATTGTCTGGCGGCGGGGGTGCTGTTATGCCAGCGAGTCCTCGTCAAACGACCGTGCCTCTGAAAAAGGCAATCTGGGTCAAGGCCAGCCCGCAGTCGGCCTGGCGCGATCACCTCGACGGCGTGAACACGCGCGGCGCCTCTCTCGCCCACGTGCATTGAGTCAGCGGCGCACGTGACAGCGAGCCGGCGTCCTCGTGCCTGGTGGTCTGACGCATGGCGCGGCGGCCCCATTGGCGGAACCTGCCCTGACGACCAGCGGCGCTTCTGATTGGACTTTTTGGTTGGACCCGGTGCAAATAAAAGAAGCCCTGTGGCGCGTCGCGATCGGCGGTCCTACGAGAGAGGAACCCCCATGTCGGAGAGCCGACATGTGTGTGAGTCAGCGGTCTCAGGCGAAAGGCTGATCTCTGTGTTAGAGAGGGGAGCTCGGCTCTTCGAGTCTCTGTCGGCCCCAGTGCCGAAATTGTAACGCCTCTGTATATATGCTGTACATAAACCTTGTTTAACTCACCGTCGTCTCGTCCGCTCGTCTTATCAGCTCTGCGCAGAAGCAGTCGCGAGCTGATAAACATACGCTACCAAACGGCTGGTGACCTTCCCGGCGGAGTTGGAAGCAGTGGCGCCATCGGGACCGGGTTGGCGTCGCCGTCTTTCGCAACAGTGGTGGCTTCGGCGGGATCGGTCCGTCGTACGCAACAGTGGAGGTCAGCGGCGGGATTTCGGAGGTGGCTTCGCAACAGTGGTGGCTTCGGCGGGATAGGCCCGTCGTACGCAACAATGCTAAGGATGTAAGCTATTCCGTAAGTTGGGTGCAAGTTCAACCTAAATAGCGGGCTTCTTCAAAAAGCTTTTAGTTCCAGTTTCTATTAGCTTAAAAATGCATAAGAAATCGTGATGTTTATTCCTTCTTCACCACTACACCTCTCTTGTCATTCTGTTCAAAATATTGATCTACCTGCCATTTGCCTGTAAGAGCCGTGGTAACAACCATTTCGCTAAGTAAACAAAAGACAAACCTACATCCGGCACGAAACCATAAATAGAGATTTGAAGCGACACGGCAAAGCACTCAACACCGGCGTGTGCCTGTGTCGCATACACAGCCGCAAAACAACTGAACAATGCCCTCAGCATTAAGCCACACTCGATGCACGAATGACTTCCATTTTGCCTTTTTCCCGTCGCGCATATCTCTTACACGCTCGCTCCAAGTTTTGCGGTTCTAGTGGTGACTGATCCACAAACAAGCCCGATGCGACCAGATCAAAAGGCTGTTTGCTCAAAGCAAAATATATTTTGATTCCGGCTTCGAAAAAAAAAAACAGAGGTACATGAAACGTTTTCTAGCAAGTCCAACCTTGCTTTTCGTTCGTCAAAGGCTAACGTTGAGTGGTAGGGCGTGTCGTTTCCTGCATAAATACGATATAATAGAGTACACACTACTTGTTGGCCGAGAACTTTGAGAAACGAGATCGTGGAATTGACATTAGTCGCACACTGTTTGTTTACACTGCAGGACCAACGTTGCCCACCCACTCCATATTGCCACGGCGCACGCAGTTTCTGGGATGGAAACACCACAAAGAAAGCACACAAACTTCGTGTGGGGTACTCTATAGCGTTCCTGCTCCTAATTTTCCGCTGGGCTTATACTAACTGGAAAGGGCATCTTTTTATTCTACTTGTGGCTTTTTTCGAAGAGATATTGGTTTATGTTTTTTTTTTTCAGCTAGAAGGCTGTTAGTTTACCGATGCATGTTAACTCGCAATGTTTATTCCCTTTTCACCACCACACCTCACTCGTTGATTAGTCCAAAATATAGATCTACCTGCCATAGTACCGTACATAAAGATTTGGTAATCTTGTTAGTTGAAGTAGCAAGCAACGTTTATGAAAGCAAGCATTTCCTTTTCTATACATCATGACATGTGTCCGCTCGGTAGAGCTTGCTGCCAAAAATGTATTCCGTGATAAATGCTTTACAACTGTTGTTCGTTTGCCTGAACGCGACTGGAATAATAAACGACGGAAGTAATCAAAGTTTCCACAAGATTAGGGCGATATTTCTGGAAGAGGTGCACCGTCTGGAGGCGCCACAGATATCTCAGCGGTCGGCAATAGACAACTAAGAATCGAAGCTCAATCTCCTGTGACGCGTTTCCAATGTTGCGTTGTTAAGTTGTGCCTTTGAGAACGTAGCTGAGAAATGTAAACTGATCACACAGTGATCACACAGAAACGTATATCAGTGATATACGTTTCTGTTCCAGTAACGTATCTAACTTTCCAAAAAAGAAGCAAGGGTTTCATGCTAAAGCAACAAATGAAACTGGCGATCTTGCTCAGCTGAAAAGTAAAGGTTGTTTTCATTTTTCTACCTTTTATCTGGCTCTCATCAACGTGGATTCTTTCTTAAATCTTAAGAAAACACTACAGGTGGGGTTAGAATGTAAGCTTACCACGACGACTGCGTCTGGAACGACTGCGTCTGGAAGAAAGCTGGCAGGAATCTCAAGGCCAGATTATCTCGTTTTCCTCTGAGATACTGCAGCTGCAAATTCCTGCAACCGACATTGCGCGTGCACATCGGATAGGCTAGTATTCAGTTGACAAAAACCATCCCATTGTAGTTAAATTTTCTTCTTTCAAAACTTAAGAACTGATTCATGTAAAAAGATCCTTGCTAACTAACACAGATTTTAACATAAGAGAAGATTTCTCTCTTTCTACGCGCATTGCACGTAAAAAGCTGCTTGACTTCGGCAAAGGCTTGAAAACTTCGTACAAACTGCGCCACAACAAGCTTATTGCAGACGGGAAACACTACCGGTACTGTGCAGATGCAGATTCTGTTCTTGAAGTTAGTGCAGTTGTTTCCTCTCTTCCTGCGGTTGCCTCTCCGGATGTTCCGTCTGGCTCTACATCACCGAGGTTGACGCGTTCGGGACGTGTGTATAGTCAGCCCAACGGTAGCTAGGATAGTGTGAGGGGTAGTGGCTGTACGCGCAATGTTTGTGTTCTGTATACTAACATCCGCAGCCTATATCAAAAGAAGGATAGACTTAACGCATTAATCAATGATTCTGAAGCCGATATCGTCGTACTGACGGAGACTTGGCTCACGAGCAAAATATAGGTGGATGAGTTATTTCAGTGTGACAAAACTTTTGTGGTATATCGACATGATCGCAGTGACAGGACAGGTGGTGGTGTACTAATCGCAATCAGTGACCAGCTAAAATCTTTCGGTGTCTCTGTAACTACAGACCTTAAAATTATCTGGTGCTGCTTAACGTTCAATTATAAGAAGATTATTCTTGGCGCCGCTTATCGGTCTCCATCCTTTGCTACCGGTTTTTGTGAAGGTCTTCACGATAGTTTAAATCAAATTGTGGTACGATATCCGGGAGTTGAAATTGTTTTGGTTGGTGACTTTAATTATCCTAATATTCAATGGCTGCACTCCACTCCTTTAGTCGAACCTGCATCTGCTGATGCATCATCGTTTCTCGACGTTTGCTCCCATTTTAACTTATCCCAGCTTGTCGATCAGCCAACCCGTGTAACACCGAAATCATCGTCTTTGCTTGATCTCGTCCTGTCATTTGCCCCAGATATTATTTCGTCAATAACACACATCCCCGGCTTGAGCGACCATGATGTATTGCAGTTCGCTCTTTCCCTTCCTGCCACAAGAAAACAGAAGCGCATAATAAGCATCAGGGACTACAATAGAGCCAACTTCGAAGCTATTAATACGGGGCTTTGTATTTTTCTTGATAGCTTACTGCCACGTTATAGAGAACTAAGCGTTGATTACATATGGAATTCCTTCAAACAACAGGTCCATCAATTAATCAACAAACATATACCGTTGCGGCGCGTTTATAGTAATAATAATGCTCCCTGGTTTACCCGTTATTTGAAACGATTGTCTAACAAGAAAGCCAGGCTCTATCGTACTGCCAAGAAATCTACTGGGCCGCAACGCTGGTCAGCCTACAAATTAGCAGCCGCATCTTACACCAAGGCCCTTCAAACTGCAAAACGTACCTTTTTTCAGTCAACTCTACCGTTACTGTTAAAGACAAATCCTAAGCGTTTCTGGAGCATAATGAAGCCTAAAAACGACACCACAATAATCCTGGTTGATAATCGCGGTGTACCAGTTTCTAGCCATCTCTGCGCATCGCTGTTAAATAATAGCTTCGCCAGGTCTTTTTGTAACCCGGTTGTAGATAATTTTCTTGATCTTCAGTGTGTAAATTTTTTCCCAATGGACCCTATAGTTTTCGATCCAACTGGAATTTCTGGCGTCATCAGCAACCTGAAACTGTCTTCTCAATGTGGCCCTGACGGTATTAATTTAAAATTTCTGAAGAATACTAAAGAGTATATGTCGATAATATTATATTGCCTTTACACTAAATGTTTCCATGACGGTTACTTGCCTAAAAATTTGAAAACAGGCCGGTTGGTACCCCTTCACAATTCAGGCGACGCACATAACCCCTCTAATTACCGACCCATCTCACTTACTTCAGTTCCTTGCAAAATTCTTGAGGACATAATTTTTTCCAACCTTGTTAAGCATTTAGAATCAAATAAGTTCTTCCATTATTCGCAGCACGGTTTCCGGAAATTATTTTCGTGTGAAACACAACTAGTCACGTTTACTAACGATCTGCATGTATATCTTGATTCAGGTTTTGTGACTGACTGCATATTTCTAGATTTCGCAAA
This sequence comes from Rhipicephalus microplus, assembly GCF_043290135.1. Classification (NCBI taxonomy): domain Eukaryota; kingdom Metazoa; phylum Arthropoda; class Arachnida; order Ixodida; family Ixodidae; genus Rhipicephalus; species Rhipicephalus microplus. Next base: position 169,122,986 of record NC_134705.1, read on the forward strand.
AGCATTCGATAAAGCAAATCACCAGCTACTATTACATAAACTCAGCCATTTGAAAATTGATCCACAAGTTCTACAGTTTATCCGAATCTTTCTTGCTAACCGCACGCAGTTTGTATCCATTAACGAAACTGACTCTCCCGAGGTGGCGGTACATTCAGAAGTACCTCAGGGTTCTGTGCTGGGGCCTTTACTGTTTCTAATATACATTAACGACCTGCCTTCTAACATTTGTTCTCCAGTTTGCCTTTTTGCTGATGACTGTGTGCTTAACCGTAGAATTACTAACGATACTGATATTGCCTGTCTACAATCCGACCTTAACAACTATATTTCCTGGTGTAACCTCTGGCACATGGATCTTAACGTTTCTAAATGTAAATCAATGAGAATTTTGCGTAACAAACTACCTAGCCCTGATTACTTTCTTAAAGATACCTTACTAGAGTCAGTTGAATCTTACCAATATCTCGGTGTGCACATAACCAATAACCTATCCTGGGCGCGCCAAATTGAATATGTAACATCTAATGCAAACCGCATGCTAGGCTACTTGAAAAGAAATTTCTCGCTGTCCCCGTCTTCCTTAAAAAGCAGCTATATATAACCTACGTGCGCCCTAGGCTTGAATATGCTTCCTCAGTTTGGGACCCTGGCTATGTAACACTATCTAATAAAATCGAAGCTGTGCAAAACCGCTCCGTGAGGTTCATACTTTCCAACTATCACCGCACTTCCAGTGTTACTAACATGAAATCCAGCCTTGACCTTGCTACTCTTGCTACTCGCCGGAAACTTGCTCGCCCTTGTGTGCTGCATAAAGCGTATCACCATAACCCCATACTTAAATCACGTTGGCTAAACCCTCCTTTTTTCCTATCTGAACGCCTCGACCATCATTACAAGGTTCATATTCCGCGCCAAAACACCGTACCATACTCCCATTCTTTTTTACCTAAAACATGCCATGATTGGAACAACCTGCCTGCGTCACTAGTCACGATTACTAATCAGGAACGCTTTCGGGCGGCACTCGAAAATTTTATGCATTGATGTGCTCAACGCATTTTTTTCCCCTGGTTTTGTTTGCTGCTGTTCGGTTACCGTTCATTTGTGTATCGCAGATTCGTTGTGCCATGTTGTAATTTTTTTTTCGGTACTTCTTTGTGTGTTAGATCGTCATTACGGTATTTTTTTTTTGTCGCGGTGCTTCCTTGTTTCATTTTTTGATTACTTGTTTGATTTGTCGCAGTGCTTCCTTTTTTTTTTTAGATATTGTGTAAGCGTTGTCATTTACACGTTGTTCTCGAGTGTTGTACGCATGTACTGAATGTGATTTGTTTTTCACATTTCAATTGTATTTTTTGTCTTCTAAACCTGCTCCCCTCTATAATGCTGTATGCCCTGAGGGTACAAATAATAAATAAATAAATAAACTGTTTATTCATGTCCGTCGGGCTTAAAAATGCGCTGGTTGCGCGTTCGAGTATGGGGTCGCATTTCGCTAGAGTTGAAATGGTTGAGGCTTGTCTGCTTTGATCTCGGTACACGTCAAAGAGCTGCATGTGGTATATATATATATATATATATATATATATATATATATATATATATATATATATTCAGGTGTCCACTGTGGCATCGTTCATTACCATATCGTGAGTTTGTGAAGCAAAACACAAAGAATTATAAAGTTTCACTACGAAGGCAGAATTGTGTACGTAGCTTTCTCTGGCTCACTCGCTCAAGCTGCTCCGTTTTGTTGGCGTTAGAGGAAATCATTTTTAGCTTGTTACAAGTCATTAAAAATGTGTGTATTTGAGTGAGCAAGGTGTTTCGGTGAGCATCCTATAATAAATGTTCAAATGGCCTAAATTCTGATCGTGATGTCACGCTTGACTGGAAATCCTTGTACTTTCATATGATGATTCCTCTCGCTGATATTTCTCTACTTACATGTTGCAGTGTTGTTTTCACTTTCTTTTGCACACCTGCCATTTTAACTAAAACTTTCAGCGTGGATAGATGATAACTCATTGTATCAGAGTGGTTTTTACCATGTGCCTCAAGCGAACCGCTCCAGTCTCTAGACTCTTTACGCCCTGAGTACGCAAAAACACGCCGATAATAAATAATATAAGGCATAGCCTATCACTGCATGTGAAGAAAAAATAATCACGTTGTACTTAAATACAATAGGTCCACTTCATATTGTCACGGGGTCGTGACGTGGCCGAAGACAGGAAACTTCGTGTTGGGATTTAACAGTTTATTTGGGCGAACCTGTGCCCGGTAAAGAGAAAGTCTAATTACAGCAGCAGTCTTGCGCAGATAGCAGTCTCGGACTGATAGCGGCGAACGCAGCGTCGGCCTTCGATCAACAACTGACAATCGGCGAAGCGCGTCGGCATTTATACTCTTGCCGTCGAATGTTCTAGCGTTATCGCTGGCGGTGGCGTAGGTTCCAGAACAATCTGTACCGTTCGCACAGTGGGCGTGATCTCATCGAAATGATCTACTACAGTCCGGAAGCTTCTCGAAACCTGCAGACGCGGTTTGCGCCGAGAATCGTGTGGTGTTTCGGAACGATAACAAAAGCTTGTGAAATGGAACGTGGCATTGCCCCCCTCTGAAAAAAGGCATCGTCCCGATGCTTTACCTAAAAATGAAGGTACAATAATAATGCAAGAAAGTACAATGAATAAATTACAATACAACAATAATAAAAAAACATTGTTTCAGTTTGTTAACGTGCATGAAACGGCTTGAGGCACGCGACATGGACGGAAGTGCGACGGGGCGGCGTTTTGGCGTGGACGGGGAGGAGCGGTGTGGCGCACTGCAGCGGCGTAGCTCATAGTTTCCGGCTCGGGCGGCGGTGTTTCGGGAATTCGAAGCGATTGCCGGACCTCTCGCACAATGTCGGCGATCGAATCAACTTGAGGCTGCGCCGAAGGCAACAGTTTGCGCAGCTCTTCCCGCACGATCACTCGGATCGTTTCACGCAGGTCGTCGGAGTCACTGGCTTGAGCAGCAGCGCATTCTGGAGTCAGGCGACGATTATACTGTCTGCTGCGCATGTCCAGCGTTTTTTCGATGGTGGTCGCCTGGGATACAAATTCTTGGACGGTGTTCGGTGGATTCCTCATTAGTCCCGCGAAGAGCACCTGTTTGACCCCTCGCACGAGGAAACGAACTTTCTTTTCCTCTGGCATGTCTGGGTCAGCGTGACGGAATTGGCGGGTCATCTCCTCTGTGAAAATTCCTACCTTTTCATTTGGTAGCTGAACCCGGGTCTCGAGTAGAGCAGCGGCAATCTCTTTGCGAGCGACGCTCGCAAACGTTTACAGAAATGCGCCGCAGAAGACATCCCACGTTCGGAGCGTGGACTCCCGATTCTCTAGCCAGGTCCTTGCGGTGTTTTCCAGGTAGAAGTACACACGACGGAGCTTTTCTTCGTTGTCCCAGTGGTTGAGGGCGGCCTCACGGTCGTATGTTTCTAGCCAGGTTTCCGGGTCTTCAAACGATGAGCCATGGAACGTTGGTGGTTCCCTGGGTTGATGAATGACGATCGCGGGCTGGGACGCTCCGGTTGTCATTCTCGCTGCAGTCGAGGTCATGGTCTTGGTCTTCCACGCCTTGTCTTGTAGAAGGCCGTACTCTGGTGGGAGACCTTGCTGTCGGCGGCTCATTCGCTGCTCTTGGTTGGCGTCGGTGTCTTCTCCGCGACGGGGGCTGGGTTCACGGCTTGACGGGGGCGTCTGGTACATGAACGAAGCAGCACCTCCACCAGATGTCACGGGGTCGTGACGTGGCCGAAGACAGGAAACTTCGTGTTGGCATTTAACTGTTTATTTGGGCGAACCTGTGCCCGGTAAAGGGAAAGTGTAATTACAACAGCAGTCTTGCACAGATAGCAGTCTCGGACTGATAGCGGCGAACGCAGCGTCGGCCTTCGATCAACAACTGACAAGCGGCGAAGCGCGTCGACATTTATACCCTTGCCGTCGAATGTTCTAGCGTTATCGCTGGCGGTGGCGTATGTTCCAGAACAATCTGTACCGTTCGCACAGTGGGCGTGATCTTATCGAAATGATCTACTACAGTCCGGAAGCTTCTCGAAACCTGCAGGCGCGGTTTGCGTCGAGAATCGTGTGGTGTTTCGGAACGATAACAAAAACTTGTGAAATGGAACATGGCAATATGCCTTCCTGTGAATCGCCTGCGAAGTAACTTTGTGCACGCTGTTTAGCAATAAATAAGGCTAAACACATTAATTTATTGTTTGTCGTAGGCAGTAATTGAGGGGATATTTTACAATGCCATCACTTCTTTTCCAGACGACCGCAGATTATGTAAGAAAGAATCAGTTGATAAAGCAAGTACTTTGCCCCAGTCATTAATATGCAGTTTTCTAGGATAACGATAAAGCGAATGGCTCCGGCCACAACGCACTCTCTGCGATGGCTAAGCGTGAGTAGTTCGAGAAAAACAGAGGGTCGCAAGGTGACATAAACAAGAGAACACTCTAAATGTATCAATACGGCATTTACCGGGCGTCTCATTCCATATGTTATTCCAGACAGTTTACTGCTTTTTCGTGACTGCTTTTTAACATGGCTACTACGTTTACCAACGACGTTCCATGTTATGTCCTGAATTAACTGCAATTACGTAGCATAAAAGTTAATCTTAGAACAAATTGGTGACGACACCAAATTTGCGTTTGCAGTTCGAAGTAGGTTGCCATAGCGAATTTGCCGCTGCGATTTCCTTATAAGTTTTCTATCCAGATAAGAAGCCGTCTAAAAAGAACATACATGGCGCGATATATGTAAAGCATACAGAAAAGTGTGACAGCACACTGCACAAAGTTGCAGAAGACTGCAACGTACGCATGCACGAACATACTAACGTAACCGCAGACACGAACACACACACACACATGCGTGAAATAGCTACGACGGTATCACTCCCCTGCCGCTTTGTGTAGGGAATGATGCAGGAGCGTAATTGCTTCGTGGGGGAACTGAACATGACTTCCGCCAATTGCGTTATACGTGCTATGGACCACAGCCACACAAACCGTGTCATAGCCTAGAGAGTGCTGCTATGGCAGAACGGAACAGCATATGAAAACATCAGCCCAGCGTCTATCCCCGGCGATTTTCCTCAGTTGCAGGGCGACGAGATCCGCACAGCACGCCCCTATAGAAAAGAAAACGGAATAGCAGGATGTGCGGTGCTTAAAGGAATCCTGAAAGCAACAATCCAGAAGTAGTGACAGTCGAGCGGTACTATGCGCCTTCCTCTCGTGCATACGAGAGACAGTGTCTAAGACTCAGACAAGTTCTCGAATGATAGTAGGGATGTCAACGTAAGTCAGTGTCACCCGGGGTTGGGTTGTATAAAGGGCGCAGGGCCGTCGACCTAACGACCTGGTGTAATAAAGGACGAACGCGGGGAGTGGCTGGAACGACACCCCAGCAATCGAAGCAAAGGTTATAGTCCTTTCTTCGTTCGCCACTCTGCAGAAGTAGTTGTCAAAAAGGCATTTTTCTTTTTCCTACCATTTACGCCTTATCTGTGTTTCCATCCTATCAAGAAAGAAAGGTGTTTTCCCTTGTTTCTTTTCCAACAGTTGCTGCTTGTCTTTGGCGGCTAGCGAATGTATCAGTTCGGCATGGCTTCTCAATAGGTACATCTAGAAGTCTCGCGGAAAAAATTCATTTTTTTTGCTCGCGTATTGTATACCAATAGTAGACGGGTCGTTCAACAAGCGTTGTCAGCTGATGAGACTTTGGCGGCAGTTCTACATGGCATAGAAGTAAACAAATTTAACATTAGCTTGTGGGGTTTAACTTCGCAAAACCACTATATGAATATGAAAGATGCCGTATTAGAGGACTCCAGAAATTTCGAGAGAAGTAAAGAAATTCTGCTTTTTAAGACAAATAAATATGATCAATAAACAAAACTCGCTGCAGATCTGGGGGTCAACACACATTAATGACATGCCACAGAGAATCTAATGTTACGGACACTGAAATATATTCATCGGCGCACCTTTTGCTTAATGTTGTTTGTAACAATTAGTCTTGAATATCGGTGAAAATGACAGAACATATCTAAATTAATCGTAGAAGCAAATAAGTGTTCTCATAATATCTTTACTAGTCAAAAGCATGTCCCCCGTTTGACGCGGTTATTTACTAAAATGTCCTATATTAACGTGCAGCCTTATGTGTTTATTATGATGCCTTATCAAGGAAAGTGACCCTGAGTAAATAGAACAGTCAAAATAGTCGTATAAGCGTGTTATCCCCTAAGGAAATAGCAATACCGCTAAAGAACGTGCTTATACTCTTACACGAAATTTATTATACATTCCATTGCATTTCGGTTTACTAAAGTGCTGATGTGACGAACTGCTGTAACATCTGTACAAAAATACAGATGTGACAAAGTGTTGATATATCTTCCTTCTATTTCCCACTGATCAGCTGTAAAAAAGGGAAATGATACGTCCAGTCATAATCTGGCATGCAGCCTGCGATGTATTGACCACGACGCATGCAGAGAGACACAAGTCAAAGAAAGCGTAGCTTTAGCCATTTCACTGAGAGCTCTTTTTCCGTATCGCACGAGGCCTAACGTGGCTTTTTTTTTTTTTGGGGGGGGGGGGATAAAGAATGGAGTATTGATGTGTAGCATGCTCGGACGAATCTCTCCGGAACACAGCCGGCGGCAGTTCACCCACAGTGCATCGCCATAAACAGGATTCGGTTTGAAGCCCTTTTCATGGCTGCACGTGCGATACGTGTCTAGGCGGGCACGTTTTATCGTTTTATGCAAATACCCCTCCGCGTAATCTTTTTCCTGAGTTCGTAAACGACATAACCGGATATTTCGCACGTTATTCCTGAAATCGCGCCAGCCACTTCTCGAAATTCCCTCAACAGGAATAAATAATGACAATCTCGGTACACCTCCGGATATGTGAAGCCTATATTCCGATGAGCGCCCACACTTTCGTAATGTAGCGCTAAAACCTTATATGTCTTTAACACAACGCCGTATCGCAACGAAACGAGGCAGCGTTCCAGATGTATATAAAATGCTACTTCAGCAGACAAGCATGGCATTCACTTGAGAGCAACTTCTCTGAATAAAAGCTTTCAACACTTTTCATGTGCATATCAAAATGCACCGTGACAGCCCTGGGATGAATGCCACGAGATGATGCGTTTCCTTCTTCCAGCCTAAGCTTGAGTGCCCCGGAAAATTCAACCGGCCCCGATGTTTGTGGAAATCTCTCCTCTGGCTGCTTCTTTGTTTGCTCAGTGCACCGATGTGTCCTATTTTTCATGAAATATTTACATCTATTTGTTGTTGTCTCCTGCACTCGCATGCTTTACTGATCTTTCACAGGCCATTCCAAGTCCCTAGAAATAGAGCACGAAAGGCACCGGCTACTAAATCGTAAACGAAGCCCATCGCTTACCTTTTATTGGTCCCGAGATCTGTGGAATGAAAACAAGAGGGCTTCATTTTTGTGCGGTGAGTAAAAACAGGAACGATGATCTTCCGAGACGCATGTTTAGAAGGGCGAGCCACCATCAAGCTTTTATCGAAGATTATCATCTGCCGTGAAGTCTCAATGCAACTTGTCTCACTTCAATGGTTGTGTGTGTGTGTGTGTGTGTGTGTGTGTGTTTTGCGTGTGCCCTTTCGTATATTCCGTTCTGGACTGATTGCTTCTTTCCAGCTGTGACCATAGAGTTTCTATAAATACACTAGTGTAAACAACTCTGGGGCTGGTGTATGTGGGCGCTGCAATGCGCTGTGCTTCAGCCAGCACGGGAATTATGGGTAGTACACAAATTTCTATATTCTTCGTTCTTTCAACTCAGTTTGGCTCCCCGTGGCCTGGAGCTACTGTGGCCAATCGCAAAATGTTCAGCAGTTGCACTTCATCAACTTAGCACTTTAGGCTCATCGATTAAAATCAATCGGGTCACGACGTCCACAACAGTTCGTTCTTCTATTCTAAGCAAAACCTACACACAACACTAAGCATGTCCACAAGTGCGCTCAAAGCCCACAAGCATGAAGACTAGACAAATTTGTGTTGTTCCTTTCATACCCGTAGTGGCTGAACGACCCCAGCAGCAAAGCTCTCAACATAGTTTTAAGAAACTATGACGGCGACTACGCAAGCGATGCAAAAAAATGATGCGGTGTCATCTATCCGTAACGTAATAACGACGTCAAGTAACCTGACGTCACATGGTGTCGCCATCACATGACATTGCCACTCGGTCAAAAAAGTGGCGGTTCCAGTAGCAATGGAAGGCCACATTCGGTCAGCCGACAATATTACGCATAAATAATGTTTTAAAGCATACATGCGCTATGTACTCTCTGTAGACAATATTCCGCACAGATGTCCCGATACATGTGCTATGTAATCTTTGTGATATTTCGCACAGATTCACCGCACCTGCGCATCGACTAGGGACGACGGCGAGCCTCGAAGGCAATGGTCGGACTTTGTGAGAGCCTAGGGAGCTTCGACCATAAACCGTCATATGTGCTGGACACAATCCTTATTTAGTGCAGAACGAAGACAGGCCAGCATAGGCTAACCAGTAAAGCGCGTTCTTTGACACCTTAAATGCGGGGTTGTCACGTCAACTCACCAGAATGTGACAGCCGGTCGATTTGGAGACTTCCATGTATTCGCAGTTCGGTTCTTGTGAATATTGCTTGATTTGATCACCGGTTTTGTGAGTCGCTGTCACACAAGGGCTTACCCCCTATTCGCTCGCAGATCTTCTGTGTCCCGCCAGCTTCATGCTGCTTTTATTGTAATTTTTTATTTGCTCATTGAACAACAGAAGATGTACTCTTGCGGTATTTCCCACTTCTAAGAAATATTAATATCAGAGAGGCATCGTCCCTTTTCGTCAAAGGCGCGGTGCATTTTCCATAATCTTGGTTTTCACGCATTCGTTATTGTGCTCCTTTGCACGCAATTCGAAAGTATTGACAGGACGGCGCCACGTCATGCATGTTTCGTGAGGCAGTTATGCAGTTATCTCTTAGACTCTAGATGTCAAGACGAGTTTTGGACGCTTCATTTTCCCAACTATTGGTCTTATTTTGAGTCACCTCTAGGAGAGAAAGAGAGAGAAACAAACATTTATTTCGAAACAGTGTACCGAGCGGTGCCCGGTATTAAGGTAGGAGGTAAGCCTGAGGGAACCCTCAGGCTTCGACTTGGTCCTCGTGGGAGCATGACCTCCCAAAACGTGGGAGCATGACCTCCCACGTTTTCATTAGGTGGTCGTCGTTCGTCCTTGGTGCTTAAGGCTTATAATCTCTTCTTCCCGTAGTAGTGATTGTAACGTAGGCTGACGCGGTTTCTTTGTGTTGTGAATTTTCGTATTGAAGCGTTGCTTTTACGGGCAAGACGTTCTTGTGTACTATTTTCGAGTCGTATAATGGCGAAGTGTAGATTATTATTGAGACATTAACGCTGTCGTAAAAAAATACCAAAGACCACAAGTAGTGATACACCAACAACACGACGCGCTATTCACCAACACCACCAACAGCAACAACATCAGCAGCAACAGCCTTTTGCATGCTGTGGAATAATTGCGGTTCGCCCAGCTTTCACGATGTATGTGTCCGAGTTTTGTGAATACGAAGCGAAGAAGAAAAAAGTGCGAGCTATTGTAACACCCAAAAAAGGACATTTGTGCTTGACTTGTACAAAGAAATTAATTATCAGACGTCATTCAGTTGTTCTGGACTTTGGTGTCGAAAAAAAAGGCAAGTAACGGGCATGTCTAGGCAGAATTTAATCAAATTGGAAACAAAAAGACATCTGAGCTAGACGTGAACTTTCTTATTCTGTTTGATTCTATATCGAAGAGGCTTTTTTTTCCTGCTCAAGCCCACCGGACCAAATCTTCAGAAGAAACGAGGCAACAAAAATAGACGTGAAGTTAAGAAGCAATGGCACAAATTCTTCAAAAGCCAATGTGTAAAACAAAATTAGGGTCCTTTTTCGTAACATCAAAACGAATGAGGGACTTCTCCATACCTGTTGAGAACCACTGTTCACACTTGTATCTGTGATGAAGTGGTAAGGTGGGGGAACAGAGACGAACGGTATATTCATTTTATGTCGATTACCATAACAATAAGCACTTGTCGACAGCCACAATTATTTTATGTGGCGCTGTATTACATTCTTAACAATGGTATTTAATATCGTCTAGCCCCCGCTTATAGTTTTTAGCCGACTCCTCATGGGGTCTGCTAAAATAGGTAGTCATTGCACAAGCACCTGCGTTTGGCATATTAAACATTATTAAAATTTGACAACTCTAAAGATGAACCAGCAGACGTGTTTTAAGACTTTCTCTCACGAGCGAAGTCTCTAGAAGCAACTTTCGCACTTCTTGTAAAAGCTATTTGCTTTACTTTTAGCGATGTTTTTTACGGTTGCTTTCTGTGATGTCTGAATAGGGCTTACTTATTTTACTGCTTTCTTGTACAATGGGGCAGTTTTTTTCCTTGTTTAGGGCTTCCGGAAATCAATCAATAGACGACTCAACTTCTGTCGAGTTTTCGAAAATATTTTGTTCAAGTGAGCTTTAGATCACCATTCGTATACAAAGAAGGTGGCGCAGTGATAGCAGCTTCGCATCAGAAAGTACCCCTTTGGCGCTTTTTATTAGGTGTTTGCCTTTGTGCAATGTGTTTTCCTAAAAGTTCAGTGTGTGCAGTCGAGAAATGGAACTACTTCTACTTGCTCATTCTTACCTAACCAGGCCTTAAAAATTTACACCCCTGTAACACACTCTATTCATAACGCTTTCGTGAGAATGATATTATTTTAAGAGCAAGTCATGTGAAATTTTTATGCGAGACAAGTATAAAACTTCATTAGTGGTGTCCGCCCTAAGATATCGTTTGATTTAGCCCATGTTTTCTTAATTCTAACCTTGAAACTGCTGATCGACCTCTAAATTGAATTGTGCAGTACGTTTGTTTCTTTATGCGTGTGTCTGTTCGAGCAGCGCTTCGCAAGCTCCATCCATGCACAACAAACTGGCCTCTACCTTGGCTGCTCTTGATGCCATTAGAGTCCACATGCTCATAGGAGCCCACGATGTTCACGTATTTAAAATTACATAAACAAACCAATTTATTTGGTAAGACTCAGCCTAAAAGTGTGTCACGAAAGGCGTCTCATCCAATGCTGCACGGTAATTTGATTCCCACATTAGGTGGGATCTGCTGGATCTTTTTTTATTTGAAAAGTTATTTGCCCTATGCCTATTTCCTGACCAACTCTAAAGGAAGGTCAAAGACATGACGCTAAGTACAAAACCAGTGGCAGGGAGCTACAGGATTGCCTGCTTTACTGCTACCGACTGTAACTTTACCATTAGCCCTGAATAATCACTACAGCACTGAAGCCTCTTTTCGGTCCTGGTCACACCTAACAAGCTTGTGTCTTCTTTTTTATGAACCTGCATTAGAACTCTAGAGCTGCGCTTGACGTGAGGTTTGTCTCATGGAACAATCCCCAGGAAGAGTCCGCACATGCGGGAAAGTGTAATTGCAGCCTGGAAGTGGCCAGCTTTTGCGGAGCAAGCGGCATAATAAGAACGGCATGGTATTAGCGAAGAGGTACATGATCTTCACATCACCAAAATCAGAAGAACCACAATATTATTTATGTTTGTTAATAAATGAGTTATACATTCGTATCTTTAATTACCCGTCTTGCTTTTACCAAGCATCTTAAAAAACTTTACAAAGACTTCGCCATCTACTACTGATTTTCATTAGAAACCAAAGAAATTCGCTTTGCGAATAACAATCAATTAGTTGCCATAAAGACAATATTTATCAATGTCCAAATAGTTCTTTGCTAGTAATAACAAAATTCTAATTATCGATATCACCTTCAGAAGCTTGTCGCTATGTAAACAGCATTATCTAGCCTGTAGACACATAGCCCAGTTGGCACCGCAACGAAACGAATATTTATGAAGTAGCACTAAGTAAACACCACTGACGACTCTAACATATAGAATACAATGACAGGGCACTCCGACACGGGCGCGGTGGTCAGTCGTGCGAAACCAAAGCCGAGCACACGCTAGCAAGCTACCTCAACCGTCGCGAAATCTTGCAAGCTCATCAGGCAACCACACGGCGCCCTCGACCCCTGCTGCGCCCACCTGCGTTTGCGTGCGGAAGCGTGCTTGGCACGTACTTGGTGTTTTCGCTGCATCGTACATAGGGGTGAAAAATGGAAGGAAGGAAGAAGGAGGGCATGTAACACAGAGTTGTGTTCACTCTGCATTCCCAAAAAACCACTGCAGTCTGTGGTCCCTGGTCTGCGTTGTTTGCAGTTTGGCGTTCGTAAGACAAAATTAGGTGGATCCTCAATAATATTTGTTATTTGCTGTCGGCTTCATATCAATAGAAAGCTGTCCTTTTAGTCATTTTTGTGAGTACCGGCTTGCCACGTACTCTCTCTGAACTATCTTTGCACATTCTAATGGCTCCCCTTTAAGAGAACAGTCAATTATAATTGGGGATCCTTATACTCATTTCGGAGAGTTCTGCTTTTCACAACAGAGGTAACACGTCTCTTTAAAGACAGTCCTATACGTCGAAAACAACGTCTTGGCAATGAAAGTGACACACACCCCTTTGTTGTTGTCGGAGTGTAAAGATGAAACGTAAGCAAAATCCCAAATTCGCAATGTTGATATCGGCAGTTCACTACAGCGTCAGCTCGGCAAAAGAAAGTGGAACTCAATGAGCACCACTCGAAAAATATACGTTGCTCTTTGAACTCCCATGGACTCGGTCTCACCTAAAGTGTCATGGTACGAGCTGACTCGTACTCACGAAAGTCACCTTCAACCGTACTCACTGGGACTCAAACTCACCAAAATATTACTCACACAGATTCACTCAGGCTCCGACTGACGACTTGATCTAAGTCTGAGTGAGTCCGAGTTTCTAAACTCACGAGTGAGTTCAGCGAGCTATGACTACAGCATAGCAAACTTACAGCCTTCTGTATTGAAAGTGTACAATCTGTGTCGAAAATTAGAAGCCACTGCGTCTGAGAAAAACTTGAATTCTCTAGCAATTTCTCATTTCCTTCGTACGAACAGCACAGCACAACAAATTCTTTGGGTGTTTTAGAAAGGGCTAGGATTGTTAACACATGGCTGAATCCACAAACAGCCAGAATATTCACCTTTTCCTTCGTGTTGGAAGGCCTACTTTTTACACACCGTACATACGCGCAAGTACCGATAGAAAAAAATCAGTGTGTTTAGAAGAAGTGGTTAACGATTTATAGTAGTTAGTACTGTATTATGGGAGTGTATCTTTAATCGCGGTTCCAAGTCGGGAACACATTGTCGAAGGTGTTCGTTGGTGTGAATCGATAATGCGGAATCATTTGTTTTGTTTCCTGTATCTTTAGAACCATGTGACCCAAACATGGCAGTTTCCTAATCATGTTTGTTTAGCTCGGCTGAAATACTGTGCATATTTTTGCGGGCTGTATTTTTCTTTTATGCCATTTACTTCTCGCATAATATGAAGTTGCCCATGAATTACTCCCGATGACCTTCAATTAGCGCGTAAAAGACACAATCGTTGGGCGTCTTTTTGTTGGCCAGGCGATACTTCTCTTTTATCTGCACACAACTAGCACTGGTGGAAGGGTAGACAGTTGGTCGGAGCTCTATGAAGATAGACCCATGATGATTTCACGGCTTCTCGTGACCCATGGACGGGTGAGATAAAAGGGTCATTTGATTCGTCGTTTTTTCAAAGGAATACAAAGATGGGCAGTGATTTAACTCGTAACGTTTGCTTAACGTTTGCGTGACGTGTAGCTCTTGAAAATTGACTAGAATAAATATAGCGGTGCGAGTAAAGGACCATGGATACAGAATTCGACAGTACACACTAACCAGTCTAGAAAATACGGCATTCTACTCCACAGTGCAGAATTAGATGGAGTAGCTTAAGGTAAAGAAAGAAACAAGGAAACAAACAAACAAACAAACAAGCAAAGAAGGAAAGAAAGACGTAAGAACCAACATACACAAAATCACAAGCCCCGAACTCAGAATAGCTGTATCGGTTCACAACTACCGGTGCAAGTCTGTAGCCCTTAAAATTTTTAGCTACACTTTTGGTGACTTCGGCCACGCAGACTTCTCAGGACGACATTTCGGAATGGTTACTGCCATCAATCTGTTGTCAAGATCGCGTATCGTAAGTCACTGGGCTCTTTTGTGTTGGAAACTAACATCCAGCAACTGAAATAATTGACTTTCTTCTTAAGCTTCAAAGACAAATGTCGCGACAGAGAAATCATGTAGACAAAACCACAAAAAGAAAACATGGCTCAAGTAAGACCTCTAAATAATTTTAAATTCCGACATTATCAGACCGTCAATATTTCTATTTGCCTCGCCAACTACCATTGCGTCTGAAGAAGATGAACCGTATTGATTTGAAAGGACTATAAACTTGGTGACAAGTAGATTCCTTGCTCTTTGTTTCGCATGCCCTGAATTGATTAAGTAATTGACAGGACTGCAGTATGTAAGTCATTCTCAATGATCGATTTATATAATGTCCACTGGAAAGTACCACTGAAAAAAAGCAAAATGTTCACCACTTTAATCATGCATCTCAATGTCTACTTGTACAACAAGCTTCCGCTGAGGCGGTAAAATTCTGGCGATGGTTTCAGAAATTAGGACTATGGTGGTTAAAGAAATTTGGGGGGGGGGATGCTACAACGCGTATGCTGACAATATGCTAGTCTCCTCCAGATCAAGACAGCAACTTGCCAATGGTTCCCGGGAGAGCTACGAAAAGAACAATTTGAAATAAAAGTCAGAAATAGCTAAATTTTTTGTCTCGTGGTTGTGTTTTCAGGCAGGTACACTGACAGAAACATTAAAAGTACCAGGTAAGAGAGGATTCAGCAAACAAGAACACTTGTCAAGCTATTTCAATTACACGCACTTCACGTCTTCTTGGGTGTTTCCAGACATGTATAGAAGTTTATAAAGGACTGTTCCGTAAAGATAAAGCATTTGACAGCCCTCACACCGAAGGATACCGCATTCACGTGGTAGAAATACTGCACGGATTGCAACAAGCACTCCTGAAAATTATTTCGGTAGATCCTGTGCTTACACGGTGATATTTTAACATGCAATTTGAATCGTACACAGCTGTATGTTATTACGGTGATGCAGCCATAATTTATCAAAAAGACACCAATAAGCTCGGCACGAAAATGCTACAAATTAATGGTTATTTCTTCTATACAGAAGGGAGATAAGAACAAGAAGATGATGAAGAGGTCTGGGATAACTTTCAAGCGGATAGATTAAACACTAAACGTTCATTTTGTTCGTTGGAACTTCATGCTAAAACATATACCCTTTCAATCTATTTATTTTTATCTGTCTCTTTGTTTTTCTTTCCTTCTTTCCTCGCATTCATCATCTGCCCCACCGTGGTGGTCTAGTGGCTAAGGTACTCGGCTGCTGACCCGCAGGTCGCGGGTTCGAATCCCGGCTGTGGCGGCTGAATTTCCGATGGAGGCGGAAATGTTGTAGGCCCGTGTGCTCAGATTTGGGTGCACGTTAAAAGGGTGTTATCTTTATCCCAGGTGGTCGAAATTTCCGGAGCCCTCCACTACGGCGTCTCTCATAATCATATGGTGGTTTCAGGACGTTAAACCCCACATATCAATCAATCAATCGCATTCATCATCTTTCCCATCAATGTGATGTTATTTTGTCCCGTACAGCAGAAATTGGGTCTTTTGTTTTGGCCGTGAAGCAGAAGGGGAAGATGATGACGACGATTATGAAGAAGATGAAAGCGCGTGCCCTTCAACATGACAGTGTTTTTCTGGTGACACCGCACAAAGTAGAGTGAGGTACACCAGAATCGCAAGGAATGGGATATTGCAAAACTGCATCAATTGGTCAAACAGCTTCGTAGCAGCCAGGTACAAAAACCGCACTTGGAGGTTTCATGAAAATGGGCTCTACATATATTTGAAATGATAATGGCCAACACGAAAACATGCTCGAATGTTCCCCGCCACGTATCTACCGTGGCACAAGATAACGAGTGGCAGGTGGTGGTTGTCTAGCACGTTGGTGTCTCTCACACCAAATGGGTCCTTTGGAGCACTGCAGTACAACAACATAGGGGGAGCAGCTGTTTGCTGCTGCTCTGAAATCACCAGTCGAGTTGGACTGCCATTGAGGTTGTGCGCTCGCTGCCCATCTTGAACAATACGAAACTGTTACATGGTCATCCCAGTGAGACGCTGATGGTGATGGTGATGGCTGAGCGTAGAAGGAGCTTACCGCCTAAACACAAGCCACCTGTGTTCCATGTCCTGTGAGGTCTTCATACGACCACCAGATTAATAGGCCTTAGTCCGCCGCAGTGATGTCGTTGTTGCGGTGCTCGATTCGAAAGTCGCACGTTCGATCCAGGTGGCGGTGGTCGCATTTCATTAGAGTTGAAATACTAGAGGCATGTGGGCTGTGCAATGTTAGTGCACGCGAAAGATTACCAGGCAATTCGAATTTACGTAGCACACCACTACGTTTTCCTCATAATGATATGCGGTTTCAGTAGAGAGAGAGAGAGAGAAACGAGAAAAAAAGGAAGGCAGGGAGGTTAACCAGATGCTAGTATCTAGTATGCTACCCTACACTGGGGTTGGGGAATAGGGGGTTGAAAGAGAAAGGGAGAGTTAAAAAATAAATAAGAGAAAAACACCGACACACACGCACACACAAAATCAGTCCACTCAGAGGCGTTGCGACAGGCCAGTAGTTCGCAAGAAGCCCAGTAGCGCTTGCACGGCTTTCTTCTGTGACGATGAGTCATGACGATGGCGCAGTATACTTTCTTCTGACAGCGGCTGGTCATCTAACCTTTTCAGTTTATTGGAAAGCTGTTGTCTTTCCAGGTTGTATTTTGGGCAGTCACACAGGATATGTCGAATGGTTTCTTCATCCCCGCAGTGTGCACAGTCGGTGGTGTCGGCCATACCTATGCGGAACGCGTACGCACGGGTAAACGCGACTCCCAACCATAGTCTGCACAGAGCAGTAGCATCGCCTCGTCGAATTTTTGTTGGAAGCTGTATGCTTAACGTTGGATCAAGGGATCGTAAATCTTGCATGCGTAAAAGGAGGCTCATTCCAAAGAGCCATGGAGCGTTGGTGAGCGAGCATGCGGAGCCTCCTAGCAGTGTCAGTCCTTGAGAGATGTATTGACTGGTTGTTGTCTTCAGTATAAGCTGAACGTAAGTGATATCACAGCTAATATAGCTAAAAATAAGCCCGAATTCAGAGAAAGAAATTCTGTTTATCATTTCCATCATGTCTCCTTCCCAACACTTTTTTCTGCAGCGATGCTATCCTGAGCACTCATTCAGATTGAGCAATTTTTTTTGTTAAAAGAAGAGGTGAAGTTTGGAATAGAATGAGACGTAGACTGCAACTGTGATAAATATCTGATTTCTACCCTCTACTCCAGTGAGTACAAGAAGAAGAGAGCGTGTCGATAATTGCTTGGCGATCACGCAATTTGTCATAAACCATTGACGCCGCATGATGGCAGTGTCGTAATATTAAATCTGCTTGCTGTACAAATTTGTTATCTTTATCAAGCCAGCAGGTTCAGAAACAGCCTTTCCAGTGCAGACAAGAATGACTCAAATCATGTTTTAGCAAACTAGTGATGTACAGGTACAGGAAATTGAGTGTCACATTTTGAGTTTCGAAGTGTGTTTGTCGAACGCCTCAGCTCACGAAGGCAGTCGCGATAGACACGTCTTCCTTCTTGCATGAATGAGCTTGCTAAGCCCAACGATGCTACGCTAGCAAAATGCCAACGCTGTATAATTCAACGCGAGACGTCAGAGACGCGACCAGCGTTCGTTGGCGTGCCCTGGTGGCCACTTGGCACCATCCCAAAGCACCGTCAAACCGAAGAAATGTCAGACATACTGACGTGAGCATGAGGCAATAAATACTTTCACCCTATAGGAGTGGCATTTGCAAAATCTTATTCCTTTGTCATAGTAATGGCCAACAACGCTCTCTGTGATGCCTGTCAATGGGAAGAGACGCTACACCACATCCTGTGCGACTGTCCGTTGTATGACATCCAGAGACAGTCACTGGCGTCTGTTCTTGTGCGCATCGACAACAGCCAAATGTCCGCGGACACTATTCTGTCAAGTGCCCGAGAGGAAACATTGCAAACAGAAGGCGACAAAAGCTCTGTTGAAATTCCTACGCGACACAGACTAGAACAAGCGGCTGTAACAGCAATGTCACACACCACGAAAGACAAGACTGGACCATGACTGAGTGTGCACGTGTGCGCTGCCGAATGTGCTGTTTTTATCGCTCTTCCCTCTCTCCTTCCTATCTTTAATCTACCCCATCCCCCTTACATGCGCAGGGTAGCAAACCGGCTGCCTATAGGCTGGTTAACCTCCCTACCGTTCTTTTCCTTCTGTTTTCCTTCTTGTATTAGTACAGAGCTTGGCCTTAGCAAGGTACAGCTCTCGACCGCTGAGACCGAGCGCTACACGTACAGCAGGGATTACGCAATGCCTACACAAGCAGAAATTCTGGCCATCTGGACTGCCCTGTAGGATAATATAGCACCGTTAACTGTTTACACAAACTCGCTTGAAACATTAAAGACAAAGAAAATCCAAATACAGAAGACACCACAGCTTAACGCATTAATAAAATTGTCCTGCATAATCAGAAAAATGGTATTGGGACTCACCTGGACACGGGATAACGTGGGGATCCAAGGGGAAGGTAATGAGGGGGCACAGAGTCTTGCTACATTAAATACTGGAGTTCATCCCTTATCATCTCTGACCTCTTCTGCGTGCATCTCCCAAACTCTGCAGCCACCCTTAAACAAATTTGTCACCAAGCTCTCACTTTGGAAACGCATGCCATCGACGCTTCATCAAGTATAATCCTCGGAGAGACTCAATGGTGTCACCCCTCCTCGTATCTTTCAGAGATTCGCCCTCAGCCGATCCCAGGCAATACTTATTAACAAAGCACTTGCAAAGGCAGCCATTCCCCTAACATCACTAATAAATGGCAGACTTCCTGAGTGGGAGAAGAGAATGAACACCTCCATCCACTGCATATTTACCTTTGAGCACTCTTTATGCAGGGCCAACATGAAGCATCTCCTTCTAAAATCACTGTCCTGCCCTTCATCACTACCGAAAAAACAACGCAATTTTTCGACATCCCGATTCGAAAGTCATGCAAAAAGACATCCTCGAACAGCCTCATCAGCTTGTCACATTAGACAATTACAGAATTAGCAGTGGCTTGGGGTGTGTTATTTAGTGTGTGTCTATTAGCCCTTCCCTTCCTCCAGTCTTCCCATCATGGACCTTCAGTCCTCCCTTCTCCTAATAACATAATATTTCTATTTATCTATGTCAGGAATTGCAATATCCAACACGTACCATACGACTGCGATCAAAGAGACAAAACCTTCAGCCTATTTCTCACGCTAGATGTAGCAGTTCAAGTCAAATTTCATCCTACAATCTTTTAAATGCGAAGATTTTTTAGCGAACTTCGGCGACATTGAGCGTATCTATCTATCTATCTATCTATCTATCTATCTATCTATCTATCTATCTATCTATCTATCTATCTATCTATCTATCTATCTATCTATCTATCTATCTATCTATCTATCTATCTATCTATCTATCTATCTATCTATCTATCTATCTATCTATCTATCTATCTATCTATCTAGCCGCCTACGACTTTTAGCTCTCCTGGCCATTTTGATAATAGTATCAACACCAAACTTGGTATGACATAACATCACTGTATAAGGAACATATTTGACTAATCATAACACGAAAATGATTACATGAATGTCATGAATGTCACGATTTACATTTCATGGACCTGCAGCTCTTGCGGTGGTTTCGTTCACATGGCATGTTGCAAAACTCGTATGATATGACATGATTGCATGGTAAACAAAAGTGAAAGACCCTAACATGAAAATCATGACATCCGTGTCATGTAACAACATGACTACATGCCACGCTCATGATGCGCTCGCGGCCGTTTCGGCAGCGTCACATATACCGAATTCGGTATTACGGCACGTGAATGGATGACGAAGGTATGGTACCGGTGTAAACATGATAGACATGAGATGCGTGTCACGTAACAACATGACTACATGCTACACTCATGATGCGCTCGCGGCCGTTTCGCTAGCTTTACATGTACCAAACTCGGTATTACGTGACGCGAACGGACGATGTAGGTAAATGACACATCCAAACATGATAATCACGACATGCGTGTCATGCAACAACATGACTACATGCCACACTGATGATGCGCTCGTGGCCGTTTCACTAGCTTTACATATGCCGAATTTGGTATTACGTGACGCCAATGGATGACAAAGGTATGCGATTGGTGCAAACATGATAATCATGAGATGCGTGTCATGTGAAAACAAGACTACATGCCATCGTGAAGGCACCAATATATTTCGACGTGACGCGGTGTGCGTGCTCGCCGGCGTTCATTTTGTCGCGTCACGCAGGCATTGCCACGCGAGGCACCGGTCCTGCCATATACTCGCAGACGCGCGCCGCGCTGCATTGCTTTTACGCATGCGCGCTTCAGTGAGTCCGGTGTCCCGCCATCACGAATAGTGGGAGACGCAGTGTTGCCTGGGTAACGCATTGGCATGGAGTAGTGTTCCTCTATGGCATCGGCGCGAAATGCAGGATGCCGCATTTCGTGCCAAGCGCGACCAGCGTCCGATGGAGCGGCGTGGACGCTGGTCGCACCTGGCGTCAGACTATAAAGTCCTCCCGTTTTGCTATCGTAGCATCGCTGTGCCCAGCGTGCACGCGCGTCAACGCTACATCCGAGTATATTGGGTATTGCATGATGCGCTCGCGGCTGTTTTTCTGGCTCCACATATACCAAACTCGGTGTTTCGTCACGTGAATGGATGACGAAATATATGACTAGTGCAAGTGTGATAATGCTGACACGCGTGTCATGTAAAAACATGACAACAAACTACGCTCCTAGCGTGATCGCGGCCGTTTCGCTAGCTCCACATATAATAATATTGGTATCACGTGGCGTGTAAAGATGACGAAGGTAAACGACTCATTCAAACATGATAATCATGAAACGGAAGTCATGTACGGCATCATTTACTTCCACCTCGTAACGTTGCGCTGATTTAAAAGTGACATATGAACATTTCTCATTCATGCATGCTTTACACATCATCGATTCCCACTGTACGTGGGATCTGCTATTGTTTTGTGTGTGTATACTTGTTTAAGCCCTTAGTATAAGTGACAGATTTGGCCCTCCGTTCACAATAAAAGCATTTTGTTGTCGAATTTTAGGTCAATATATTTCTTATCAGCACCTGCAAAACAGAGTCATTACAACCAGATGGAGAGTGGTGGTTCTTCAGAGACGTTTGCCACTTGTAACCAATAACACATCGGTACAGATGTAGTAAATGCCTAGTGCCAGTGATGGAGACTGCGCTCCCATATTAGGGTATTAAGTACCCTAAATCGCTGAACGCTTTTCTTGAACACAATGAAGCTTACTATTCTTCCATAGTCGAGTACGTCGTACTCCAAATTGTGGGGCATTAGCTCTTAACACACAGTGGAACACTGTGTTTCTGTAGTATATGTCAAATCTTCTACTGTGGATACATCACGTTTTGTTCTGCACCCATCTACTGAATTGTTCGGGAAGATATCGCTGAAGAACTCTAAGCTAATGGCGCTGATGCCTTTCTAGAATGACCTCACACCCATGCTACGTTCGAAAAACACGGATTTCTAGAAAGGCGATAACGATTAACCAGATGCAGAAGTATTCTGTGTAATAAAAACTCTACCCTAAGGCATCACAGACAACCACGAAAAAATATTATCCTGTGAGTACTTCTTTTTCTATTTGTGTCTCATTTTTATAGCTTGTGTCACGCTTTACTTTAGCCGCGTGGTGAACTATAGAGTCTATAAAGATGCGAGTGTATTTGATACGACTCATATGAATCTATGTGGCATTGCATGTTTACAGCTTAGAAAAACGGTGATGCTATTGGAGCTGTACCACGTCTTTGCATAGCAGACTACAGTGACAATCCGCAAAGAAAGCTGATGCTGGTTACGATGTCAGGGCTTCGCTGTTGGTGGTCGCTTTAAACAGCGACCCACCCTCCGCTGTGGTGTAGTAGTTTTTGTACTAGAACGTGGACCCACACACACACACACGAATTAAATTCTGGGCACGGCGGCTGCATTTTCAGGGGAGGTGGACAAGCTTCACGCCCGGATTCTTTAATGAAGGTGCACGTTAAAGAGCCCCAGGTGGTTTAAACTACTAGGACTCTCCACTACGGCGGCTCTGGTAATCATATTGTGGTTTTGAGGTACTCAATCGCGTCAAAAAAAAAGAACCAGCGACAACCACATTTAGTAGATGTTTTGGTATAACTGAGAGATAGACTGTGTGATATCCACTGTGGATGCAAGCATCACGCGCGCTGGATTGTCAACAGTTACAGTGATATACGCAATCAAAATTTTCTTTTCCGGACATTTAAATCACTGTCATCCCTGGTGAGTTTTATGAAGATCACGCCGAACATTTTCTCAGAACACCAGCGATAGATAATGCTTTCAAAGTAGGCAAAATAATGGGATTAGACAAAGCCACGCTGAAGGACGTGTTTACCTAATGAAGACATCCTAGAATTTTTTTATTTGGCTGCACAAAAGCTTCGCCATCATTGCGGTCATTCTTCGCGTTTCAACAATCTTCCCAAAATACAAAACCAGGCAATTATTGGTCCGACGTATCTGAAACACTCCTCTCGCGTTGTTCATCTTTGTTTGCGCTCATGGACCGGGGACGCGCTTTTTAAACAAGAACTTACGTAGGCGTAAAGTGGAGGACAAATGAAAAATGTCGGCTTTTGAAAGCGTTCGAGAATGTTTCTAGAGGGGGAAGGTGATTTTCGACAAACAACTTGTGAATATCTGCCATCAACCGACGTCCACTCACCGTTGCGAAGAGCCAATAGTCACCTTCTCGAACGAAGCTGCATCGGAGTGATTATTAATGACGTTTCGTTCGGTCAACAGCGGCGCGCTGGGCACCCAACACCTAAGAATATAATAAAAGCACCTGTTGATCCCGATTCCTTTGTGTTATGTTTTCGTTACCAGACATCCCAGCATAGCAGCCACACCAATTTCTTTATATGCTTCCATAAGAAATAGGCCCTTTGTAAACTGCTCTATGTACGCTGTAAAGAAAACAACCATGGTTTGCCTTCGCTGGTTCAGATTTGGCCATTATGGCAGTAGAATGACGTCATAGAAAGTGGAGGTATTGAAACCATTGTCGGGGCACTGCACAACACTGTCAGGAGTAATTTAGGCAAATAATGTGCACGGAATGTCGTACACATGCAGGGCCAGTTTCTCCTAATTGTTTTACTATTTCCTTCTGAGAGTTAATTTTCACTCGGCACGCAGAAAAAAAATAATTTTTTGCCTATATTGAAGTGGGAAAGCATGCTTGCGAGTTTCTTTTCGACGCGCACAGAAATTCCATCTACTCAAGCAGCCGCACAATAAGATGACTGCATTTATTTCATTCTACCTAATGTTCGTGAAGACAAAGATCAGAAATGGAAGCAATCACAGACACACAAAAAAATAGGCTTGCTACTTCAGTTTGTTCAGAACTTAGGTGCATGGGTGCTACGATAAGTTAAAAATTTTTGGCGCGTTTTTTTTTCTTGTGTTTGTCTGAGTCTGCAATGTCACACCCTTCTGATTTTTTTTGTGTGTTTACAATACCTTTATGAATCTTGTACTGGACGCATTGCTCTAGTTACACTTTTATGCATCCCATTCAAGTCTCCCGCTCTTTCTCCACCTCTCTCTCCCCTGTAGAAAGCAACAAAAGCGCTGTTGATGTTTCTGTCAGTGACCTGGCTTCTGCTTCACCTAAGGCTCTAAAGAGATTGGTGAAACCACCTTTACAGGCAGAGAACGTATCTGTTAGTGCGCAACTTGGTTGGAGTGCTCGGCTGCTTACCCAGATATTGCGGCTTTGATGCCAGCCACGGCAATGAAATTTCAATGGAAGCGAAATGCTAGACGCCTTGCGTACTACGTGGTATCAGTGCACGTTTAAATAGCACCGCTTTATCAAAATGTTCCGGAGCCATTCATTACGGCGTGTCTAAATCATATCGTGGCTTTAGCGCAAAAACCCAGAACTTATTAATATAATTATTTAAACCAATCAACTATGGACCGCACAATGTCGTGCTCTATTCACAAGGAATTGTTGCGTGTGCGAGAGGTGAGTGTCTCAGTAGCAGAGATCGTTGCGAGCTGAATCGCCGCCTTTAGCACGAAGATGAACCAGTCTGAAGTGCATTTTAAAATATAGTACCAGAATAAAGAACAAGATAGCAAGCCAGAAAAAGAACGAAAAAACTAAACGAACGAATCGTGTCGATAACGTACCTGTTTCGAATTACGCGGCATAACTAGTCAGGACTTTCAGACTAACTTTTCTTCTCTCTTACTATTGTGTATTTGTTTTTTTGAATATCCTGTCGTCACGAGCAAGTCCCTAGGCGATAAGCTTTCCCTATGCTGACGACCTTCTTTTCTAAAGCTGTGGAGGGTAGTAGGCGTACGCGCTGCGACCAGGAGTGGTCAGGCGACAGCAGTGAATGGCATGGGGCGCAGTCATGGTAGTGAGTGGAAGGGCACGTGGGACCTTTTTTTGTGGCACGTAACGCGTATATAGCGTTTCAACCGGCCCCGATTCAGCTACTGCAGATTTTTCGTGCCAACAAAGCGTGGAGAAGAAGGAAAACCTACGGTCGCCCCCTTGTGCTTGTCGGCAGACCAGATTAGGATTCGCTCAAGTACCGGCTCTTACCCCACGCGACAACTTTTACGAGCGTCCCTCCTCATAACTCAGCCTACGCTCTTTTTTTTTCTTTTTTTTGGGTACGCCCCTATGAAGTTGTGTGCTGTGTGAGGAAAGTCTACAGTGCTCCCACGTGACTGTCTTTTAAAGCGAATGGCTTAGATGCCTCATCAAACGTCAAACGTGACCTTCTTTGGCGAGTGATTAAACACGAGTGATAAAAAAATTCACATATAATGACATCATTCTAATATTTCATGTCAATAAATTTTGTGACTTCATCGTGACGTCACTACGAGATCATGGTAACAAATTGTCACGTCACATGATGGCGTCATTACATACAAGACAGCCGCTCGGTGAAAGGGCGGCTGATGCCGATAGCACTAAACCACGCTGGGAGCACAAACGTTTGGAGTGAATTGGATCAATTCTTTATCGCACTGCAAAACTGGACAACTTAGTGAAAATTATTTTGGGTAGCAGCGTGAAAACGTGGACAAAAGATAACCACACAGGATTGGCACTAAGCTTTGAATGGCACCTCAATCGCACAAAGAAAAGACGATTGAATATTAACTCATAAAGATACGACAGCGATAATGCAAACTGATAACACAAAAACGTAGTACACATTCTACAACTGATTATAAGAGAAGAGAAAGCAACAGGGTGCTTTTGAAACACCCCGCGTATGTTAACAAAATTATTCAAACTCTTTCATTTCCATCTTGTAATTATGTCATAGAAGTCAGGCTGACGTATAAATTCCTATGTTTCTTGATCTGATCAGCTTCCGGATCCGTGTCCTTTGGTTTTCATACACTGACACTTCATCCAACACCTGCAAGATCTGCATTAGGTGCAGTAATAGAGCTGCGGATGCGTTCGGGTCTTCGGAAAAACGTCAGTGCTCTCTTATCCCGATTATATGTGTATGAGTATTTACTATTATTTATATTGATGCGCAGGCGTAGTTTCTTTTGATTTTCAGCGCAATAAACGCAATAGATGAAGGAGCGCGGCTCATATGTGTACCGAACTGAACATCGGATCCGTGCCTTGCACCCCGCAATGGCGTGGTTCTAAGTACCGACCCGGCACACAGGATAGAAGCTTTACGGGATATCCCGGAGTGTCCGGTTCATTTGGTGCACGTGTCAGTCGCCCTCCGCTTGGTGGGTTTTATGGCCCCGAACATTCGCACGCTGCGTCATTGTCTCTTCGTTCGCTGGATGCAAGCTCGGGGTATGGTATGTGCGCGTCATGATTTCAACTTTTGTTGTCTCTCAGACGTGCAAAGGGTCCGTAGGCGTAACACAAGCTATACCAAAAAATTATGGTAAAGATATCGGGGGTTTTAACTCCCAAAATCACAGTATAAATATGAAGGATACCGTAGTGAAGGACTCCGGAAACTAAGATCCCCCGGTATTATTTAGCGTGCAGTGACATTGCTCAGTACAAGGGCCTCTACCATTTTGCCTCAATCAAAATGTGACCGCCGTAGAGGTAATCGAACCTCCGACCTTCGGTTCAGCAGTAGAGCACCATGACCGCTACACTACAGCGGCAGACGTCAAAAATTATCTCCACACGATGACGTCACTATTGAAGCCATCACATGACATCTACACTTGTCGCATGTGGGCCTATCACAAAGTCAAGGGCAAAATCAGGTCAGGTACCCAAAGCTTCAGAGGAGTGGGGTGTAGGATCAACGCCCGGACTGTGAAGGAAAAAAGTGTGGCTGATTCCTCTATATAAGAATTGGTCTAACGCGAAAGTGAAAAGTGTTTTTACAGAGGTAGCTGAGTGTTTATTATACATTGTTTCAGCAACAGCAACAAAGTTCGAAGTCACGTTTGGAACGGCAAGCAGCTGGAAACTTGCTGGGCACACCTCAAACAGAAAGCATGCACGAAACCAGCATACACAATACGAGCGCGGACAAACAACTATCACAGCTCGATATTTAAAGCGCGCGGTTCAGACAAAAAAAAAAGACGCACGAAACGAGCAACCAAGTATACACCGAACAAGGCTGAACAACTATCACAATTCTTCCTGCATCGTGTGTCAGCAGCACGCTGCTTTTGTAACCGCGGCCGTGGTAGCGTGCGAAGTGACTTTTGTCCTCTCCCGAATTTTAAGAGTCTGATGAGCACGCACGCAGAAGAGACTACGCTCCGTGGAGGCGGCGTTTGGGGGGAGGCGACGAGCTTTAGAGCGCAACCAACATGGGCCTGTCGCGACATCTAACCACTGATAACAAAACGCGCTAAATATTTGAACCTTTGAGAAGTGCGAAACGATCCATGGTGTATATGGATGGCTTGTCGTTAGCTTTCTAAGCAGCGTGTGCTCCGTGGCATAGTGGTTAGCACCGCGTGCTGCTAAACGGGAGGTTGCTGGTTAAGATTGCACACAAAAACTTGCTTACATTTTGTTTTTGTTTTTCTCATCAAAACGTTTTAGTATATTTTCAACGTCACTTTTGTGACGCAAGTACGTCAGGGGAGCCGTGGTGAACGCTGACACAAAACACCTTCGTTTTACAAGGTAGTTTTCACCTTCGAGTCACCTTAGGTTAATGCAAAGTGGACCATGCGCTTTTTTTTATGCTGCCTTGTCTCAAAAAGCCGAAAGAAACGAGTGCGAATGAGCATCCAATCATTCTACATTCTCCTATAGTGAACTTATATTTTTGCTCTGTTTCGCTTTCCATGCTGCCTTTACAGTTTGCCTGAATCACTATTTTGTTGCTTTGTCGATCGACTGATAAGGCCTTCGTAAAGTTTTGTAAGGCCTTCGATAAAGTTCCTCATGAGAAATTAATCTACAAATTAAATAAAATAGGTCTTCCGAAGGTATTGGTCGCATGGGTAGCTGAATACCTGAATAATCGGGTGCAGTACGTCGCCATCGAGGGTCAAAATTTGAGTCTTTTGCCAGTCACGTCGGGTGTGCCCCAAGGTAGTGTATTGGGGCCCTTGCTATTCTTGTGTTACATAAATGATATTGTAGATGTAATTGAGCCAACCGTCCAGATTCGTTTGTTCGCAGACGACTGCG
Source organism: Rhipicephalus microplus (assembly GCF_043290135.1). Taxonomy (NCBI): domain Eukaryota; kingdom Metazoa; phylum Arthropoda; class Arachnida; order Ixodida; family Ixodidae; genus Rhipicephalus; species Rhipicephalus microplus. The sequence goes on from NC_134705.1 coordinate 169,151,221, forward strand.
TTTTATTTCGTGAAATTCATAACAAACGTGATCAAATAGAGCTACACAAAAATCTAGACTACATATACAAATGGTGCAACAAATGGGGTATGATTGTAAATACAGAAAAAACAGTTTCCATGTGTATAACTCGAAAAAAATATCCCCTTCACTATGCTTACTCCCTTGGTTCATCTACACTTAAACAGGTCAATAACTGCAAATATCTAGGTGTTACGTTCACTACTAACCTGTCTTGGAATTCACACATTGAAAACATTTGTGCATCTGCTTTCAGAAAATTATGCTTCCTGAGACACAAGCTCCGCAATTCACCACCAAGTGTAAAACTTCTGTGTTATCAATCCTACATTCGACCAAAATTGGAGTACGCATGCGTAGTGTGGGATTCCTACACCAAATGTAACATAGAAAAATTGGAAAGAATTCAGAGAAAAGCAGTTCGCTTTATATATTCTAAATTTCGTCACACGGATTCTCCATCTGAACTAATGTCAGCTAACAACATTCCACTACTTCAGTCTAGAAGAAGGCAACTGCGCTTAGACTTCCTGAGTTCCTTGCTTAACCATAGAGTTGCGATTGACCATTATTTGTATTTAACCCCTTTGTCAACCAGATATACACGACATCACCAACCAAACTCTTTTACACCATATTTTGCTAGAACAGATACATATAAATTTTCCTTTTTTCCGCGAACAGTGTCTGAGTGGAACACCTTGTCTGAGTGTGACCGCCCTGCATAGTATGTATGTTTGTCTCATAGTGTATATTTGTTTATGTAGCACTGTATATATTTCCTCATCTTACTCACTTTGTTATTTATTACGTTCATGATCCATCTTAGTCCTCTGTTTTTGTGATTCCTGATTGCCCGTCCTGCTTGGACCACGTTTTGTAGTCTGCAGTATGAATAAATAAATAAATAAATAAATATCTCACCAACATGTAAAAGCATGCATAGGGAGGCGTTGTGAAAACTAATACATTGAGATTAGGCCCAATATTGATGATTCAGAAACTAGACAGATATGCGTGCAAAGTAGCGTGAACACAGAATGAATGTGTTTAGCTGATGCTGTTTTTTTTTCCTGTACAGGTCTTGTTTTGTCCGTGCATCTAGTCCTGCGTGTACTTTTAGTGATCTTGAATATTTCGAATCAGTCATAATTTTGCTTCTTCCCGCTCATTTACTTGCTTCTTACAGCTACTAATTATGGTCTGTTTGCCCATATAAATATCATCTGTGGTGTCCCGGTGTAATCGCTAGGAGTTAAGTGAAGTTGGTGGGGGATGCAGTACTAATAACTAGAGCTAAAACAAAACACAGAAAGTAATTGAAACGGTAAGAAAAAAGAAAGAAAGAAACAGAAAAACGAAATAAAACAAAGTATTAACCCTGCTCTGCAATTCGTGCAGGCTTCGGACCATTTGTGGGAATCTGCCTTTTTTTATCTCAATAATAATGATAGCAAAAAATAGAAAGAAAAAAGAAAGAGAAAAACATAGAGAGAAAGAAAGAAAGAAAGAAAGAAAGGAAGAAGGAAAGAAAGAAAGAAACAAAGAAAGAAAGAAAGAAAGAAACAAAGAAAGAAACAAAGAAACAAAGAAAGAAAGAAAGAAAGAAAGAAAGAAAGAAAGAAGGAAAGAAGAATAGCGATTCTGTGACTGTTATTCAAAATATTTTAGGTCATTACATATTTTCATACCTTAGTTATAACACTTCACTGGCGAAGGCTGACGTCAATCTAAGCTTGCGGTGAAGGCTTTTCTGGTAGAAAAAATTACCGAAGGCAGTTATCCTGCGCTCCATTAGTTGTGTCGTGCACCGTTCGGGATGGTCTGGGGGGAATGGCGATCCACGGTTTATTGAAAAGAGTGGCAGGAAATGAAGACTTGTAGCCGCGACAGGACACTTCAAGAGCTGTTCTCTAGCTCTCTTGCACGCAGTAATCCATGTTTAATGATGCGTAAGAGTCAGGGTCTTTATTCAGAAAGACATATATTACCGGACGCTAGAGTGGACCATAAAAGTCGTACCCTGAGAACTGCCATGTCCAATGTGATGTTACCAAAGTGGTAGCGTGCGTATGAAATTGTCCCAGAAAAAAAATGCAGCTTTGTTGTTTCAAAGCGAAAGCCTTAGATGCCTTATCAAATGTTAAAACTAACCTTTGGTGTCAGCAAGACTTTACATAAGAAATCCACATCACGTGATGTCGCCGTTACATGACCTCATCATAGCATCACAGACGGCCAGCATTTATTACTTCATCATGACATCACTGGCTCACAGCGACGTGACATGATGTCGTCCTCACAGGACACCGTCGTGGGGGTGAAAGAGCACTGATCACAGAGGGAGTGCAAAACAAGATTCAGTGTAAAAATCTTGCAATGCCCCCGATCATGAAGGCAATCGAAAACCGCGTTCGCGCAGAAAGCTTTCGAAGGAGGCCGGAGTATATAGATTCGATATGTCTACTGGGAAGGAATAAAATATGGCGAAGCTTGCACATAACCCTAAGCTACGCAAGCCTTGAAATAAAAAAAAATCGAAACTGGATAATCTTGAAGACTAAGCTGGTTGCATCTAGGTTACCTCAAGGTTTCAGCTAGGTGAGGCTAGCTTGTTTCTACGTTGATTCTCAGCGCACAGAGATTGCAGGTTAAGCAAACCTAAAGCAAACGTAGTCAAAGACGCCACACGCTTATCCAACTCCTGAGACAGAAGGCCGTGCCGAAACCAAGCGGTTTGCAATCTCTCGTACAGGTCGCAGACACCACGTGCATGTCCTACCAGAGACTAACTCACGCTGAAACCCAGCGTTCGCGCCACCCACTCGTAGATTTACGGGCAAGTCGTTGTTGTCGTAAACCTTCCATGGCTTCGGGGTCTTGTCGTGTAGCAGTCATTGTATTTCCCGTTTTCTAGAGCTGAGGTAGCTGTTACATTCCTTCTTTCCAACCAACTAGTGGGGAGTCGTGGGAATCACTCAAGGTCTGAGGCACATACGCGCTCATGATATCGGCAGTTAATTTCAAACGCTGTTGCCTTTCGCCTTCGCTAGTGTTCAACTATTTTCTTCTGCTTTTTGGTAGATACGTGATTAGTAGTGGGAACAACCAACTTTCTTTGGCACATAGACGTTTATAATGGACGCAATTTTCTGATAGTTTGCAAAAATTTCTATTGCAGATAATAATTATTTTGAAGATGATGGCCTCTAATATGGCTCACGGCCACATTTGGCGATTAGCCAAGAATCCAATAATTTGTGAGTAAACCTTATCACGTTGAAATGGTTCAGCTAGCTGTTGTGATTCAACTTTAGAGCATCAGTAGTGAGTAGTATTATACATGCAAATTCAGTACTAAACACCCGTTTATTTTTTCAAGATAGGGTCGGACACAATCAAGGCTAGCTTCAACAATTTCGCTGATATAAATAGAAGAAGGCTTTTGGCTTCAATTATTCTGAAGCGAATGCCTGAAGGACCTTGCGAGTTTTTGCCGAAGGCGTTGTATCCAAAGCTGTAGGTTGCTCTCACATTTGATACTAATACACACCGCGTAGCCTAACTCGATTCTAGGTCATTCATCTATGTCTTGACCTGTATTTTATCTTGGAATTCAGCTCAAAATTAGCGCGTTCTACGTCGTCTACATCTGCATGCGCTCTCATCCTGTTTAGATCAAGATCACACAACAGGTCAGCCACTCTTCGGTCGGTTTTTTTCTCACAGTGGGAAGAACAAAATAGCAGTGGTCTGAACGCTTTTCCTCTCAACGTTCTGTCCGAATCCAATGTCCCTAAAGAAAGGCCTTTCAGCTCCAATCTGTGATTGGCCAAGGGAATCTCTTCGACAGAACATAGCGAAGCCTTGCTTACAGTAATTCGATTTAGACGGAGAGACACCAAAACGGTGCTGATCACATTCGATGATAAAGAGGGATAGCCCGTCCCGCATTTGTCGGTAATAGGGCTTGGTGAAGAAGCCTCCAGTTTGCACCAGCACTAACACGATCGGACGTATTCGTCATAGACGTTGAGACGGTGTCCGCCAGATCTCGCCTACATCCTGCTGAAGTGTTCTTTTATTGTCATTGCTCGTGTCTTTCGTCACCTCCCTTCACGCCACTACACCATGAGAACTGATTTGCCCCGCCGTGGTGGTCTAGTGGCTAAGATACTCAACTGCTGACCCCCAGGTCGCGGGAAGGAATCCCGGCTGCGGCTGCTGCATTTTGATGGAGGCGGAAACTTTGCAGGCCAGTGTGGTCAGATATAGGTGCACGTTGAAGAACCCCAGGTGGTCGGAATTTCCGGAGCCCTACACTACGGTGTCTCTCATAATCATAAGGTGGTTTCGGGTCGTCAAACTCCACATAATAATCAATCGATGAGAGCAAAGTTAAAGTAATAAGCAAACTCCCGAATATCAAACAACAATCAGGTATGACGAGAACGGCAGCGCTTGTTGTGCTGTATATGTTTCAAAGTTGTGTGTCTCCAATAAACAAAAAAAAACTGTTTGCGGACTTGTACAAAAGAAGCGAAGACGACATACATACGCTAATGGAGAATTCCACTGGTAGCTCCGGAGCAGTCGCCGAAATCCTGGAGCGAGAATTCTGATTGCGCCAAGCCAGATCTGCGAGTGGAACACGTGAATGCCCCGCCTGAGGTTGCGCCGGAAGTTCTTTACACATACGTGTTTATGTTGATTTGATTGATTTGTGGGGTTTAACGTCCCAAAACCACCATATGATTATGAGAGACGTGGTAGTGGAGGGCTCCGGAAATTTTGACCACCTGGGGTTCTTTAACGTGCACCCGAATCTGAGTACACGGGCCTACAACATTTCCGCCTCCATCGGAAATGCAGCCGCCACAGCCGGGATTTGATCCCGCGACCTGCGGGTCAGCAGCCGAGTACCTTAGCCACTAGACCACCATGGCGGGGCATACGTGTTTATGTACGACGTGTTTATGTACGACGTGTTTTATGTACGACGTGTTTTATCATACGTGTTTTATGTACGACGCATGCGCACTTATCCTTCCTAGAAACTTTATGCGTGATCGTTTTCTTAAACATGTTGCTAGTTCCAGCGTGGGTCTGTCATGTTCTCTTCTTGTGTACGCGCCCGCAGGCTTCTTTTTTTGTTTGTTTGCTCAAGTGTGTACTAAATCGCCCGGCCCCAGATTCTCATGTATCTGAAACCTCTTGCGGTAGTGCCAGTCAAAGACAATTGAGTGACTAGAACTGTTACTTCGAGGCCAACTCCGTTATTCAGTAGAAAGGTAAGGCTGTGGGGTAGTTCACATTCCACAATTTCAAACTTTTCTTTTATATCACAGCGGCGCTGTCAAACATTTGTTCAGGTCGCGCAAACTCAGCAGTAAACTATCGTCATCAAGATACGCCTTTTCCAACTGCTTTTTGCTCGAACACATACACCCAATTGCTATCTTTCTTATCGCCTTCTTCGTCATTTTAAGCCTTGCTCCCAGAACACGTGCACCTAATTATCTGGCGTGTGTTGCAATAACTCTAATAAGCGAAGAAACAAATAGAGATTCGGACAAGATGGTTCATGCAGCATTATGCGTGTCTCGAAGGCATTCATTGCCGGGAGGCTGTTTCTTTTCACTTTTTTTTCAGTTTAGGGTTTCATAGACTCAAATATTTTTACACCTTCGAGCTATTGAAGTCAGATAAGCTGGCCATGAGAGACTTCTTGAAGAATGTGGGTTTCGGAGTGCGCTGGCCTTGAAGAAGGTTCAGTTGGTTTTAAAAACCCTACCATCGTTTGGTGCAATTTAAGTCTAGCTCCCACCCCATTCTCGTCGAGTCACTTAAAGTGCATCTAGCCCAAGAGCCCTGGTCCCATGATCATAAATATGTGACACTCGGCGTGTGAGGTGTCGTGCCTTTTGCCGCTCGACAGGGAGTCTCGGTGTGCAATGGCCCACTGCGTTTTATTGCGGTGCCATTCTCACCCCGAATGCCACGTATCGCCATCTCGTACACAACGTGGCTACCGTCCCCTACACCAACACAGTCTCCACGGTAACGTATGCATGGCCTTTGTTTATATATATTTGGTTTCACCTCCCTGAAACGCTCAAGCGATATAATTCAGTATAGGCTGCTATTTGAGAAACGAAGCCTGGCATTGAGGAAACAGGACTTTCAGTCGAAATATTTAACGGTAGCGTTTTTTTTTATATGGGCTTCCTTCGATTGTTTTATTTCTTTTAGATTCGCGTTGTTTGCAGGAGGTTTCAGGCAATCGATACACGTATATTCCAATGTGCAGCTTTTCAAGAGTGAAGTGAACGACATTGTGTGGTCTAAACACTGCAAGACAAATGTGGAAACATCCTCTGTTCCTATTTTTTTCGATTAGTCATCACCCAGAATGGTTGCCGAAAAATTGAAATGGTGAAAGAAAGGGGGTGGGGAGTAAGGTCGTTGAGGGCTGCGATATATCTTCGTTCTCAAAGTTGTGCGTTAAAAAGACTTTCCAGTCATATTACGGGTTTGCGAAGTATTGTTTATGCACTGCTGCTGCCATAAATAACCTTTCATCTTTGGGACTGTGCAGTTGGAACTTTCCTCTGGAAGGCCTCTCCGGATTCTATACGTTGGGGCATTTCAAGCGGAATTTGTTCATACAAGTATTGCTCCTACTTACATGCTTCCGCAAAACTTAAAAACGCTTGAATTTTCATGTCTTGGTGGAAAATTCTAAAACGTACCTTAGTTCAAGTATTTTTTTTATTCAGCAGGGCCTATAACCCGACACGTGATCTTTAGCGCCTCTAGCGCAAAATACTGAGCTCTCGCACATTTTTTACGTCTTGATAGCATCACTTGTGGAAGAGTGAACAAAAGTCTATCTTTCAATTGGAGATGCGTTATCGTTTATTGGCACAACGTATATCTTACAGGTACATAATTTTCACTTTTCAGAGGATAGCGGGAACTAACGGACCTTTTTTTTTGTCTTTGAATAATGATAATATATTCTCCAAGTGGGTAAACATCTGCCTAGGCCTTCAGGGCATCTCCGGCGTCTCTAGTAATGACATCATATTTTTGGGGAATGAAAACCATACAATTATTATTAAATAATACGAATGATATACTCTACCCAAGTGCTAAATTGGAGTTACATCAACAGCTTCGCCAATTATTATTTCTCCACACAGTGAGACATGTATAGAATATTGGTAAGCAATGTGAGTCAAATGCACCATTGCAAACAAATAACGCACTTCACAGTTCTCCTCTCTATAAACGTTCCGTAAGAAGAAAAGCTTATATAAAAAATCAATAGACAACTACCTAACTCTCTTTTGTAGTGCCTCTTCTCGGCGTCGTTGTAGTAGAGACGGGGTCTTATGAGAATACCATGGTTAATATAGCGATGATTCAGAAGTCAATCGGTCCCGAACAGTGTCCATCCGGTTCGAGGGAACTTATTTCCGGGCGCCCGGAGAGGAAACGGGGAACTGCAATCGGAAGCGGGTTTTTGTGGTGGAACACGTGCAGGCCGTTTTACTAACTGCAGCGAAAAGAAACTTTCCTGACATTCACAGTTACGATGACTCGCTTTGTGTGTGGTGTTCATTAATCTGGTATCGCTCACCGCTGTTTCTTTCTCTTTGCAGGTCTGCATGGTGCCATTCACTGCCGTGAGTGATCTTGAATTCGACACGCTGGCGTAGTGTGCGCTTTTCGGGGACGTGGCATCTATTAGAGAGTGACATCTGTATCATAAGATAACAAGTCTAAGAGTTATTAGCAAAAGTCATATGATTGGGTCATAAAAAAATTGAGCCATTCCAACGAATTAGGACACGTGCATGTGGATATGCGTAAAAATTTATTATTGATGACCACGAGCAACTTTAAACTTCAGTAATTGACTTCTCAATTATAGAGTTGCGGCTGGTCACAAATTTTTTTTCCGTTGCCGCTTGCCGATGTTACAGTAGGCATAAGTGTGAGTGGCAAGGTCGGTGGTGCAACATTCTTGCACAGAGCTCAAATAAATGAAAATTTTCTGCTTTAGAAGGCACAAAGTGCAGATTCTTTCTGTGGTTGCAAACCTAAGTAAAGGCCGTAATTTGCATATTGGTAACTCGAGAAATAAGACACAAATGTACCAGCTGTGCCAATATTTCTACTATAGTTACACTGAGGTGTGTGGTAGCCTATGCCATTTTGTATTATTTTATAGTGGTAACACTTAAGTATTCGAAGGAAACGTGAATTCGCAAGGCGTGGTCTAACGGCTGTCTGCTTTTAATACGCATGGTCTGAATTTTATTTATCATAAGAAAAAGATGGAGATAAAAATAAAAGCACATTTTCTGCTTCGTCAGCTCGAAGCTCCTTCACAAGAGGGGGCTGTTGCGAAAAAAACTTACGCGTCCTTTAAGAAAATATAAGTAGGAAGAAATGCACTATCATTTACTTCTCGTCTCCCATCGCATCAGCAGACAACTTGGCGATACGTTGAGTAATACGTTGACACATGGGCGCGCTTTCTTGCTTTTGCGTTCTTTGTGTTTACTTTAGGCTTGCCCCACTTCAATAGAGAGGCATCCACGTTTGCGTCACACTGTTGTTCGAGGAGTTGTTGACGTATGAGATGTCATAATACTGCTGTCTGGGGTTTCGCGTCCTAAAATCACAATGTCAATGTTAAGAACGCCGTAAGGGACGGCTTCTGAAATTTTGACCATCTGGTTTTCTCTAAACTGAATCGACAACACACAGTACATGGGTTTCTAGCATTTCTCCCCCCATTGAAATATGACTGTCACGGCCGAGATCAAACCGGCAACTTTTGGGTCAACTGCAGCATAGCAATGTTAGCTCTTTACTACCAAGGAAGGCGTGAAAGAAGCATCCAAATTGTGGATCACAACAATGTTTATCAATGTTTGAGTGGGTGAGTGAGTGAATGAGTGAGCTCATCTGCTCATCAAGTTCTCTTTGTTCTGCTGACAGAACACATATATCGCCCTATTTGTTTTTATTTTCTTATTTTTCCTAATACTGTGCATACAATCACCTCTGAAGTCATATTATAAAAGTTGATAATTTCAGAGAAATAGTAATTGATTACATTTTTATAATTATTAGGAAAGTATCGTTATTTATGCACGAATAACGCATGAGCGCTTTTTTGGCTTTGTATTGTTGTATTTTGTGTGCTGCGTCAAAGACATTCTGTTGGGTGATTCTTTGGATCTTTTCAACTTACTTCTTATAAATGGCCTACAAAGTATATGGCTGGTTCTCTGGTTCTTTTCAATGTCCTGCCTATAAAGGTCCTGAGATATAGGTGGGACGAAGCAACTCTTCTTCACTCACCAACTTTTTTTTTTCACGTGATAGAACATTTCTTCAAGAATCTTCACACCGGGACGAATCTCCAACTAAATAGCTTCGCATAAAAAATTTTAACAGGCCGGTTTGTTATCATCCTGCTCCTAGGCAAGATATATTCCCCTAAAAAAGTATTGCAATAGTAAAATGAGACGTCCCCGCGTAACGACTCCGCAGAGACCGGGCCAATCGGACCGCTTCGACAGGTACGATGAAGCGGGTGCCATCCGCTACTCGGGCTATATTTTCTTTTTTTCCGGTCCTTCAAATGTGCAACTGCAACACTGGAATGACCACACGCATCGCTTGTTTTCGGAAACACACATTCAGAGAGTGTGCGCACGAACATGCTTTCAGGCAATGACAAGAAGAAAAAGACTGGATTCTGCAAGCGAAACCTTGGCCCACAAATGGTTTCCTGGCTGCAGCAGCTATCCACATATGTATATATTTTCCAAAGACTGTAGACATCTCATTCTCCCTGTCTGTTTGCGGTCGTGTGCCAAAACCGTCGGGCGGGCGCTGAATGTTTTACGAGCGACGAGAGTGAGAGAGAGAGCTGTGTTTATTATTTCACGAATATGGTGGCTTCTTGAACAACTTATCTCCTAATCCAGCGAATCTATTGCAACTTGTTCATCTGGTCGACCACGTGGACACACGCTGATGGAGTCTCTGGAACCGACACAACAACTAAGTTGGTAAAAAAAAGCATTTGGAGAGACTCGCGCGTAAAGGCAAGTGGTGCCGAGTCAAGCCTTGCAATTTGCCGGACGCAAAACAGTCGACCGTAAATCAGTGGTCTTGTGAATTGCGGGAAGAAATGTGGGCGTCTCGTGAGGCAACAAACGCTCGCTTGAGTGTCCCTGGTTCAGGACGTGTGCAAAACTAATATGGCCTGCGCAAGATGTGACAACACATCTCCAAAGGGCGTGCCTCATTGAAGGGTGGAGGATGCGTGCAGATAAGGTATTTCTTCTCTCTGTAGTTCTTTCTGTTTTTTTTTCTGCTCGTTTTGTCGGCTTGGGCATTGAGCGTATAGCAACGCATTGAGAACAAATTGGGACGCCCCACCGGAGGAGTTGGTATGAGTGTAGTTTCTTTTCTTTTTTGTGTGTGTTTTAAGTTGCTTTTTTGCTTTTTTGTGTGTATTTGAACATTTTTTAAAACATGAATACCTTGAAAACCATGGAAAAAGAAAACAAAGTTTTAATAAGTTTGGGTCCAAACGAAGCAGATAACTTGTCTCAATGCTGCGTAAATGGGCATGTATTCCACTGCATCTGTGTTGATTAGATAGTAGTCTATATATTCACAAGCGCGTTTCTATGAAAGTATCGTAGCCTAAGAATGGGTCAATCTTGCACAGTTCGCGTTCCTGGTCATTGGTCTTGCGTGAACGTGATGGAAGTAGTGAAACACAAGCAACGTCGCAGGCCACAGAAGACCAAGTGATGTTGCTTTTGTGAGTGTGTGTGTGTGTGCAATGACAACCACCGGTTAGAATTGTCCCCCACAGTCACTTACGCGAATGTCGTTCGTTTTTATATGATCCTTTCGTGAGGCAGACTGGTAGTCATGGTGGCAGTCACGTATCACTCGACACGCGTGTATATATGAGTGCTTAAAAGTAAGAAAGTAACAGAACGAGTAAACTCTAAAGTGTTTCAGAAACGTCTTCTAACGCAACGAGAAATCTAGCGTGTTCTTTTGATGTCGTCACTTCTGTGAAGGAAGTGACGTGCGTAAATGTTTGACGGTGTCGGGGAAAGCAAATCTTGAGGCACTTCCTTCTTCTTTTCCACCTCTCCTCCTTACACTCGCTTCCCTTTCGTACTTTATTTTGTATCATACTTTATATATGGCCATACAATATGTCACCCTTTTCTCTTTTTCATTGCCTTGCCCTCGCTTCCCTTACTGACCCCTTGATATGTTGTACCATAGGCCTTTTCAGAGGAGAGAAAAATCCCCGTCATGCTGGGCTGTGGCACGGGTTCACAGAGGCTGGCATCAACGCTTTGCTCAGCCCAGAAAGGATTATGGGGCACCCCTAGCACGGTTGGTGAAACGTTTTATGGGTGACTATGTTATGCTTCCTCTCTTTCTCTGAATATTTCCTACTAGCCTTTCCTCTCTCACTATTTATCTCACTCCATTTCTCTATTCTTTTTTACTTCACTCTTTCAGTCTCTTTCTGTAAAGCTCTATGTATTTTCTATTTTTTGTATGTCTCTCCTTTATTAGTTTTGTTTCTCCAATATTAGTTCCCTCACCCATTCGAGTTATTGCATCCTATGCCGAACGAATCTATGGAAGGTACACTATGACGGGGATGGGCGGTACACGCTGCTATGCGTGCTTGCGTATCACTTTACCCCTCTTTTCTTCTTTAATCTTCTTACTTCCTGCTTCGCTCAATTAGGGTAGTAAACTGGGTGTAACCTGCTTAAACTCCCTACCTTTCCTTTCCTATGCTCTCTCTGTACGTTAGCGTGCCTGGATAGCTAAGCACATAGCGATTGTGTTGAGATGATTGATATATGGGGTCTAACGTCCCAAAACCACCAAATAATTATGTGAGACGCCGTAGTGGTGGGCTCCGAAAATTTCGACCACTTGGGCTTCTTTAACGTGCACGCAAATCCGAGCACACGGGCCTACACCATTTCCGCCTCCATCGAAAATGCAGCTGCCGCCGTTGGTATTCGATCCCGCGAACTGCGGGTCAGCAGCTGAGTACCTTAGCCACTAGACCACCAGGGTGGGGCTGATTGTGTTAAGGTATGAGCAGAAAGAACATACTTTATTTCTGTATCTGTTTGTTTCAAAGTAATGTGTGTGTACTGATTAAACGTCCCAAATCATTGAAGGACGCTTAAGCGTCCTCTTTAAGAGCAGAACGCGATAGCACATTCGGGCCTCGCGCGCATCGCCTTCAACCAGGCCGCAAGAAATGGAACATTCACTGTTTGAAGCTATCTTATATAGATTGTCTATACTGGATGTGCCGTTGCTAAGAACCCACTGTGCCATAGTTCTTCGTTTTGCGAATTCGTGAAGTACCAACTACTTGTCCGTAAGGTGGCACGCGCTCTTGCGCATCTGCATACTTTGTAACTGTTGGCTGGCCTACAGCAACCCACTGTGGTAGAAGACCTACTTGCCCCACGGCCAGCTCGAGTTCGATTATCTTGGTTAAGAAAATTTCTTTTAAATTATTTTGTTTACTTGCACCTTTTTCAATTTAGCGGTCAGGGAACACGATGATGATAATTCATCCACGATCAATGACGCCGACATCTACACCAACACCATATTTCAGCTGAATGGGCTCTTTCAAACTGCCCCTTTAAAAGAAAGCAAATACATAGAGGAGTGGTGAAGACCCTTGCGATATTATCTTGGGCACAGGGGTTTTAATCCCGCCCTACCAAGATTTTTTTTTAAATGCGAAGCTTTCTTAGCGAACTTCGGTGACTTTGAGCGTATCTATCTATCTATCTATCTATCTATCTATCTATCTATCTATCTATCTATCTATCTATCTATCTATCTATCTATCTATCTATCTAACTATCTATCTATCTATCTATCTATCTATCTATCTATCTATCTATCTATCTATCTATCTATCTATCTATCTATCTATCTATCTATCTATCTATCTATCTATCTAGCTGACTATGCCTTTTAGCTCTCCTGGCCGTTTCGATAATGGTATCGATACGAAACTTTGTATGGCATAACATGACTGTATGAAGAACATGTTTGAGGAGTCATAACATGAAAATAGAGATATGTATGTCATGAATGTCATGATTTACATTTCATGGTTCTGTAGCTCTTGCAGTGGTTTCGTTCACAAGGCATGTTGCAAAACTGGTATGGTATGGCATGATTGCATGGCGAACACAAGCGATAGACCTTAAGAAGAAAGTCGAGACGTGTGCCATGTAACAACATGATTACATGTCACGCTCATGATGCGCTCGCGGCCATTTCCCTAGCGTCACACATACAAAATTTGGTATTACGGTAAGTGAATGGATTGCAAAGGTATGTAACTGGTGCAAACATAGTAATCATGAGATGCGTGTCATGTGAGAACATGACTACATGCCAAAGTCAAGGCACCAATACATTTCGACTTTGCGCGCAGCGCGTGCTTGCTGGTGTTCATTTCGTCACGTCACGGCGGCGTTGCGACACCAGGCGCTGGTTCCGCCATATACTCGCAGGCATGCGCCACGCAGCATTGATTCGACGCACGCGCGTTTCAGAGCGTCCGGCGTCCCTCCGTCCCGAAAAGAGGGAGATGCAGTGTTGTCTCTGTAATGCATCGGCATAGAGTAATGTCGCATTTTGCGCCGGTTGCCGTCGGGCCATGCCGACGGACGCTGGTCGCGCTTAGCGTCAGACTATAGAGTGCTCAGGTTTTGCTGACGTAGCGTCGCTGTGACCAGCGTGCGCGTGCGTAAACGCTACAGTGGAGTATATTGGGCACTCCATGATGCACTCGCGGCCGTTTTGCTAGCTCCACATGTATCAAATTTGGTGTTACGTGACGCCAATGGCTGACGAATTACATGAATGGTACAAACATGATAATCCTTACCCGCATGTCATGTAAGAACATGACAACATACCACGCTTATAGCGTGCTCGCAGCCGTTTCGCTAGCCCCAGATATGCTAAATTTGGTATCACGTGACGTGAATAGAATACGAAGTTAAATGACACATCCAAAGCAGATAATCATGACACGGAAGACATGTACAGCATCATTTACCTCCACCCCGTTACTTTGTGCTGATTTTGAAGTGACATATCAACATTTCTCATTCATGCTTCGCATATTATCCATTCCCTCTGTACGTAGGATCCAAATTTTTTTTTTACTTTCATACTGGGTCACACTAGCAGGATCTGTTGGTCGCTTTTCTCTCACGGCTCGTCTCCGCACATACATCCCTCATATAGGTGCACAACACAGCGCATATTACCAAATATCACCAAGTTTTCTAGGTGGCGGCACCCGAATAACACACGCGCGCAACGCCGATTCCATGGCTTTTGCGGGCGGTAAAACAAGGACGCGTATACATCCCAGTAAACACAGATGAACACATTCTGGCTTCGTCTTTAACTTACTGCACACGAATGACCAGGACGACTTTGTGTGGCTACTTCACGCTACCGCAACGACCCCGTGTGGCTACTTCACGCTACCGCAACGACGGATTGCTATAAAGCTCTGCCGCTTTGGTGCCCTTCAAATGCTGCACATTCAATATGTCTCCCTTGAATGACGACCCGCTAGAGGGATGCTGATTGCGAGTGGATAATAGTATGAAATAGCTTCTTGACGAAGCAAGCACCACAGGAACGCCACCTTAGTTGCATTCATGGATTTAGGTCTGAACCACAGGTCCCTCCCAAACTTGATGGAATATATGCAGCTCTATAATTTTATATTATAACCACTGATGCCGCAGGGCAAGCGTAGCCATTTAAAAAAAATGGGCGCCTGCCAGTCACGGTACAGCGGCGCATCGTCTCTCGTCGCGAACGGCGTAATTTTGAATTTTCGTAGTGCCTGTTGCATCATAGTGAAGAGCGGCCGCAGCTGGACACGCACCTTAGAAAATTGACAATGATACACTTTACGTTTTAATATTTTCTTAAAGGGCAAGTAAACCACCTCGAGGCATTAAGGTAGATGTGGCGTTGCAGTAGTGTACGAGTCTTCAGTGAACGCTTTTGGATATCCACGCGTTTCCTCGTTCTCCTCTTTCCTTCGCTATAGGCTGCGTTCGTCGGCTGGTCTGACCACCTCTTTAGTGACCTTCTTGAGCGTCCGTGGTTGAAGCGGAACAGGCTTTATTTCGCCCGATGACAGCATCTCTAATACGAAGCGTCGTTTGTATATTACGTAGCGTCTTTTGATGGCATGCTAGCTGTTCTCGATATCGGAAAAGCACAGAGCGCAGCATGCGAGCGTCCGTTGGTGGTTTACGGGTCCTTTAACTTGTCACCGACTTTAATATGAGAAAAAGTTTGTTGTCATAGCACATTTGCTTGTCACGGGAGCAGTGCTGCGTTGGAGCACTTTGTTGCGTTATTTTGTCAAGCACAAATATACGCATATGTTAGCTTGGATAGGATTGGTTAAACTTTACTTTGGTCCTCCAAAACATGCACATATCACTGTGTTGCGGACCACTCCCACGTGGTGGCTGAGCAGCCAAGTTCCCCAGCCACTTCGCGGGCTTGGTGGACAGCCCAGATCTGATCTGCCAAGGGTGAGCTGCAGAGTACCGCCTCCCATCTGGCAGAAGTCATGTTCGGTAAATGAGCGAATTCGGTACACTGTCAGAGCATATGTTCTAATGAAGTTATCTCTCCACAATGTGGGTATAGGTCAGGGTACCAGATGTGTAACATTTTCAAAATAGGGTACATCCGCGTTTGCAAAAGCAATATTGTAATTGCTTGGAGCCGAGAGACAGGTAGAAATGTCTAGTTAGCTCGGTATTTGTTGTGATAATTTCCCGGTTATTTCTTCACCGGCAGAACGCATGCCCGGGGAGGTGCGGTTGGAAAAGTCTCGCGCCGCGTCGTCTGCTGCTTCATTGAGATTGGGAGGAGAGTCGTTGATTTGTCCAAGCGGAGCTGGGAACCAACTCATAAGATGATGCGTAATGTCTTTGTCATCAGCGTTTGTTCTAAGACGGTTCCTTTCATGAAGGCCCGTAATGCTGCCATGGAACCACTATAGACGACTTGAATGTTATCCATTTGAGTGCTAAGGTGATAGCCACCTGTTCCGCACTGATTGGGTCTTTCGTCCTGACCGTCGCGGAGTTGATGACATGGCTAGCGCCGTCGACCACCACTGCCACAGAAGCTTTCTTATTGGCGTAGGAAGCCGAGTCAACAAATACAACCCCTCGTTCCTTCTTCAGACTTGAAGTATATTCCTGGCCCTCTCTACTCTTCTTCCGATTTGGGGTTCCAGATGCATGTTTCCTGGTATAGGAGATACCGTGATATTCTCCCTGTTGTTGTCGGGATTATACATCAATGTAATCGAGTCTAATCGCCATTGGGTGCTGGCCCAGCTCCTGCAGGGTCATTATCCCTTACCTTGTTGTAGATAACGTTGCAAACTGTAGTCTCTGTTAGGTAAGTAGGTAATAACCTTTATTAAGGAACAAACTAGAAATTACTGGCCCGGGCTAGGCCTCCAGGAGCTGTTATCCGCGGATCATCGTGCGATGTCTTCGGTGATAGCCCAGGCTCTCTGGACAGCCCAGATTTAGTCCACTGCTCGTGGGCTGAGAAGGGTGGCTTGCCACCGCTCAGCCATTCGTCCTGTGTACACTCACGCTCGTCCGAGTAATGGCGGCAAACACCACGAAAACGCTCCCATATGCAACATGTCGGCTATCTTGTGCCCGCACCACGGACAGCTGGGTGACGGGTGGAGCGAAGGACGCAGTTTATGCAGGTGTCGGGGATTCTCGAATGTGTCGGTATGCAGACGCCTCAGATCAGACGCCTGAGACCTTTCTAGCTGCATTTGGGGTGGTGGGTAACGTCGTCACGTTATTCTTAATGGTTTTGAATCTCGTGGAAAGTAACCATAATGTCCTTGCAGTCCTCTAATGAACGCCTTGGGATACGTTATCGTCGTCGTAGAGGTATTACGTCCTCCGACCTCGGGTGCCTCGCCATCATCGATGTGTCGCACATCGGCGGCCCTTTCTACTGCGTCGCGGCAGGTTAGCAGTCTCGCGACGAATTGGGCGCTCTCGTTGTGGTTCGATGGGAGGTCAGATCTTCGGACGCTGCCAAATTCTCCCTCGTGCTTGGGGAACCACTTAAGGACTTGGCAGAAATTGCGCCAGACTTGAAATCTTCGGCTCAGGCGTTTAGCATGTGCGCCGCCTCGTCAGCGACCTATTGTTTTGTAAAGTTTCGGACCGCCATCTTGGCGTCACTCACGATGAGAGTGTCCTCGTTTCCACTAGGAATTATTGCAAGGGCTACGGCCATTTTTCTGCCGCCTCAGACATTGAAAGCCTCGCATATACCGTCACCAGAGTTCGTTCCTTCGTTTCAACCACCGCCATGGAGAAGGCAGGTATCGATTGTCGGTGTTGTTGCTCTCTTTCGTTCTGCTGTTGTCCTCGGTTGGGCGGGAGCTATCTAGCTACGTCGACAAAAAGGACACCCTCTCGGCTGCCGTGCTGTTTGAGGATTGCCTCCGCTCTGCATCTGCACTTTTCGGCATCGTGCCCTGGGTGCATGTTTCTGGGCCTATTCTCTGTGACTATAGCATTCTTGACCACTGGCACTAGCGCGTCTTTCAGTCCACGCATACCGTGGTAACGAATCTCGAGGGAGTCGAAGATGGTTGTTCCAGTCTTGGTGCCCGACAGTCTTTCGAGCTGCGTAATCCTCGGAGCTTTGATGATTTCAGCGAGCATGTTGTGCACGCCCAGCTCAAAGAGCCTGCAGTTGGCAATATAGTGAAGTACGCCTAATGCAGTTTTGTAAGCCCTGCGGATGATCGTGTCCAGTTTGTTGCTCTCACTTGTCCTGCAATGGACGTAAGCAGCAACATACGTGATGTGGCTTAAAGCATAGGCCTGTATTAGTCTCATTACATCCTGCGCTTTCATTCCTTTCCTCTTGTTCGTGTTTCTTCGTATCAGATTCATGGCGACTGCCACTTTTTTCTGCAGTCGGGTGACCAATTCAGAATTAGCACCGTTTTCTTCCAACCAGAGGCCAAGCACACGTATCTTGGATACCGTGGGTATGCAGACTCCTTCTCTTGTCGTGACACACACGCCCGTCTGACAGACCTCGGGCACTTTCCTCGGGGGACGTCCAGGTTTTCGAGGTCTGTGGAGCAGGATCTCCGACTTGTTTGCAGCGCAGACGAGCACCGTGTCTTGTAGGTGCTTCTCAACTTCCCTTACCGCTCGCTGCAACCTATCTTGCATACTCCCAGAACTCATGCTCTATGTGGTCCATATCGTAATGTTGTCTATGTAGATTGTATGGTTGATGCTTTTGATCACATTGAGCCACTCCGGAAGGCCCATCATAACGAGGTTGAACAGCATTTGGGAGAGCACGGAGCCTTGCGGCACACCGGAACCTTCCATTTCGACCGTCTTTGGTGGTAACCCGTCGATCTTGATTTGCGCCTCTCGCCCGTCGAGGAAGCTGCCGACATATCGGTGGAACCTCTCCCCTAGGTTTAGCTGACTGATCTTCTCCAGTATGGCCGTGTGCCCCACAGTGTCGAAAACACCTTTGAGATCAAGCCCGAGTATGGCGCGAAGGCGCGTCCTCGGTGCATCAAGGACTTGTTCTTTAATCTGCAGCATTGAGTTCTGTGTGGAAAGACCTTTTCAAAACCCGATGATGTGTGTTCCAAACACGTTTCGCCTTTCGAGGAGTGTCACCACCCTATTGAGGTAGGCGTGCTCCATCACCTTGCCGACGCACGACGTGAGAGAGATTGGCCTCATGTTCTTGACTACCAGTGGCTTGCTCGGTTTGGGTATAAGCACCACGTCCGCGATTTTCTGATTGGTGCGGAACCCAGCCTGTCCTCCAGCACTCATTGACATACTCGCATAGGTTCACGATGGCGTTTTTGTCTAGGCTTCTGAGGATCTTGTTGGTTATTTTGCCTGGGCCGGGCGCCGACTTCGTTTTGAGTTGCTGAAGAACTGCCCTGAAGAACTGCCCAGCAACAGCTCGCCCAAGGGAACAGCCTTGTTCCCTTGGGCGAGCTGTTGCTGAATCCCTAGTGCGTGTGCGGGGCGTTAAATTCTCCACAAATCAACAGGGGTTTGGAGGTGGCTTTCGGTCAAAGTTGTGAGTGAGACCTTTCTTTGAAGGGGTGCTGTAAACGTTGTGGACGAACAGCCCAGCTGTTATGCCCTTGCTTGGTACGATTTCTATTAGAGGATTATCGATGTCGCTGACCACGTCCAGCTGGTGTTCAACAAACGCTATTCCCCTTCTTACAAGGATGCACATCGTGATGCTCCGCCCCGAGCTCTCGGAAACCGGACACTGCGTGACGTACCCCAGAAGCTTGGTGCGGTCTTAAGGCTCTTGTAAGGCAATCACGTCTGGAAGTTTCTTTTTAGAAAGTATTTTCATGTACTGCATCAACGTAGTTTTTTTGTATTTGACGCCTCTGCAGTTTCGTTGCCAGACGATGAGCCTGCCATTGCGCGAGGTGTAGCTATGGTCATGCGAGGGTGTTCAAGGAGCTTGACTGATCGTGCATTCCTTCCGCTCGGGTGACACTGACTTTACTGCTTGTGATGACGATTGTCGTAACGCGAGTGACGGGAGGCAGGGCGTCGACCCTTTTCGGCGGCTGCAGCTGCTCCTTCCTTCGTTCTAGGTCTTCTATTTGCTGGTTCATAACCAGAAATAGAGTGTTTACGGTATCGAGTTGTGCATTGCGTTCGGTGTTTGACTCGTTCAGCCTCGTGAGAAGCATTTCAAACATGCGTTCCGTCTTATCCGCCAACTTGTGGAGCATTTGCTCGAGCATGCCTACTTTCTTGGTATTTGATCTGGGTCCCTTCAATTCCTGCATGTTCTCTGTGTCATCTGCTTGCGCGCCACTCTGATTTTCGCGTTTTGACCCAACTGTCGTTTCTTTTACGTCGAGCATGACAATCTCCACTTCCGCCGCCGCACTGGTGTGCTCCATGGGGCTACGCTGACTGGGGGCTCCTCCGGCGTGCCCCGTCATGCGCTTGAGGATTTTGTTTAGCGTTTTTTGCGGCTCGTCGATCTTCTTCGCCGATTTCTCGTTTTGTTCTCTTACCCTGCTCCGTTCATCCCTTAGTTCCCTGTTCTCTTTGTCTAACTTCTCTAATCGCATAACGATTGGCAAGTTGAATGTCTTCCTTAGTTCTTCGGGTAGTGAGCTACCTTCCGGACTCCTGCTTTAGCTGCCGGGTGTGTCCAAGCAACTTTTGCATTATCCCTTCGGCTTTTCGCCAGGTGGGAGCTGACCACTGCCCGACGAGAAACTGGGCTTGATACTTGAGTTTCGTCCAGTACGGCTACGGCTTCGGCTGCAGCTTTTGCTACTACTGCCGGGCCTCTTTTTTACCACCGATCAGGAGGAGTGGGGGGCAAGGGATCTGTTGCGTTTTCGGGAGCCGGACTTTGATCTCGAACGGCCTCTCCTTGGGTGACGTTCCGATGGGTCCTGCTGCGAGAGGGCCGGCTACTGGTCCCCCGCGCGATCAAGGAAGTGAGTGCAGCCTCTCTCCCATAGTCCTGACCATCTCTACTTTTCGTGAGCCATCTCCTCGTCTTGTTGGCCACTTACGAAACCTTGTACTTGGCTTTACTTGCGCAATCGGCTGTAGGGTAGGCTTTCTCCCAGATTTTGCACCTTGGCGAGCACTTGTGCGCGATAATAAGAGTTTTCATGCCACAAATCAGACAGAGTTTGACATACGTTCTCGGGCACACGTCAGCTCTGTAACCGAGCCTTCCGCAATCTCGACTGAAATCGAGTTGCTTTCGGTGGAGTGCGACTCTTATCATTATACTGTTAAAGTGCACGCACGTCATAGAGGAAGATTACTGTAGGGGTGTCTTCTAGTCTCTTCGCGTAGGTGAGTTTGGGTTCCTTGTAGTTATCAGTGCCAAGGGGAGCTCGGATAGGTTTAGAGCTACACTTCTTCCAATGTTGTGTTCTGGATGCATGTTTCGTGGTATACCGTGATATTCTCTCTGATGTTGTCCGCGATATCATTGCACTTGAGTCTAGTTATCATTGGGTGTTGGCCTAGCGCCTGTGTTATCATCATTTCCGACCTTGTAGATAACCTTGCAAACTGCGCTCCCTTAGGCTTCTGCAATTTTTTCGAGCGTATTGCCGAATACTTCAATGCCCCACATCTGGAGTGGCGATATCATCACACTAACGCTAAGGGTAGATATCTCTGGCAGGCTGCTTCATAATACAACCTAATCTACTCACAGATCCTTCATTTCCTACTGGAATTAGAAATTCATGCTCCAGGAACACTACCTCGGACCTAACCTTCGTGGCAAACTCGGGGTCGGTAACCTGGCACAATCTCAACGAAAGTCTCGGCAGTGATCATTGCATTATCCTCACTTCAATATAAATGCACAGCAGACCTCCAAGAAAATTTCATTTCACGGATTGGGATCGTTTCCGCGAATTCAGGGCGCAGAAAAGTGAGAACCGGTAGTCACCAGATTCTTTCGATCACTTGGTGGCACAGCTCAAGGATAATGTAGCTGCAGCTTTCAAGTCCATAGCTACTGATCTTAGAGTTGACAGAATGAACAACCGTCTAGCGCATTTGCTCGAAGCTAAAAACGCCCTTCTTTGCAAATGAAAGGGACAGAAACTGAAACGTAGGCTGCGGGAAAAAATGGCTTAACTTAATCACCAGATTGAGAAACACTATCAGACGCTCTCTAGACTACAATGGGATGAAGTTTGCAACTCTGTTGATGGCCAGATGCGCACAGGAGGCAGGTGCAACTTGCTGAAGCAGCTGTTAAAAGAATCGAACTCGAAATCCAACCAGAGGGGGGCAATAGACAAAATCCTCCAAATGGCCAAACAAGAAGGCTGAGACCAAAACGTTTTCGAACGCCTCGCGAAAAGTTTTCTGCCAGTTGATCCCACGTGTGATGCCGACTATCCCCCTTACGAGGGTGCACACGTGGAGTTTTTAGATGAACCTTTTAGCACGGCTGATGCGAGGGAGGCTCTCATGAAACTGAATAGTCGATCAGCCTGAGGCCCGGATGGTATCTCAAATCAAATTCTGCGTAACCTAGACGATGCTTCCATACAGATACTCACGGACGAGATTAACAAGGTATGGGAACAGGGCACTGTGCCAGAATCGTGGAAGCTGGCGTCAGTCATCTTTATCTCGAAGCCGGGACGTCCACTGAACGTTTGTAATCTAAGGTCCATATCACTTACATCCTGCATAGGAAAAATGAACAAACACGTCATTAATAGCCGCATTACTCAACACATTAAAGACCATGGCTTATTTTCGTGCAACATGATTGGCTTCCGAGCGGCATTATCGACCCAAGATGTCAAGAATTGATTATTACCAGATTATCAACGTTCAAACGAGAAATTTCAGGGCAATCTTGGGACTAGATATAGAGAAAGCTTTTGACAATCTCTCCCACACTCATATTCTCAACTCCATCTCTACTTTTGGCTTCGGACATAGATTACGCGCATTCATAAGCTCTTTCCTCAAAGGCAGAAAGGCCATGATTAAGATAGGAGACCTGAAATCACAACCCTTCGTTCTTGGCTCCAAAGGTACGCCATAGGGTTCGGTGGTTTCTCCACTTCTGATCAATATCGCTATCTCTGAGCTTTCCAAGAGGCTCTCGCATACACAAGCCATATGTCATACTCTTTACGCCAATGACATCACTGTCTGGTGCACGGGTGGCAGTGAGGGCAGAGTAGAAGAGGCACTCCAACAGGCTGTAGAATACATCAAAGTTTTTCTTTGTGGCACTGGACTACGACTCTCTCCAACCAAGTCAGAACTTTTGCTTTACAGACCTAATAAAACGGGCGTAAACACTCGAGACTGGGTTCCCCTTCCAGATATCAATATAGTGCTTCGCACCAGCTCTGGTCATATCATCCTTAAGGTAGACGTAATCAGAGTACTTGGCATGCTTATAGAGGTGAATGGCACAAATGGACAGACCACAAACAAGCTCACAGCTAAAATGGCAAGCATTATTCAGCTTATCTTTAGGCTCTCCAACTTTAGAGGTGGCTTGAGAGAGGACAATTTTGTAAGGCTATTCCACGCTTTCTTAATAAGCCACATTACTTACGTTGCTGCCATGCACTGTTGGCAAAGTCATGAAAGGCTAACATTAATCTCCTGATCCGCAGGAGCATCAAAAGAGTGCTAGAGGTCCCTTTAGGTACCAGAACTGAACGCCTCATGCAGTTCAGTATACACAACACGTTCGAAGGGACCATCGAGGCACAGCATACGGCTCAGATGGTCAG